>NW_015971636.1:1407843-1452941 GCF_000836435.1 Fonsecaea multimorphosa CBS 102226 | reverse complement strand
CTGGCAGAGCTCGAGATAGTACTGGCAGAGCTCGAGACAGTACTAGTAGAGCTCGAGATAGTGCTAGTAGAGCTCGAGACAGTACTGGCAGAGCTCGAGACAGTGCTGGCAGAGCTCGAGACAGTGCTGGCAGAGCTCGAGACAGTGCTGGCTGTCGAGCCTGGTATATTCGAAGTGGTAACGCTAGTAGCGGTCGACCCAGTCGAGCTCGCGGTGGTAGAGCCTGAGGTAGCACTGGCCGTTGAGCCTGGTATGGTCGAACTAGTAACGCTAGTAGTAGTTGCGCTAGTCGCGGTTGACCCAGTTGAGCCCGCGCTGACAGAGCTCGAGGTAGTGCTGGCCGTCGAGCCAGTTGTAGCAACGCTCGAAGAGGAGGAAATGGGTGGCGCTGTCGAGCTTGTGGTAGCAGAACTCATACTAGTGCTAGTGTTGGCTACAGTCGGACTAGTCACAGTAGAGGTCGAGGTTGTAGTGCTTGACCCTGGTGAAGTCGCGGCTGTCGTGCTTGAGACTGTGCTCGAAGTCGAGCCTATTGAGCTCGCGCTGGAAAAACCCGCTGAGCTTGGGGTTGAACTGGCCGCGGAGGAGCCTGTCAGAGACGTCGACAACGGGTTATTGGAGGCCGAGCTTGAGGTAGTCGACCCGAAGCTAGCACTCGAGGTTGCGGTGCCAGCAACACTCGAACTAGTCGACGGGCTCAAACTGACCGAGCTTGACATCTGACCTCCTGAGCTCGTACTTGATGTAAACACAGGGGAAATCGTGGTCGTACTCGGCCCTATAAGTGTGGTCGAAGTCAGCCCTGCGGAACTCGTGGTCGTCGCAATTAGAGAAGGTGTTGAGATCGACGATGCAAATGAAGAAGAAGCCGAAGTTGACGTGGTAACTGGAGTGGCGGAAGCGGTTGATGTGGTTCCAAGAGAGCTCGCAATTGTTCCAACCGACGTGGAAGCTAGATCATCGAACAGAGTTAGTCAATAAATATTCGAAGCATTTACGCACGAGTAGAGATTGACGGGGAAAATGGAAGACAGAGGTGGGCTAAAAATAACATTGACTTACCCGTGGAAGTTGTGGCCGAAGTGCCTGACGCTGCGGAATTCGAGCTTGCGACACTGGAAGATGATGAAACCGGGGTCGACGGGCCTGATGCTAAAGTAGTAGGGCCAGATGATGACGAAAGAGCGCTGGTCGACACTGACGAAGGAGCGCTGATCGATATCGATGAAGGAGCGCTGGTCGGCGGCGATGAAGAAGCGCTGGTCAACATTGACGAGGCTAATCCAGTCGTTGTCGCGAATGCCCCAGCACTTGTTGTGACACCACTTGCCATTGAGGATCCTCCAACAGAACTTCCAGGTGCGAAGGAGGCCGAAGAGACCGATGATACTGATGAGGAGACCGTGCTAGTACCCATTGTGATAGGTATACTGGAGGTCGATGAGACTGACAGTGATGATGACGCGACCGTACTGGTATACGTTGATATAGCTATACTCGAGGTCGATGGGCCTGGCGGCGCTGAAGAGGCGGCTATGCTAGTGCCTGTTGACGCTGCCAGACTTGAGGTCGCAGCAGAGATTGATGTTGTGCCGCCAGAAGGACTGCTCAGCGTCGTAGTACCACCGTTGCTCGTGCTCGAAGCCGGAATTGAAGAACCGATGGTTGTGAATACTACCATTGAAGAGGTAGCTACCGAGCTGGCCAGATCCGACGAAGTAGTGCCAGGTGCTATAGTGCTAGCCACTGTAGTAGACAAAGGCCCAGTCGATGCCAGTGAGGTCGAAGGGAAGGCCGTACTGGACATGGAGTTTGCAGCCGACGAGAGCGCAGTCGTACCACTAGGTGCGCTGCTCGAAGGACTCAAGGTCGAGGAAGGACCAGAAGAAAATGCAGAAGGACTAGAAGAACTTGTGGAAGCCACAAGGAGAGACGTACCAGAGCTTAGAAGAGAGCTGGCACTAGTCGTGCTGCCCATAGCAGTGGATGTAGCAACGTTACTAGTTGTAGAAGAGGCTACAATAGAAGTTTGGGTCGTCCCTTGGCCTGTCGTCACCACAGAAGTAGTCACCAAAGCGCTCGTTGTCGTAGAGCTGGGGCTCGAAGAAGTTGTCGACACCGGATTGACTGTCGTCGAGCTAGGACCTGAGGAACTCGTTGACCCCATGTTATTCATCGTAGAGCTAGGGCTTGAGGCACTCGTCGATCCCGGGTTTCCCGTTGTGGTAGCGCTCGTTGGGACAGTACTGGTCGGCTGGGAGCTTGCTGCCGAGACACTTGTGCTTGATCCACTGGGCGTAGAGGCTGGAGAGGAAGTAGCAACAGCTGTCGTGGGTGCATTTGTCGATGAAGTTCCGGCTACCAACGCTGAGGACGACGTAGTTGCTACTATAGAGCTGCTGTTTGGGGACGGGGATGTAGTGCTTGAAGTGGGGATGACAGTGGATGAGGAAGGAGAGGAAGAGACTATACCTGCTGAAGTCGTCGAGCCGGGATTGCTCGTACCCTGAGATGAGCTGGAAGAAGGCGATGCTGAGCTACTCAGACTTGTACTTTGAATGCCCGGGGATGTAGAGCTTGGTGCACTTGTGGCCGCGCCGGTACTTCCACTTGAAGAAATGCCAGAGGTTGTGGTCACGACCACTGTCGTTGCGGCTGCAGCAGTCGTGCTGGATTGCACGAGAACAACACTGCTGGAGCTCGACGGGGTAGTGACAATAGCCGACGAGCTTGACTGTGATTGGAGGATACTTGTCGAGCTGGATTGTGGGGGTACCGGGCTCGTTGAGCTTGACTGTGCAGGAAGTGCACTCGTCGAGCTCGATTGCGCAGGCGATGTGCTTATTGAGCTTGATGATGGAAGTACAATACTTGAAGAACTCGTCCCTATCGGCACAGCAGACGTAGAGGAAGTAGACACGGGTGCTGTAGTGCCGGGCGACACATCCGAGGTGGTTGAAGTCACAGTAGGCTCAGTAGTCTGTGCCAAAGAGCTGGTGACGGTTGGTTCTGAACTTGAGGAAGGAGACGATGTCGCTGATGATTCAGTCGAGGTTTGATCGCTCGAGGACGCCGATTCAGAAGTTGTGGTGGCTGATGTCGGACTCTCCGTATCAGTGGTCGTGGTCGTTGTCGTGGTCACTTCCGGGGTCGTGGTCGGCACGTCCGTTGTGGTTGAAATGCTTTGGGAAGTAGTTGTCGATGATGCAATAGCGTCTGCATTCCTATACGGCACCGGACAGGCGCTGGCTGCAATGCCGCCCAATGTGACATTGTAGCAATCATCCTGTGGCGGAGATTGGAAGCCTGCGTACACCTTGTCATCACCGCAGCGATAGAACTGGGCAGGGCCTCGATCGGTCGAATCCCATTGCAAAATGCCATTAGCAAACGCAAACACGGTGGTGACGTTGTTGAGATACGGATCAACTACCATGAGGGCACTGGAGTCGGTAGTGTTGCGGCCGACCACATAGGTACCATTCGTCAGTTGACCATTTTGTAGATAATACCTTTGAGCAACGTCACATGCATTACTGGAGCCGCCATCAGGCCCCGAAAGCAGGTCGGAGGCCTCTGTGCCTGAATCCTGTCTCTTCACCCTCGCTCCGCCTATACCACCGACTGCAATGCCCAGGATGACCGCTGATGATGCAGGAAGATCTGTCACGGTTCCAGACGGCAGACCTTCGCCAAGAACCAATGGTGGCTGTGTAATCGGGACTAAAATTGTGTTCCCTTGGGCATCAACGGATGTGGAAGTCAGAACTGGTGCCGGGGTTGGTGTCGTAACAGGAGGAGAAACAGGAGTGAATACCGTCGAGGAAGTTGTTGAGGTGCCCGGAAGCGGGGTGCTTGAAGTTGCCGTAGAGGCTGTGGAGATGGACGTTGAGAGCGAGGAGCCGGGAGTTGCACTCGTGGTCACTGGCCCAACACTCGCGCCGCCAGACGGAGTCGTCAATGTAGTTGAGGGGCTGACGACACTCGTAACCGTGGAGACGATGGTCGTGGTAATGTATGTGTTCGTAATGTACGTCGTTGGGGCATTCTGAATCGTAACCGTTTCACCGTTGCCAAAAAGGTTCACAATCTGCGAGGCTGACTGAAAGAAAGAGCTGTAGTATCCCGCTTGTACTACAACGACGCTGGTGACAGATGGCACCGGACAGGGGCCGCTGGGGCCGTAGGTGACGGTGGCCAGAGCCTGCGCGTGAACTGCTGCAAATCGCAGAGCCAGGGAGGACAAAACGAGTGACGATGATGGCCACATGGCGGGCCACCCTATAGCTTTCTTTTATATGCCGTATTCTGCGAACACCAAGACACTGAAAACAGGATTGATAAGAAGTGGAGGACTGCAGAACTCCAAACCAAACGAGTGACTGTCAAGAACAAAAAGGTCAAGGAAGGATTGCAGAGGTGGTTGGCTTTTGAGGAGCCACGCCCTAGAAGACGCGAGATCACAACAACACAATCAGAATGCTGCATTCCAACCAGGGTTCCCCATCGACCTTGCAGCACGGGCCTGCGTCAGTAGAAATTAAGCATCCAAGGGGTTCTCGTGAGGAATGAGAGAGCCCATCCTTGAGAACATGCCGAGATGAGCTTCTTTGGCGCATTGTCCAGCGAGTGGAGGGGTGCTTCCGGGCCATTCTGGACTGGATGGAATGATGGCAAATGGCAACCAACCCATAGTCCAGATCAGATTCCTGCGTGCTCATGGAAACGCGGCGATATTGGCCCAAGAGGGTTCCAGTGGCCAGTGCGTTGTGCTTGTTGGCAAAGTTCAATGTGCAAAACTCCAGCTACCGAGCAAGCGTACAGCAATGATGAATCGAAGCAAGGACCATGATCTTGAGTCGACCATGATTGGGAAGACACTTATCCTGATGAGACCTCTGCGGGACGACGCGCGATCTTCTCCAGTTGTCCATGATGGACTTGAACATGCCATGCCAGGTAGTCCATTGCGGCCCATCTGGGCCATATGAAGATGGAAAAGAGTTCATGATAGTGACTGGACGGGCGTTTGGGGGTGGTTGGAGGGCGTTGAAGGAGTCCAAGGGATGGATGTTGGGTGTTGCAGCTGATTGGTATGTTGCTGCCTGTGGGTGCCTGGCGATCGCTGGGATTGAGATCGAGAGACTAGTCCGTTTATGGCCATTGACGTCATTGCGCCTTGAAACCACCCGATTCCCGATTCGGGCATCTCGAAGCTCCAATTCTCCCACGCTAGCTACGCCATCCACAGCTTGACTGCGATATACGCCCACTTCCCGATCCCCAGATGAGCGGCGATGTTTCCACATGGCATGGCCGGCCTTGGGCCTTGGATTGAGGAGCTTCCTTGATTTTCACTTCCTGCTCCGTCCGCGAGTTGCCAGATCTAGCTTCCCAGCCAAGAGTCTCTGAGTCTGTCACTCCTTTCTCACCATACAACACGTCTCTCTCATGTCTCTGCTCTTGGCTGTCTGAGATCGCGTGCCCTTATTCTGTTATTGGAATTCTTCTAAAGGGTTCAGATGGTTCGTGCCGAATGAGTTGTGCGGGCACAATATCTTCACAGGGACAAAATCCAATTATTTGTACACACGCCTCTACCTGACTTACGACTGTCGCCAATAAAAGCCAAGCTGTAACCAAGCCTTAACCTAGCTTTCACCTTCAACGCTAGCCCAGGAACCATGGCTCTGCGACTCCTCCTGGCGACTTCTATTCTTTTGCTTCAGGCGTTTGCGGTGCCAACTCAAGTATCCCCGGAAGAGGAAGCGTTGATTACACCTGCACCAACGCGCACCCTTGCTGTGTACGGATCGTATGCGGGAGCAAGGCGAAATGTCATTAGTGATCTGGAGTCCGACGTGGACTCATACGTGAACTCGATTTTCAGCGAGCTGGGGACAGCTATCCCCTCATATGTTTCTAATGGGCTGCTACCCAACCTGCAGAACCTGCCCACGGGCAGTGCTGTCATGAGCTCGGTGGGAGTGAGTAGCTCGGATCTAGTTGCCACTCCTACGCAGGTATTGAACATCCCGGGCTATGGGAATTGGACTTCTTCTGGTTGGAATTTGCGAATCCACGGGAACGTGTTCAAGCAACCCAATATTTCCAACACTACGGTGGACCGCCTCGCCAACTTTTTCCTTATCGGCACGAGCATCGAGGATCTTCATCCATCGCAGCAGGCCCAGGCTCGCAACGTCACAAGAGAGATCTACGTTGTCCAGCAAGGGAATCAAACGGTCACAATGGATATCCTACCTGGTCCCGAGTTTGGCTCCAACGGACAGCCTGGGGGAGGCGGGGGCGTGACTCCAGCCGGCGGAGAGCAGGTCGTAACTCTTCCCAACCCGACAACTCCGGAGGGCGACTTTGACGCTTTCATCCCAATAGACAACAACTCGTTCACATTGACTCCTGGGACCGGTGATATCCCCCCGCAAAGGTTGAATGTCTACGCTCAGGGGACTGACACGGGGAATGCCACTTCATACCTCGTCTCCGACCAAGGTCTCACCGTCATATCGGACATTGACGACATACTACGTGTGACCAAGATTTATGAGCCCAAGCAAGGACTACTCAATACTTTCGCTCTCCCGTTCACACCGTGGATGAACATGCCAGACATCTACCGGAACTGGTCCGTCAGTCTGCCGAACATGCATTTTCACTACCTGACGACCACTCCGGAGCAAATCACGCGCAACTACATGCAATTCATCTATGACACTTATCCAGGTAAGTAATATTGTTTCCATGCCCGTCAATTGGAGTCTCACCTGTCGATCCAGGTGGCAGCTTCGACACCCGACCCCTCAACTTCAGCGACGTCTCCGCGACCCTGTCCATCAGAAAATTCCTCCTGGACAAGATCTTTCAAAGTTTCCCGAATCGCAAATTTATCCTAGTCGCAGATACAAGCAACTCGGACGTCATGCGCGATTACCCCGAGATGGCGACACAATACCCGGGCCAGGTTCAATGCATTTTCCTGCGCAATACGTCCTCTACAGACCCCGGGGATAAATTTCCTTATAACACCGAGGGCTTCAAGAACCTCAGCCAGCAGAGTTACATGTTCTTCAAGGTGCCGGACGACTTGACAGGGCTTGATATTGTGAATGGACAGTGTCTGAATGCGACGATTCCACAGAATCTCACATTTGGATACCAAGGACTGCCGTTTGGGCTGACCACCGGCGATGGAAAAAGTGGAGCGAGTCGACTGCTGGCTGGCGGTGGTCTGTTCGAAAGATTTGGTGCCGTGCTGTTGTCCGTGCTGTGTGCGATCTCTCTTCATGTCTTATGACATTGAACGAAAGGGGGTGTTTTCTTGTTCATACGACGTTTTGCAATGGATGGCCAATGGCAATGCACAATATGGGAAGGGGGAGAGAGAGGACGGGGAGTTAGAAGCTATGTTTTTACCCTAAAAAGCATTCATAATGGAGACGAGCTGTGCCTTCCTCACCCAATCCGCAGTAGCAATTCCTTCAGCTTGATGCCCGACGTGAGACTCATTGCATGAGGCGGGCCTTGTTCTTGGGTCGAGAGTCACGTTGTTCTTTTCCCGGGGTGGAAAGCTGGAGCCTTCCAGCTCTACCATCAACAGCTAAGATGCAGGTGGCTTTCTTCACTGTATGTGGTTGTAACGAGGAAATCTCCCAACCATAAGCCCCCATATCATTGTAACTGGCAAGATCCGCAATGCCACGTGTGAGGAACGGGCCGTCATGGTGATGAAAGTATAGGTACGGACAATGATCCGCCGGCAACGCGTAAAGGCGCGTGTTACTCCCAAACGTCATTATTGCATCTTCGATTCGCCCATGCGACGCTCTCATTGAGCTCATCGCTCCCCCCCGTTTCTTGCGGCCAGTATTAACGCAGGAGCAATAAAGCTGAATACTATCGAGAGGTTAGTAGTATATTGTATTAGAAGTTATTACACTTGGAGGCAATGCAATGTTTTCGGTCCCTCATCCCTCGCAATACTAGCATAACATCATCATCATCCCCTCTGCTGAAATCCTTCTCGCCACGACAAACCCACCGAATCATCCAGTGTCGCACCATGTCTGCCGTCAAGACGTCGCATTTGCCCAATGAAGACCTGCAGGCCAGCAAGCTCTTCGATGTCTCGCACATCGTAGCGGTCGTGACCGGCGGCGGCACCGGGATCGGCCTGATGATAGCCCAGACACTGCAGTCCAACGGGGCCAAAGTCTACATCACGGGCCGTCGACAGGAGGCGCTCGACGCCGTGGTCGAACAGTACAGCAAAGGGCCCGGAAGCATCCATGCTTTGCCCGGGGACATCACCAAGAAGGAAGAATGCATTCGGCTCGCCGACGAGGTGAGCAAGCAGGAGTCTAAGGGTATTCACTTGCTGGTCAACAATGCGGGCATTGCTCGTGACGACCACACAAAGTTCTCGGCCGCCGGCAAGCCGGACACGAAGTCGGCAGAGAGCATCGCGCAGCACATGCTGAAATCCGAGGTCGACGACTGGCAGGACACGTTCTTGACGAACATCACGGCCCAGTTCTTCATGTCGGCCGCTTTTGTAAGTTCCTCTTGGGAGTTATTCATCCATTCATCAAAGTCCGTGCGCAACAAGGTCAATTCAGTCATAGAGGGTGGAGTGACCAAGGCCCTCTCCATCATCACCCTCAAAACGCAATCACTCTTACAGCTAGAGTCAGATCAAACACTGACATTGATTCTGCAGCTCCCTCTCCTCAGCAAAGGCCGCGACGTCACTCCCGGCTACACGAGCAGCATCGTCAACGTCACCAGCATCAGCGGCCTCATGAAGGGCTCCAGTAACGGCCAATTCGCCTACGCCACCAGCAAAGCCGGATTGATCCACCTGACGCGCATGTTGGCCAGCACGCTGGCCGAGACGAAAGTGCGGGTGAACCAGATCGCTCCTGGCATTTTCCCCAGCGAGATGACAACGGGCGAAAGTGACGAGACCCAGAAGAGCGAACTGAGTTCGGAGATTAGCAATCCCGCAGGTGAGTTGAGCTCTCGTGTTGTTCACGGGGTCAATGACTGTCTTTGCTATGCCATCACCGGAAGCAATAGTCTGAGCGCAGTTGTCTCCCTCTCTTGATGTGGGTCATTGACGGACATGAGCTGATTGTTCCCCGCAACAACACTAGGTCGAGGCGGCGGCGATGCAGACATGGCAGCGACCATCCTGTATCTGGTGGGCAAGGGCGGCTTGTTCCTGAACAACCAGCTTCTCCACCCGGATGGCGGCCAGATGTTGATCGCGCCGGCCGCCATCTAAGTACGTTGTACAAGAAGATTTCTCGACGTTCAACGAGCATCGTTTGGCATGAGTGTGACGGGCCAAAAAACCCCAAAGTCAGGGACTATGTAACCTCGATGAGAGACGAACATGAGTAGCCCAAAAGACGAAGACGACTCGCCAACACAAAAGTTTCACGAGGCCTAGGCTTATTGTCCATACTCCATTTCCAAGGCAATGCCCATGAAAAGCTTGTTGCCCTAACCCTATTGGGAAGGTTAGCCGAGTGACACTGCGGCACTTATTGCCACCTAGTCTCTCCACCTTCAGTAGTTGCTAGTTAATCAATCAATCAATTCAGTTGGCTCTACAAAGCTCACATTAATACCGTCCATCTAAGCGATAAAAATTCAAATATTGTTCCCTTCAGGGAGGTATTCCTGGTGTTGAGCCTTATCTTGCCACATGCACGATGCAAGGGGTTTAACTGAACAGTTGTACACAATACTCTACATCGTGGCATGTGCCAAGTCGAACTACGCTAGATATAGGTACATACATCGGCGCCCTCGAGGAGTGTATCAGACTGTGCCAGCGTGGCGTTTCAAGGTCGGGGCCGCTGGAAAGGCTGTGCGCGCCATAAAGTAAAAGGGAAATGACTTTGACCCTTTGAAAACCGGGAATCCTTTTTCCGACGTCAAGTACAGGAAACAGAATGCATCTGTCCATCAAACGTCCCTAGTCACCGTGTGAATCGATCGGTTTGAAAAGCGGGGGGACATGATCCTGTGAAAAGTTGGCTGCACGTACTCTGTATTTTCATCTTTGTATTGTACCCGCGCTAGTTGTCTTTGAGCTGAATAGATTCATGGGGTAATTAATCTGTATACCGTGGAGTAATCTGCTTAGAAGATGACTATTCACTGTGGAGCACCACGGATGTCCTGTCTATATAGCCATTCAACTATTATATAGCTTTACTTCGTAGCTAATCCCCTTCTCGCTCGTACTACTACGTTTTGAGATATCGATTGGAATTGCTTCAGTACCCGGCCCGCTGCGTACTTCGCTTTCATTTCCTTGCTCCCTAATTCTCCTTGTGAGGAGCCAGTGTAACCCCGTGGCTTCACCTGTTGAGGAGCCATTTATAATATGTTACATGTCATCTCTTGGAAACTCTATGACATTTGATGAAATAGTAACCGAAGCAACCCCCTCCGATGACCACCTGCTTCCCAAATCATCCATGTTGTCCATCTTGTAAGCACGCGGTATTAATGCGCAAGAACCTCGAATCCTGGCGCAGCCACCGATCTGCCAGATCCAGCTGAACAACAGGGCGTCGACTGCCGCTGTAGCTCAGAAGATCGTGAACATATTTCCGTCACCATTACCCATCAGCGTTTCGTCTTGCGAGTATATCGCAGCGTCAAAGGACGACAAGTTTGCTTCTTCTACTTCGGCCGGGCCCGTGAATCGAAGCTCTTTGGGATGGATGGGACCCGGATAAAGCAAACGAAGCAATTCGGCGTCCTGCTTGGCGGTATATGCGTAAGTGACGGGGTTGTCGCCTGTGAGGATAGAATCCAGTAAGGGCGCCAGATATCGTTCGTAGATACCGGCGTACTCAGCTATTTCACTCCAGCCTTGAGCTGAGATGGCCAGAAGATTGGAACTGAACAATTTTGTCAGCTCGAAGATTTGTGGGGGGCTGTACTTCTGCGCGATGGTGTCGTAATTATACCGTAGGCAGAACAGCACTACGAGGGCTGTGGCAAACATGTGGTTTCCAGCTAGGAACGGCCGTGGGAAAAATCCCGATAGGATCTGCTCGCGACAGCTCCGCGCCGAGGCAGATGCCGCCTCAAAGGCGGCAGATAGGCTGGTAGTATTGGGAAACGGTATACGGGGTGAGGGTCGGTGAAGCATGACGAGACCATGGAAAAATACGAACTCGGTCCAGCCATCGTGGGGAAGATCGCTGTGGTACCACTGGAGTAGGCGTTGTTCGGAAACGGCCAGCCACTCTTCCCAATCTTGCCCGGCGTTAAGAGGCCGGCCTTGAAAATGGACCTCGATAATGTGAGACTGTAACTGCCGATATTGAATCCATCGGAGAGCAAGACCCTTTGCCGGAGGACTGCCGTCTTCCACCAAGCCCACAGAAGTGATGCACCTGTCGGGTAGAATAGACATAAACTGGGCGCTGATTGCGAGATCTGGGATGGAGAACGGCCGCCTCAATGCAGCGCAAATGGAACGGTCCATGTAGTAGGCAGTCCAAAAGATTCGACGTCGCAGATCCGCAGTCAACGGGTCCGACACATCGGCTACTTCTCGATGAAACCCCAACTCTAGGCAGTCTCTCATGGCCAGACCGCTCAAGATCCACACATTACCTAGTCTAGGGTTGACCGAGGCGTACTGCAAGATCAAAAGAGTCACCTGGATGCCCGCGATATCAGATGGATACGGGGTTATTTTGGAAATATGTCGGATTCCCTCCTTGAAGAGAGATTCAGAAAACGCCAGACATCGGGCACCATGGCCAGCTGTTGCACTCCCCAAGATTACCGATGTCGCCAAAATGAGGTAGATGACGAGAAAATCATAGCTGAGTTTCACAGTCGGTGCGGGTTGCAAGGTGTCGACCTCGGTCGATTCCGCCCTTTCAGGCAGCTTGCGCAGGACACGGCTCAGCTGGTCCCAAACCGTGGGTTCATAGAGGAAAGGATGGACTGGCAATGATCGTTGGACATACTTATTGACCAGAGCATACACGATTTGACGTGGTACCCTGGCCAGCGTAGACGCGTCCACCTCTTCCTCTTGAGACTGGCTTCGAGTCTCGATCGGACCAGGAGTACTCTGGGATAGAAAGTTCCCTCCAGTAGATGGAGAGACGATGAGCGAGGGTGTCAGGCCCATCCGAATTCTTTGGACGACATCTGTAAGCGAAGGTCCCAGTGGTATGGTGGCACTGATCATGGCTTGGAGTTCCGCACTCGCGATGATGGCTTCCTTTGCGGCATTGCGGGCGGCAGGATCGAAGGTGCGCGTACTGGGTGTCGACTGCAAGCAGGAGGCATTGAGCGATGTATTACGGTCATTTCCTCTGGTCGGGCTGGTCATTGCTGGGTTCAACTTCGACCGAGGTAGGGGCTGAGCTTCACAGTGCTCATAAGTCAGGCCACTGAGGTCGGTCTGCAAGCGGTCGATCTCCTGCTCCAGACTCTGCACCAGACTTCGGGGAATTGCTGCATTTCGCGCTGAATTGTAACCCTGGCAGGTCTTACCAGAAGCCGCACAGCGCGAGCATGACGGTAATTTCCTATCGCACTTGCAGACCAAAACGGCATCAGTACAACGTCCCCACAGCATTGGCCGGGACAACGGCGTAAACCAGGTCTGGACGCAGTGGAGGATAGGTCATCACTTACTTTGGCCTTGAGCTTATGGCACCTCAAGCACGATAAAATGGTCCGCGGACACTGTGTCGACGTTCGCCGTGTCATCTTCCAAGGACCACATTATCTTTGTGGTGAAGAAGATCCACGCGTAATGAGACGTCGAGACAAGTCTATGATAGCGTGGTGAGATAGAGAAGAAAGGCTGAAGGCTGTGTCCCTAGTACGGGGAGTGGATGACCAGACCATCGCGCTGGATATACAGACGCTGGTCATATACTACAGTAGAGGCTAGCAGAGTGCGGGTCCGCAAGGAGGCAGAAACGGATCGCCAATACCTCGTATTAATGCATGACTGTAAGATACTGTCAGCGAGACCGGAACTGCTGGAACTAGCCATTATTACTAGTAGACCGACTTGGAAGTGAAACTCGGAGGTTGATTCTTTGGATAACGCAGCAAATGCACGTTATCTCACTGGCCAGATCGTTCAGTACGGGTAGCCAATTGCCATCCTTCTGGAGGGTTCGCTTCTATCTCATAGTCCTCACAGTGGAGTCGGTTCCTTGCAACGACTCCTCCAGGGGTTGATGTTTTGCTAGCAGCACGGAACTTCGGCACAGCACAGTTCCTCACAGGAACTCTCTGATCTTATGCACCACAGAATGACCGTCCCTTATTTCCCACAGCAGACCCTAACGGGTTCTTATCGCCCACTGGTAGAACATCACAACGAACCTTGACTTATCAGGTCCGCCTCAGGAGGTCAACGCCGGTGTGGCGTGCGCCCGTATATCGTGACGGCGATGGCCGCGGCGGGCGGATGATACCAAGACCATCTTGTGAACTCAAATTCTCAAGCTATCGAGCAGTGAGCTTCTTTTGAGGGACGATGAAATAACCAGTGAGTGGCAAAGCAAAGAACAGGATGCCAATCATTGTGAGCTAGACAACTAGTCATCTATCATCCAGTTGAAGGGCCTTCTGTTCAAGGAATGCTGTTCAAGCATCGACAGTGTTGCCCATAAATCCAGACCCCTAGGCACCCCTGCATCCATGTTTGTCAAAAGGTGGCGCAGAAGAAGAGAGCATTCATATACACCCCGCTTTAAGCTTGTCCTTCACTATTTGTCGTCACGATCAGGTGAAAGCATACAGTGATACAAGGATGGGCACGATAGACATCCCTGATGAGATCCAGTCCGCTTTACAATCGCTGCCAGCTTGCCACCGATGCCACCGCCTGCGGAAGAAGTGCGACTCACAGCTCCCTGCCTGCAGACTGTGCGAAAAAGCCAAAGTTGAATGCTCGGTCTACGACCATATCCTTCAGCGCTCGGTCCCTAGAAAGTAAGTAGGCTGAATAGATCCCTCAACTCTATCCTCCAAGGCTGCGTTTGGCCGACCGGTTCACTCACATTCCTAGATACATCCGGTCCCTTGTATCGCGACTAGACGGTCTGAAAGAGGTGCACACGAGCTTGATACCTCCAGCGAAACTCGTCGAGCCGGACAAGGGCAACACCGGGTGCCCAGCGCTGGCATCCCAGGGTTCAACTAGCGCCAGCTCATCCATTCGGGAAACCTTCCTGCCTGCAGGATCGGAGACCAATTCGGACTATCTCTTCACCTTACCTACCGCTTCTGGGACGATGTCACGGTTCTACGGGTCCAGCTCGATCTTCAGTCTCACGGTCGAAGTTCTGACAGAAGCGCGCGCAAGATCTCTGTACACTCCATCCCCAGCGCTGGAATCGGTCTCCCCCACGGATGAGAGTTTCGGCGCGTTGACAGATTTCCACGGACTGTCAGCAGATAGAAACTTGAAAAAAATGGTCCCATCGCTTCTCACTTGGTATTTGTCGTCGATAGGCGTCGTCTACCCGTTTGTGGATCAAGAGCTCCTGAAGATAGACATGACTGCATATTTTGAGCTCCGGTCATGCCCTGGCTTTGACGCGGGGAAACTGCAAGGCAAACCCGCATACCAATACTTTCGAGTGACGATAATGTGTGCCATCGCTTGTGCGAGCAAAATGAGACATCAACGCAGTTTGCTGGCGCACGCCGATGCCTTCTACCACGAGGCCCTCAAGCTAGTGGAAGCCGTGACGTACGAGGTGTCGGTGGACTCGCTGGAGGCGCTGCTCTTCCTCGGAATTTACTGCTTGTTCTTCCCTCGCAAAGGAAACATCTGGAAGCTGCTCGATTTCGCCTGCCGATTAAGCATCCAACTGAACTATCATGTGGAGAATCACGCCAGCCTGGAGCTTGGCCGGGAGGGCGTGGCGCGCCGGGACATTTTCTGGACCCTGTACTCGATCGAGCGGCTTCTCGGACAGTATTATGGTCGGCCGTCAGACCTGCCTGGATCTATCATCTCGACAGCGCATCCCAGCACGTTTCCGTCCCATGATCTGAACCAAGGCGACAATGACGCGGCAATCCAGACCTTTTGCGCCCGGCATGTCTCCCGACTCATGTACTTGCGTGGGGAGCTTTACACCGACATGTACCTGCGGCCAGATCTTCGAGGACCGATCCGCAGCCTGGATTGGTTCATCAATAAGTACTTTGAGCTGCACCAATGGTTTCAGGAGGTGGAGCCATTCAAGCACAGCGTCGGATGTGGCACCCTTACGTGCAGCGTTGCTTTCCACTCTGCCGTCGTCTTTCTCTTCCAACCTTTGATCCTGAGGGCACTCTCAGGGCCGAGCAGTGGCGTCAGCACCGAGGGTGTGGAGTCTGAACCCGTTCCGTCCGAGAGCTTCTATTCTGCCTGTGAACTGATCCGTATACACGACAGCATCCTGCGAGCCCCAGAGAATTCCAACCTGGGCACTTATCCCTTGACCTTTCTGTCAGCGTATTCGATATGGTCGGCCGCCATGACACTAATGGCTCATGCTTTGTTGACCCTTGATGGGCGTGTGGAAACCCTATGCCACTTGTCGGATGTTTTTACCTCTGTCCGGACGGAGAAGCTCCCGTACGGGAGCAACGACATCTTTGGACTATCTAGCATGTGCTTGGTTCTCCTCGGATGGTGTGGAGAGCAGTGGCCGGGTATGGCGGGAATGACAGATGCTTACCGGAGACTTTCGCAGCAAGTTCTGCCGCTGTTGCTGCAGAACGGGCACGTTTAGGGTCGAAGGGTACATCACGGTCAAGTTTGTAGTCTGCAATTAAATACCCTACATGTAAATGCCGGTAGGAAACTTCTCACGAGTCGGGGCTGAACCCAGATATCAAATCACTATCGGAAGAGCCGAGTTCGGACACTTCATTTTGGTTAAGCCATTTGAGACGCTGTGGAGAATTTCAGATCTGTTTAATCGCTTTGCCAATAACTTTGGCGATTCCCAGGATCTCCTCTTCCCGACCCCTGCGTCCAAGTACTTGCAAGCCAATGGGAGCATTGTTATAGCCTGCAGCCCCATGTTCCTCCCACCTGGCGGCGTTGATACGATCTCTTTCACCTGGGAGGGGCTCGCCGGCTATCTTCCCCGTGTCGATCTTTGGATCGACGCGCAGGCCAGTGGGGAAGACGACACTGGGATAGTCCAGCAGGTTCCAGATGGAGGTGTAATCGAGATTGTCGTTCTCCGACAAGACGGCGGCCACGAAGGGTGCGACAGGGCTGATGATGGCATCAACTGGACGACCGGTGGACGTCTTGGAGGCCGATGTGTTCCAGGCGTCCAGGTAAGTCTTACGGTAGGCGTCGCGACGCTTATTCAGCTGCCACGCCTCCCACACGCTCAGGTGCTTGGACGCGCCTTCGCCGAGGCCGGGCAAGATGGGCTCCCCGGAGGCCTCGCACTCGTCGCGAATGTCCTTGCCACCATCCGCTTTGTAAACGATGTCGAGGATGGCGGTGCCCTCGACGTGGTTCACGCCGACCCAGTCAATGACCTCGTGGCCTGCGGCTTTCAGGGCGGCTACGACCGCCTTCTCAGCCCTAGCGATGGGTGGGTGGACTCGTGTGACGCCGTCGTCCCACATCATGGCAAAGCTGAGTTTCTCCTTGTTCTGCGGTGCCTCAAAGGCGGCCTGGTTCCAGGGCTTCTCGAGAACCAGAGGGTCGTGCAACCAGGGTTCCTGCTCAGCGATGGCCTTCATGAACTCGACCAGGCCCGAGTATGACGAGCACATCGGGCCGATGACCGACGGCACTGCCTCCTGGCCCAGCATGGAGTTGGCGGACCACTGGTACGGCACGCGGTGGTATGACGGGCGAAGCGACCAGATGCCACAGAACGCTGCGGGGATGCGTACTGAGCCGCCAATATCGGTGCCAACGCCGAGTGGGGAGCCGTGCATAGCCAGGAGGGCGCCCTCGCCGCCGGTGGAGCCGCCGGGGGTTAATGTACGGTTGGACGGGTTGGTGGTGAGGCCATAGACAAAGTTGTCCACCTCGCCGCGCATGATATTTTGCGGCAGGTTAGTTCGTACATAGTAGACGGCGCCGGCCTTGACGAGCAGGTCTACGAGCGTGCAGTGTCGGTCTGAGACGGTGCCGATGCGCGACACATAGCCAATGTTCAGCTCGTAACCCTTGATGTGGAACTGGTCCTTGAGCGAGATGGGCAGCCCGTGCAAGGGCCCCACGGGCTTGCCGGTCTCCGCCAGCGTCTTGTCCAGGGCTCGGGCACGCTCAAAAGCCTCCGGGATCATGGTCTCTGTGAGCACGCCCACGAGCTGCTGTGTAAAGATGGTCTGCTTGACGTAGGCCTCGAGCACCTCAACGGCCGACAACTGGCGCGAATGGATCTTTTCGAGCAGCGCCGTCACGTCCAAGATGGAGACTATGGCAATCTCCTTGTCCGTCAGCAGCGGTGACAGAAGGCCGACGACCGAAGTCTGCTCCGCTGGGGGCAGGTCCTTGGTGGGTACCCAGTACTGCTTGGGGATGAGGGCATCGCGCGTCTTTGCCCGCTTCGCTCCCTTGAGAGCAAATGCAGCGGTCGACATCTTTGTTGAGGGTTTAGTTTGGGCAGGAGAGGGGGACCTTGGGGAGCAGCACAGACAGACCAAACGTACGTGTGAGGCACCCTGTGTTTGTATACTGTCTGGCGGTTGCGACGAGGTATTCTTTCGCTCACTGGCCCCCAGGATCTGTATGTTCTTTTATATCCGGGGAAGCGCAAAGCATTACAGGGACGACACAGCTCTAGCTGCTGACCAGTAGCGACCGTACCCCCTTCATTCCACAGATATCCAAATGCACCCCAAGGCCAACACCATGCAAGAGTACTCGGGAGGCTAGCGGGCTACATCGTGCTCGACGAAGACAAAGCAAAACCCAAAGTGGAAAGAAAGAAAGATAAGTACCGGCCTTGACCGCGGGCAGGGTATAGAGAGCTCTCTGAGCGAGATGTTATGCATGCACTTCGCCTGATAAGCGAGTTCCCAAGAACTCTACATTTGCCTTGAGATCGACAAGGAACATGTTCACTCTAACAGGACGTCAAGGAGCCTGCCTTGAAACGGTGTGGGCGGGTCCTCGCCGAATCAGCCGGCAAGCTTCAATAAGGCGGCCAAGGCCGGTCGGCGCCCTTGTCGTTCGAGCCAACAACGAAAAACAACTGACAATCACTCTGAATTCCGGATCATGGCGCGACCTTATTCGACGAGGCGGTCTCGACCGGCAGGCTATGCTTTTTTATCTGGATGCTTCAGATCTGCGGCTCCGCCTGGTAGATCTATACTTCGTCTGGATGGGCGGCCCCACCGAGTTCCGGAGAATGCTTTCCGGTCACGATCCACCTAGCCTGCACCTCTATATACCACAGTCAGACACGGACTTCCTTACCTACCAGTACAGCAACTATACAGTATGATACCAGATACCAGGTTATGTCAGTCGTCCACAGCGGGCAGTTTGCGAGTAAGTATTGCAAAGCTGAAGAATGATCTAGGTTTGCCCGTTGAACAAGCGGGGACAAACAAGGTAAGTGTCTCTCTCTCGCTGATTACTCCCTCGCCCGCTCTTTTGACGGACACGGCCTTGAACGACAATACATCAGTCATACTGTGGAGACTGGAAACTTGTTGCCGACTCTGAAACGGCCATCCATACATGACTGGCTGGACGACCAGGCCTTCGCCGCCTTATCGACCTAGTCGTATCGACTTATCGACTATCGACTATCGACTATCGACTATCGACTATCGACTATCAAATATCGAATATCAATTCTCGACGAAAACCCTCATACTGCGCGTCGCCTTTGTCGTTCCTTCCCTATCAGATATATCGTGCTTCTCATACGACAGTGCGAGTTATCGTCCCTTATCTCCTCCCAGGATTTGAATCACGGACCTACTTGGGGAGAAGCATTGGTTGCTATGGTCCATTCCAAAAAGGGGAGACGGCGATAAACGACGCACATTGCACAATAGCTGATGAACAAACAATTATCTACGTTCCGAGCTGACCATGAACAGGAGCATACCAGAAAAGGAACACATGTGATTGAGACGCGGACCCTGGGTAGAAGGTGTATAAAGACAAGCGACGCCATGGGACAAGGTAACAGACGAATTCAATCAATCATCCCTTCTGTGAGCAGAAACAGGCATACACCTGGTGATCGTCTCCCATACCAGCCTTTTACGCAGAGAGCAGGGATATAATACACTCTAGGAATATACACGGTTGATCAAGGACATCGCACCTTTTGTCTATACCCCCCAACTGCACCTTACCCTCCCCTTAGCCACTGACAAAACCCTCTGATAAACCCAAGATGACCGCCACCATCCTACCGGAGGGCGTCGGTTACGGCATCGTGATCGGGGTCGGATGTTTCTTCACGGTGTTCATGCTGGGCATCACCTGGCTACAGGCGCGATATACGGACTACTCGCCCAACCACGCTGTCGAATTCAACAGCGCATCGCGCTCCGTGAAGCCTGGGCTGATCGCGGCTGGGGTGGTGTCGGCGTGGACATGGGCGGCGACCCTACTGCAGAGCTCGACCATTGCGTACAAGTACGGCATCAGCGGGCCGTACTGGTATGCAGCGGGCGCGACGGTGCAGGTGCTGGTGATGGCGCAGAACTCGGCCAAGCTCAAGATCAACGCGCCCACGGCCAACACGTTTCTCCAGCCGGTCAAATTGCGCTGGGGCACGCTGATGCACCTGAGCTGCATGTTCTTCGGCTTCGTGACCAACTTCCTGGTCTCGTCCATGCTGATCGTCGGGTCCAGCGACACCGTGCACGCCCTGACTGGCATGTCGGTCGAGGCGGCTTGCTTCCTCATCCCGGCCACTGTTGTTGGCTACGTGGTGGTTGGTGGCATGCGGGCCACGCTGCTGTGCGACTTCACGCACACATCGGTCCTGTTCGTGGTCATTCTGTTCTTCATGTTCACCGTCTACGCGGCCAGCGACAAGATTGGCTCCCCGGCCCGCATGTGGGAGCTGCTGCAGGAAGCGGCGGCACGAAACCCGGTGCCAAACAACGCGGGTGGGTCGTACGTGACTTTCCGCAGCAAAGGGGCCATCATCTTCGGCGTCATCAATATCACGGGCAACTTTGCCACCGTCTTCCTCGACCAGGCCTACTGGCAGCGTGCCATCGCCTCCGAGACCCGCAGCTCCGTCAAGGCCTTTATCGCCGGCGGCTTACTCTGGTTCGCAATCCCCATGGGCTTTGCCTCTTGCATGGGGCTGACCAGCGTCGCCCTGTCCAGTCACCCCGACTATCCCGGCTACCCGAATCTCCTTACCCCCGATCAGGTCAGCGCGGGGCTGGCAGCCCCTTACGGCGTGACCGCGCTGCTGGGCACCTCCGGCGCCACGCTGATGCTAGTGCTGCTCTTCCTGGCCGTCACCTCGGCCTCGTCGGCGGAGCTGATCGCGGTCTCCAGCATCTTCACCTACGACATCTACGCGACATACATCAATCCCGGGGCCTCGGAGAAGCAGTTGATGCGCGTCTCCCACCTAGGCGTCTGCCTGTGGGGTCTGTGTATGGCCGTCTTCGGCATCATGTTCTACAAGATCGGCATCTCGCTGGGCTGGCTGTTCGAGTTTGTCGGCTGTGTTCTAGGTTCGGCCGCTCCAATCGTTTGCATGGCCATGCGCAGCCGCTCCGCCAGCAAATGGTGGTGCTTCGCCGCCATCTGGATCGGTGTCATCTCAGCCATGGCCTCGTGGCTTGCCGTCGCCGGTGGCTTGAACGGCGGTGTCATCTCCGTCGAGACCACGGGTCAGGACTACCCCATGCTGGCTGGCAGTTGCGTCGGCGGTGCCGTGAGCTTCATTATCGCCTTGGTCGGCATGAGGGTCCATCCCGAGAACTACGACTTCTCCGCTATGAAGGCCATCGGACAGTCCCAGGCCCTGCTGCAGGGTCGGGATGTCCAGGAGTCAAGCACAGGTACACTCTCACAGGGCATGGGGGACGCAGGCAACGGGGACGATGAAATCAGCTCCTTCAAAAAGGAGTCGGTAACGGCAACCGCTACTACTGCTCCTGCTGCTGCTGCCACCGCCACCGACGAGGAAAAGACGCTCGCTACCAACGTCAACGAGGTGTCTCAGCCCGTTTCTGGCACAGGCTCCATGATGGATGACTGCTCCACGTCCCGTTACGACGACGCCGAGTTGGCGTTCCTGCAGAGGTCCTTTGTCCGCTCCGTCTGGGTCTCGCTCGTGCTGTGCACCATCATGGTCATCATCGTGCCGTTCCCCATCTTTTTCACGTCTGTAATCTACGGCAAGGGCGGCTTCACCACCTGGATCAGTCTGGTCATCGCATGGTTGCTGGTCGCCGCGTGCGGCTGCATCCTCTACCCTATCTGGGAATCTCGGGCAGCCCTAATGCACATCGTCTCAAGCATTCTCAACGACTTGAGAGGTAAAGGCCGTGTCTAGGCGGAAGGCTGGAAACGGAGGAGGAGATCCCCCAAGAAATGCTCAATGGCTCAGGTAGACTGGAGCTTTTGTTTCTCTCTTGACAGTGGGTGTAAGTAACAATAAACGGGGGTTGAAATAGTAAAGTGGGCAGAATGGAGATGTAATATGGCCAGATGCTCGTGTCCAAGTAGCGGGCTTTATCAGGTGGAGAAGAAGGGAAGAAATGACGACCAGAAGATTGCCATATTTTACGGAAGCCCTTCAGTCCATGTACCTTGGCCAAATGATCGTCTTATTAGGCTCCCAGACGGCGCTACCTTATGTGTTCGTCTGCCAAAACGTAGAGGAACCCCCTAAACCTAACCCGACCGGGGCCTATTAAAGCCTACGCGAGACGTGGTGGCCCCCACTATAGGTGAGACGCAGGTGATCGCTCACCCAACTCGCCCCTAACTCGCGCCGCCCCTCCTGTGGTGAGTACCTAGGCTCGCTAGGTACCTACCTAGGTACCTATAGAGCGGTACCACCCTAATCTCAACGCCCGGGGTGAGCCGCGAGTAGATTTTCCAGCACTTGACACTGGGTTGTTAGTCCGTCAGCCTTGCGTCGACTCGAGCAAAATTCCCCCGCGTCACATGTATTTGATTCTCTTCCGTGTAACACCGCCAGCTCGTTTACCCAAAGGGTCATATATCAACAAACGACCGACTCGCCCTCCCTCTCGCGTCAACTCCAAAACTCAACGCGTATTCACACTCGGCAACGCTCAGAGTTCACGTGTGCGGGTTCGGCCATGTTCACGTCTCCCTTCCAGCAGACCACCCATTTGACACCCATGATACGGTGCTGGCTCCCGACCATCCTTTCAAAACAAGGGAAGAATGAGACTTGAGACCTAAAATTTTTTGCACCGTCCCGAAACTGTCAGCTATGCATCCCCTGCACAATCAAGTCTCCTCGGCCCTACAAACACGCCACAACATCCCCGTCAACGCGCAGTGGCTCGACACATTCCTCACGTCGCGGGGCCCAAACCCGCCCCCTCTCCCGGCCCTCATATCGACCGCGCACTTCCGCATTCTCGCAAGCGACATCACAACCACCGTCTCGCCGACAACTACGGCAGAAGTCCTTCCCGAAGGCATCAGCGATGTGAATGTCAAGGAACGACGACTCGAAGGCAATGTGATCGCCCAAGTCCTCGACGTTCTCGACGTGGGCAGTAGCAAATGGAGCCAGGTCGAGGCCATCGAGCGGGTCGAGCGCGGCGAGGAGGTTCGCGGACGAGAAGTCATCCGGACGGTAAATGGCATGGGTAATGACAACGAGGACGATGTCGCCCGACCAGCTACAGTGGGGAGCACACACGCTCCCTCGTCGATGACTTTGCCTTCGTCCGCGAGCAAGAAACTCAGCGCCGGCCCTCACAAGCTCCTGCTCCAAGACGCCCGGGGCACCAAAGTGCTAGCTTTCGAGCTGGTCAAGATCCCCAAGATCGGACTCTCCACGACGGCGTCGGCCTCTCTTCCACCTTCGGCTCGAAACCTCGGCGGCACCGCAGCAGCAGCAATTCCTGAAGACCCAGGAATGTTCATCGGGTGCAAACTGCTTCTAAAGCCTGACACGGTCGTGCGGAGAGGCATGGTCATGCTGACGCCGGATACCTGTGTTGTGCTTGGTGGTAAGGTCGAGGCCTGGGATAAGAAATGGAAGGAGGAGAGGAAGCAAAGATTGACCGCATTGGTCAGGGAAGAAAATGCCGCTGGGGGTAGCTAAGAGGAGCACTGAGGCCTGGACGAGTTAAGAGAGAGAGAGAGTGAAGTATGAAAGGACAAGCACCATTTTCCTGAGCTTTTCGCTTACAATTGATCTCTCACAGGGCTATCCACTATCTATTCCGAGGACTAGGGCTAAGAGAACGCATTCTCTTGTGTTCTCAACAACCTCATCACCCGCTCCTTCAGTTCGTAGGCCACACCTTGAAATTGCGGGCAGAACAGATTCCCGCCGAGTCCTCACGAAACCTCAGCAGCGATCTCCAGCCTCCACGGCGCGAGCATCTTCGCCTTAAGAAAATCCTCTGCTCTGCTCGTCCCTTCGTAGGCCCTAGCCAAGTCCTCCGCAGTGAGGTTGCCACCCGGTGGAATCTGTCTCTCAGCATTAAGCACCGCCATTTCGGCAGCGTAAACACGGCCGTCTTCGTCCCCGTCCACCGCTTGCGCGAGTTCAAGCCAGCCTTGCGGTTGCCCTGGTGCAAGCATGATCCCGTTAAGAGCATCTGCAACCACTGCAACGTCATCCACTTGATCCGCGGGGGTTTTCCGAGGTCGACAGCCAACAATGCCAGCCAGGACTTTACTGACGCGAATCTTGTCCAGCACTCCAATCTCGTCTCCACGTCTCAATGCCTTGAGATCTTCCTCTACAGCTTCCAGCACATCTTCATCGTTGTCTAACAGGCCGGTGACCGCGAGCAAGGCGACGGCCTGAACGTGTCCCGGATGGTTTTCAATCACGTCAAACAGCTGCGATCTCGCCGCCTCCTTCTCCTCCGAGCCACCTTTTGCCCACAGAACTTGGGCCAGCATGCAGACAACATCTGGTTCCCGATCGGAGTCCTGTAGCGCCACCTCAAACATTTTGATCGAGCTTTCAATCTGCTTCAAATGACTTTGTGCAAGGCCTGCCGTCAGATGTGCTGAAAGGCGCCATTTTCGGCGAGCTTCTGCATATGCCGGGCCAAGATCACCAGGTTCACCAGACAGATCGAGCGCAGTCTCCGCGTTGGAAACTGCTTCTTCGTACTCGCCACACGCAAGCTGTGCACGAGCTAGATCGGCTTTCGCCTGCGCAAACCTGACCAGGTATTCGTCCGACTCGGACTTTTCATACTCTGCTTCGGCCGCGTCGCAGACTTCCTGCAAGACCTCGACGCTCGTAGAATGATCCCCAACCCGTTCCGCAAATAGAGCCATGAGATGAGTCGCGATCATATCACCTGGCTCCAGGACATGAAACTGGCGCAAGGCGAAGAGGGGCCTCAACAAAGCAATGACCTCCTGGGACCGAGACGAATCCTTGAGCAAATGGTCAAACGCTGACAGCGCAAAGTGGCGTTTTGCAGGGAGAACATAAGAGTCCGCAATCTCGAACGCGTGCATGAACAGACCTCTCGCTTCGTTCAGGCTTCCGAACAACATCGCCAGAAACCCCTGACCGATCCATGCCTCCGCATATTCCGGATCCTCCGATTGTGCACGCGTGAAAGCTTCACCGGCGAGCTGAGTATCGCTGTTCAAGAGATACAACACCCCGAGATTCGTCCACGTCCAAGCATTATTCTCGTTCAAATGTAGACTTCTCACGAATGAATGCTGCGAGACTTTGGGACTAAGTGTCATAGTCACCACGCCCAGTGCGTTCCAAAAGTCGGAGTTGCCGGCTTCCAGCTCGATGGCTCGTTTGAAGCATGTCATTGACGCTTTAAGCAATCTGCGAGGTCTTTTGCCTTGCATTTTGAGAGATGCCCCGCCAGAAACATAAGCTTGATGTTCTGCCCAGCCGAGATTGTACCACGAGACGGCTTGGGCGAGTGGGTCGGATGAGGAAGCATGGACGCCACGTTTGTGAGCGAGGATCGCGGCCAAGAGATATTTGTCCGCTGTGTCCGTAGGAGTTGGAGAGTCGCCGGCGGCCGTGAGGAACCCAAAATCGACCTTGTCGATGTCTTTGAGAGTGTTGAACTCGTCTTGGAGGGAAATCTGCAGCAAATCGGACACCGCCTGAACCTCTGTCGTGTTCGTGTATAGTTTGACGTGCCCAAGAACAGAGCAAGCATCGCCAACAGATTTCCACAAATTGAACACGTCGGTCCCCTGTTCGGCGATCTGCTTCGCCAGCTCGATTACAGAGGAGGCAAGTTTTGCCGCCTCGCCAAACATACCCAGCGCAACCTTTGCCCACGCACTCTCGGAAATCGTCTGGAGTAACGCAATAAGCACTCCAAACTCTGTCGGTTTCAGAACAAGAATCTCTCTGTATGCGGCAATGGCCTCGTCAAAGGAGCCCATCTCTCGTTGAACATTGGCGAGCATGTACTTGGCAAACCAGGTCTCTTCGGGCGACAGACCGTGTTCGATACTCGCAGCTTTGGCAAACGCCCGCGTGGCAGCGACATGTCGGCCGGCATTGTGATAGCTCTCGCCGAGTCCGACCCAGGAGTGGTAATCATCTGGTGTGATCCTCAGTGCCTGCTGGAAGGAAACAATCGCTTGCGTGTAATGTTGTTTGTTCATCTGCACCACCCCCAGCGCCGTGTAGGGCCAACTGTGAGCTTTCTTCTTCGAACCTGGAGCCGGCCTGGCTTTTCCCGACGTCACAACACGTTGGGCGACCAGTTCCACGAGATCCCATTCTGCATTGTCCGCAAAGGCCTTGGCGAGGCGGTGCGCGGCTTCGAGCTCCGAGGTGGAGAGCTCAAATGCCTTTTGCAAGGCAACGCGCGCTCGGGCTTTGCTTTTGCCGTAATCTTGAAAGTAGACCCCCAAGAGGGTGTAAGCGGGTGCGTAATTTGGGTCGGCCTTGACGGAGGCGATGAGAAACTGATAAGGACCAGACTTGTCTTTCCGAGCGGTTGCGGAAGTGTTAATATGCCAATTGCAGTACGCGATGCGGTACAGAGTGACTGATTTCATGGCCAAGTTCTGTTGCTTTTCTGATTCGATCGCTGATAGCACCTCCTGGAGTCCCTGCAGGCCCTCGCGGAGTTGCCCATTGTGCGCACGACACCACGCGAGCTCGATCTTGATCCTGGCATTATCTGGATCACGTTCGGCTGCTTGGCCGAAGAACTTGACGGCCTCCGCGTAATCTTCATCGTCCTCGTAGATCAGTCCCACACCTAACAAGGCAGCAGTAAGCTTGGGCTTCCGCCGGAGAATGTCTTGGAACAATGCTTTGGCTTCGGGGTGATGTCGCGGTGATTGAAATGTGATCAATGCATTTGCCAGGATGAGGTTAACACCGTCGAGGCTGTTTTGCAGGTCAATAGCATAGCGGCGTTGAGCATCTAGGTGCAATTTCTGAGCTTTCCTCGCAATATCGACGGTGCTCTCCCACTCTTTCAAACCGAGGTAGACATGTGCCATGATTCGATGCCCAAGCAGCGATTCCGGACACCGTTCAAGGCCTTCATTCATTAGAATGAGCTGTTCTGCTTCACTAAGCCTCTGGGGCGTCTCTTCTCCCTCCTTCTCTTCGACTGGTAGGTGCGGAAACGGCGAGGCGTCGCTGTCGAGAAAGCCACGGAGCACTTTGCTCAGGCCGTCCTCTGGAAAGAAGCCAGTGTACTCGCGAAAGATGTTGACATCCCAGTCTCCCAGCTCTTCGGCATCAACCCACTCAAGGGCGACTTTCCAAGCCAAGAGAAAAGGGTGTTTGATGATGACCATGCCATTTGCCATATTCAGGACCTTGTCCCGTTGAACAGGCTTGGATTCCTCCGGCAGGACAAGCAAATTGTCGTACATGCGCTCGAAAAGTTTCTGCTCGAGATCGTGACGAGCATCATCATCCCTTGTCCAATCAATGAGACCAGCGTACTTTTCCTCGACCTGAAACCTGCTTATAGCCTCGCATTTGACTTGTCGAGTCACTTGATCAATCTTTGCTCCAAGACGCGTCCTTCTTTCTCCAATCTGCGTGTTGATCCACTCCTTCTCTTCGGCTTCTGCTGACTCCAGGATGCGTTGGTAGGCCAGACTCGGTTGTAGAACACGGCCCTCGAGGGTAGAGTAGAGGCTTGAGGTCGGTAGAATGAGCTCGAGCGCCCGACGGTACTGTGATCGGCTGCCATGTTTCTTTGCAAACAGCTCGTATTTGTCAATCACGTTCTGACATTGACCTTTGTCGTCTTGCTGTGCGTATATCT
Source organism: Fonsecaea multimorphosa CBS 102226 (assembly GCF_000836435.1). Lineage (NCBI taxonomy): Eukaryota > Fungi > Ascomycota > Eurotiomycetes > Chaetothyriales > Herpotrichiellaceae > Fonsecaea > Fonsecaea multimorphosa. The sequence goes on along the minus strand of NW_015971636.1, from coordinate 1,425,470 downwards.
CTGCCAACCTGAATGCCACATCATGATATTGGTCCAATTTGGCTTTGCCTTGCTTTTCGTACAGAGTCACCAGCCCCTTGTAAGCTTGGACATCGTCGGGCTTGACGGTGGCAGCTCCGTGCAGGGCTTTCTCTGCAGCCTCTAGATCTCCAAGCTTCTCTCTTGCGAATCCAAGGAAGAGGAGGGCTGTGTAGTTCTTGTCGTCTTGTTTGAGCAAATCCTCGGCTTGCTCCGCTGCTTTGGCGAATTGACTGGTGTCCAAGGAAGCCTTAACCGCCTTTAAGGCGGCTTTGGACGACGCCATTGGTAGATATTTCACAAATTGACGCCAGTACACACGGCAAATGACGAGGAGTTGTCCCGCCGGAATTGAATGTCGAGGGGAAGGCTCGCCAAGTCACTTCGCACTGACTGCCTCACCTTAGACCGGCACTTTCTGGAATACCTTTGCCCCCTGCACACAACAACAGCGTCTCTTCCATATTGATAATCTGGCCGGGGAGCAAACGTTTCTTGAAATGATGGTACACAATTGTAAAAGAAGAACAAGTGAAATCATTGTCTTCGTCACGTGTACGGAGTCATCCTACATGCATTGTACTCCGCCCAAGTCTTGGCTACGGAGAAGTATTACACCCTTAGTACACGCCGAGTCACCTTTCCCGATACCTAGTATTTGACAACGCGACTCTCTTGCTCACACTACCTAGGTAGACACCGGCCTTCTCATTTCTTACCTTTGCAAGGCGTACTTGGGACAATGCTGCCGCTGTCCCGACTTGGAGCTTCTTCTTAAGCTTTGAATGTCTTGACGAAAGGGGGGATTGGTTCCAGCTCCATCGTTGGGCCTTCGAAACCACCAGTTCAAGATCACCCTTTGCTTCCCAGACCAGAGAAGTCGTTGTGCGATCATCTATCCGCCTAGTTGTATGGATAAAATATAGAACGCAAACCGCTGCTCTATGTCTGTCTTTCCTTTGCGAATGTGTCTAGGTATGGAACCAACATGTTCAACAGTACAGGTTGAATGTTGTCCTCACGCCATAAGAACGAGATCATGGACCCAATCCAGTGCTATTAGAACTGGACTTCCGGGCTAACGACGAAGGAAATCCTCCAAAGTTGAAGGTCTTCGCTTGCTAGGTAGGGATGACGAGGTAAGTCAGAGACCAGCAACTGCTTCTAAAGCTGGGATCTACTCTGGCTGTTATACCCGGTCAAGATGTTGACAACACGCCGTGATTGGAAAAGTCTTGGCCTCTACCTCAAGTAGAAAGGCGTTTCGGAAACATTTGAAATCCCTAGACTTCAAATTGCTGGTGCTAACAAGGTGTCGGAGAGTTTTCCAATATCTATCCGATCCGGCTTCGGAGAGTACTCCAAGAAGCAGATGAGTTAAAGGACGTTTAGATCGAGAAGGCAGCATAAATGCCATCTTTCCATCTGCACTTGGGCGGAGCAGTTTGGGTCTTCAAATACCCAGAGTGTACCCTAAACAATTTGCCGATATAAAGACATCCGTTCTTCTGATTCCCCCTGCCGCATGCACGACATGGACTCCAACCAATTCGACAAAATGTTTTCTCAAGCCGACGCTATCATGGGGCCATTCGCAGAAATGCTCTTTCGGCAAGCCAACTTTCCCACCCCGGGAGATTCCCGCCTTGTTGTTCTTGACCAGGCATGCGGCTCTGCTGTTGTTTCTGCCCACATCGTGTCACGACTCTCCTTGGAAGAGAAGTCTAGGCTTGACCTCACATGCGCCGATATTTCTGATGCAATGGTATCAAATGTGTCACAACGCATCAAGGCCTCAGGCTGGGATAACGTGTCTGCTGTGAAAGCTGATGCAATGGTCTGCCGTGCATCTCCTTCAAACATGTCCGTCCAGAACTGACTGCGAGGTTGGCAGGACACAAAATTTCCCTCTTCCCACTTTACGCACATCTTCTTCAACTTCGGTCCACAGATCCTGTCCAGTCCCCTCGCCGGCATTAGGGAATGCCACCGCATTCTACAGTCTGGTGGGACCCTGAACCTCAGTACCTGGCAAGAAGTCCCGTGGTTTGCGGACTACCGTGCAGGTATCGCAAGGGATCCCTCATTGCCCCCGTTTCCATCGGATGAACAACTTCGACATGCATTCACTGAGACACCAGAACGCTGGGATAGTGTTAAAGATGTCAAGGTACATCTGGAAACGTGTGGCTTTCGTGACGCTGAAGCCCAGGTTGTGGAGAATACCACGAAGATGGACATTGCAGAAGTGGAAGCCATGTTGCCATTCTCGCTGGACATGATGATTCAGAAATTCTGGAAGGAAACGTTCGCCAATACGAAGGACGGGTTTGAGCAGTCCAGGCAGTCTGCCCGGCGAGCCATCCTGGACTACGTGAAGGAGAAGTATGGATCCGGCCCGGTTGTGTGGAAGTGGGTGGCCATTGTTGCTAGTGGATTGAAAGGCTGACGGGCCAGTGCTCCTATCTTCGTTTACAATATTAGCTGCCTCGGGCCACCTTGCTATTTCTGAGCAGTCTGTCTATATCGAGGAAAGCGTATATCCTTCCGCGAAATGAACGTTGATGATATGCTTCTGATTCGGTGGAGAAATAGTGGCGAGCACTCGGTAGAGTGCCAGCCTCGCAGCCTCGCAGCCTTGCCGGCTAGGGCAATCAAGACCCTTGGCATGCAAGTTCATGCATCGTCATCATGGCGGATCGTACTTTATTCCCAATGCAGATGCTCAGTGCTTCTGAGCCCGTTTGAAGTTCAACTGCCACCACCTCCTCCTCTTTCTCGACTGTGATGACGCACTAAGTTTTGCAACTTTCTGTTTGGTCTCTCGTCTCTGTCGTTGTTGCCATACTCCCTCTGTATAAGCCGGCGTCCAGAACATCCGACTGTGCTCCGTACCTGCTCGTGCCGCATGCTCCCGCACCACACTTCCCGCATTCCCATCGTCTCCCGATGACGACCCATGGGCTCTCGATCGATGGTGTCAGGTTTAGAGATTCCGAAGGGCGTGAGGTGACTTTTCGCGGCATCAACGTTGCTGGAGATTGCAAACTTCCCCGTCACCCGAGCCAACCCTCTCACGAATTCAAGAACTTCTTCGACGCTAAGAACGTCTCCTTCGTGGGACGCCCTTTCACGGAAGAGGAGGCACACATACACTTTGCAAGGATCAAGAGATGGGGCTACAACCTTGTTCGGTACATTTTCACTTGGGAAGCCCTGGAGCATGCTGGACCGGGCCAATACGATGAGGAGTTTATAAATCACACCATCAAGATCCTGCGGATAGCAAAATCCTATGGGCTTTATGTCTTCATGGATCCCCATCAAGACGTCTGGTCAAGGTTTACCGGGGGCTCCGGCGCACCTCTCTGGACTCTGCATGCCTGTGGGTTGGACCCAGAGACCTTTGCCGTAAACCAAGCTGCTGTTGTTCACAATACTTGGCCGGATCCTGCACAATTTCCCAAGATGCTGTGGCCGACGAATTACACCCGTTTGGCTACTGAGACTACGTTCACCTTGTTTTATGCTGGCCGGGACTTTGCACCCAACGCTATCATAGATGGCAAGAACATCCAGGACTACTTGACGGACCATTTCCTTTCAGCTTGTTCACATCTGGCCCAGAGAATACATGATGCTGGCGGCCTAGAGGATGAGTGTATCATTGGGTGGGAAACGATGAACGAGCCGCATCGAGGATTGATCGGTTGGGAAGACCTCGATGCGCTTCCGGACGAGCTCAAAATGAGGAAAGGAACAATGCCAACCCCATGGCAATCCATTCTCACAGGGGCAGGACGTGCCGCAGAAGTCGATGTCTACGACTTCAGCACATTCGGGTCATACAAGAGCGGTCGAGAATTGGTGGATCCGGAAGGAATATCGGCGTGGCTTTCGAAAGACTTCGATGACACACAGTACGGGTGGAAGCGAGACCCAGGCTGGAAATTGGGCGAGTGTCTCTGGGCTCAGAATGGCGTCTGGGATCCCAGCCAAGACCAGCTCTTGAAGCCAGACTATTTCGCCTCGATACCCAAATCTGGAGAGAAGTTGGACTATGTCAAATACACCAACATCTATTACATGCAACATTTTCGGAAGTATAGAGATGCGATTCGGTCGATCCACAAGAATTGCATTATTCTGGTACAGTCGGCTGTTCTTGAAATCCCTCCGAACATCAAGGGGACCGTTGACGACGATAAGAGACTGGTCTTTTCCACTCATTACTACGATGGCATCACACTACTCCAGAAACATTGGAACAAATACTACAATGTGGATGTTTTCGGTATACTGCGTCACAAATACTCCAACGTCGTGTTCGCTGTGAAGTTCGGCGAGACGGCTATTAGGAATTGTTTAAGGGACCAGTTGAAGGCGATACGTGAAGAAGGCGTGACTTATCTGGGGGACCACCCCACGCTTTTCACAGAGATTGGAATTCCCTTCGATATGGATGATAAATACGCCTACAAGTCTGGTGACTATTCAAGCCAGATCGCAGCTTTGGACGCCAATCATTTTGCCTTGGAAGGGTCAGGTTCTCAGGGGTATACGTTATGGACCTACGTCAGTCAGGTAAGAAACAAGCCAGCCCAGCACATTCGACTGCTAATATCGCCAGAACAATCACGAATGGGGCGACTTATGGAACGGCGAAGATCTCTCCATTGTCTCGGTTGATGATCCTCTCCTTCCAAGCGCCTCTACATTGTCAGCCCTGCCCTCTGCGAACCCCTCGACAGCATCCCTGGGCCAGCAATCGTCAACACTGTCAGACTCGACCACAATAAACCCGTCCAACCTCAAAGATGCACTGTTAACTCCTCGGATCAATCAAGACCCTCAAGCCAGATCGAGGATGGCGGAAGGGACAGGTTTCCGTGCTGCCGAAGCGTGGGTTCGGCCCTCCCCAATCGCAACCGTCGGCGACGTTGTGAGTTACGGCTTCGACCTGAAATCCGTGACTTTCACATTCTCTTTAACTTCAGACAGGGCAACAAAGGAATCTGTTCCTACGGAGATTTTCTTGCCCGAGTTCCATTTCCCGCCTGGTAAAACCCAGGTGGAAGTCAGTGGCGGGCGATGGAGAATCGACGCAGTTGATGTAGACGGTGAAGGGATGCAAGTTATGAAATGGTGGCATGGCGCTGGAGAACAGAATATAACCGTGAAGGGTATGAAGAGGAAACCTGGGGCGTTGAACGAGGAGGATGACTCAGAAGCTGGGTATTTGGAGACCATGCGGGAGAGCTGCTCGGTGATGTGAATCTTTTCGAACGGCCAGCTTGTTCTTCCCCGAACTAAAATGTCTACTTGAGTCCATTGGGAGCAGGCGGAGGTCCACTGCTCTTTCTTGCTCATTCCGCGCGATTGTTGCGTCTGAATGGAACTGGTATACGATTTAATGACTGCCTATTTCCGTCTGATATGCCTTCTCCTATCTGCCTTCTTCCCATCGTGCCTCTTCCCCTCTTCTCAAAGGAACAGCACGCATTCACGGCCAAGATGCCCGATACACTGCCATTGGGAAGTAAGGACCATCTTTTCAGACTGCCCACAATAGCAGAACACCGCCAATCGCACTTGGGTCAGCCGGCTCTTCTTGGAAGCTCGTTGTGCGTCGAACTCTGGCTGCTGAGCCGCACCCGTCCGCAAAGCTGACCACGGTAAGGTTAGCCGCCGTCAGAAGTAACCTCGTAACCAGGTAGATGTCAGATGTCAGATCTGGATGACCTCGTACTCTGTACCTATCCAGGTATGCACGGTAGTTTCTCCATAGTCACGAGAGAGAAGCCTAGCTCCGGGCACCCATAGGGGCATGGGGTCGAGACATGACGTCATTGGTATCTGAGCTATACATAATAATGATACACAGTCTCTGCAATAATATGTCAAATTTTCTCGGTCGAGAAAAATTGATCATGTCTTGTCAGTGTGGCCGAGTGGTCTAAGGCGTGTGACTTGAATTCAATCTCAAGAGCTATCACATCTCTTCGGAGGCACAGGTTCGAGCCCTGTCGCTGACGCGAAAATACTACAAGCCCTGTTCCGAAACAACCTGATGTCGGTTGCGGTATAGGCTTCTTTTTGGTGGAAGTAAGGTGAATTGAAAGCGTATATTTTGCTTCTTGTTGCCCCGGGTGCCGCCCTGTTGTGCGCGGGCCAGGGGCACTATTTTCTTGGCGTTGTGTGACCACTTCGCCTTTTGTTTTCTATCGTCATACTGGCAGGCCGACAGACAATCGAAAATAGCCGTTGAACTCTTTTTAGGTCACAGAACTCCTTAAAGGCGTAGCCTTTCAGCCTTGCAAGGCCGTATTAGTCTGCGCTATCCTGTAGCCGCTTTAAATCTGCACAATATTGACAAGGAACCTGAAGGTGTTAGGACCAACACAACCTCGCGGCTGAGACAGTACTTCCTGGTACGCATTTCCAGTGAAAGCTTCGGCAATTGTGGCAGCCACGAGAGACTGAATGCGTCAACCTTTTCTTGGGTCTTTGATTCGCAAAGGATGGATCGCACTGGATTTCGCTAACCACAGTCAGCTCTGTCACCCTAGACGGCCCTGCATTACTTTCGACTTACGGAAATGCAGTATAGAGCTGTGCACAGCGAACGTAACATGGTCTCTGGTCCTGTGTGAGGGAGGGTGTGCGAGCCCGCGAGAAGGACTATTTTCTCGGCGCCGTGGGATCCTGTAAGTTCGCTTCACTGGCGATAGGGAGCTTGTCGGCGCGAGAAAAGGGGGATGTGCTCGCAGTTGCCTTCTCGTCTACCTAAAGAAATACCTAGTTAGAGTGCCTAGATCTATGTACTCGTGAGTACTTTACTTGCCATCGGGACGAGGTGGTGGAACTGGGCTGGGCTGGATGTGTAGCCGGGCGCCCTCTTATTCTTCCAGCAAGTGCAAGGACCTGAATACTCCCACCGTAACCCGATATTCCGTACTATCAGCTGGCACTGAGAACGGCAATCATGTGTGCCGTTGCCTGATATTCATCTGATGTTTTGAACCCTGAATCTCTAGCTACGTATGTACAATCTTTCAAGTGTCGAGGGGCCCAATTCAACCACAAAACCTCGACTCAACCCTTGCTCGACCATCCAGCCACCCAGTGCACACCGAAACTTCTTCCGCTCATCTACTGATCATCAATGACATGCACATACTTCTTCGCCTCCTTCTTTTCCCTCGCCGTCGCTGGCGGCAGATCATAGTAGGAGCTGCTCCGATAGTCTTGCAGATACAAATACGTCAGATCCCTCAACTCTGCCGGTTCAATCCCGAGGTCTTTGAATGTCTTTGCCCCCTTTTCGACCGTCTGATCCAGTGACTCCTGTTCCAATTGATCTGCTGTCATGATTGGCCACCAAATGACCTTGTTGAGGTAATAAAGGATGGGCTTGAGCATGGCTTTAGGCACGTCAATGTGGCGGCGTTCCTTGAGGATTTCGCGATCGACAAGTTCGGCGATTTCGCGCATGCTGTAGTTTGTGGGCCCGTAGAGTTCAAAGGTCTCGCCTGCGGTGGTATCATCGTAGCCAATCTTCTCCAGGGCGATCCCGATGTCGATAGCCTAGCATCGTAGAGTCAGAGCTGCGGAAGAGTCGATGGGGGCACGAAGGTGGACTTACATGAACCGGATTGAAACGTTCCTGCATGTTATTGACGGTGATCAAATTGGTGACGCTGGCAAGGCGATGGAGAAGAGTGTCTTCGAAGCCGAAGCAGGGGGCCGGTCGAACAATGGTGGTCTCGGGGAAGAGTTGCCTTGCAACTCGCTCTCCCTCGGCCTGTCAGAGATATTAGTAACTGCCCGTGCTCTCCATGTCCCCGGATGTTCTGACCTTTGACCTGAAGAACTCCGACGGCGAGTCAATGTCGGCATTGTACGACGAGACATGAATGAAACGGTCAACGTCGTATTTTGCAACGGCCTCAGCTATTCTTTCCACACCTTCGACATTGACATCCCACAGACTGAAGTTTTTGGTCGGGTAATTCTTGCCAATCAGGTTGAACACAATATCGGAGTGTCGCACACTCTCTTCAATCGACTGCGTGTTTCTCAGGTCGAACTCCATAAACGAAACTCTTCCCAGGTCGCCAGTGGGTTTCAAATGTCTCTTTGCCATGTCATCTCTGTAAGGAACGACAACTTGACATCCTCTTTTCGCAAGTCGCTGCACAATGTATCTTCCGAGGAACCCATTGGCACCGAACACAGTGACTGTATAACCTCCTAACGATGACCTCCCTCCTGGATGCTTTATGATCGGTTTGCCCGTCCTTGTGATAGCAATGTCTTGGTTGTACCCGCGGCGGAAGGATTTGGGTTTCAATGACGACCGAGCTGCGCGCAGCGCGAGGGTGGTGGGTTGGCAGGTGTGCATCTTGCAATGCAGCACCCGACAGAAGCCTTCGCAGGCAATCGGGCGTCGGTACGAGTTTGGGTTGGAGGAATGACAGTGGGAGTCTGCGAGGAGCTTCAATGCGGTCGACCTCCAACAGCTCCGCTGCATCAAGTGTCTCTTCGCTTGGCAGCTCAGGATGAGGTACGGGGGGTCTCCACTATAGGATCACGTGGGGAGTTACTGGCTTACTAGCTGATTGAGAATGTGCCAAGACATGCAATGACCCAGAGTTAATCGCTCCCACACCCCTACACTCCCTACCGACCATCGCGAGCTTCATAGGACCTTGAACATTTCCTGACGGTGTTACTACTTCTTCACCTATTTCCTTCCGCGATAACTGCACCTACAATGGAACTCGATCTAGCCCCCACGTGGCTAGAAGCATCGGGCAGCACCTCGTGTGGCTGGTGTCTGTTGGTGTCCTGTATACAGTGGAATGGCTAATGTACAAAGATCCTGTCAGAGCTCCTGCGCAGCACCATCTTTGTCTCTCCGAATAGATTAAGGGCAACAAATGAATGAGGAGATCGCCCTCCCTAGGCGCCTCTTTTTCCTTGTACAATAATTGACAGGTTTGGAGCCCCGCAACCTCCCTCGACTTCAGGTTGTTCTCGTCCCATTGCACTTGCTGCAGCCACTAGTACGAAGAGATTGTGCTTTGCCATGTTTCTTGACACAACCACTGCATCATCACGAGACAGTCCGTCGCGACGACTGACGATTTGAGAGATTTCGATACCTTTCAGCAGTCTTGACCCGAGCCTTCTTTCCCCAAATCATTAGTGGAATGGGAACAAGGAAGATAGCAAGAGCAATCATGGCGAGGGACACGAAGAGGTTTTGAAGTCCAAGTGCAGAACGCCAGGGGCTCAGTGAGAACATGATGACGAGGGACAATCCGTTTCGGACGAAGACGACGGCGACGAGCGCATCCCCAACGATCTGCCGTCTCAGTGAGTACCTAGGTAATGATAACTGTGCTCGCGAAGTCAAGGGGTTGGCAAACTCACATCCTGGTAACAGTCGGTCACATACGCCAAAGCGGCGTCCCCAATGATGACAAAACCGAATCCAAAGACTCCGAATCCGATGGCGAGAGCTGGCCAAGCTAAGCCCTGGACAGTCATGCATTTAGTATAATTGGCCAAGCAGGTGCTCAGAGGGAGAGTCTCACATGTGCAAGTCCCAGTCCCACAATCAAGATCCCGCCCACGTTGAGGACTGCTGCTGGCACCGACATGTAGAGGCGCATCTCCGGTTCAAACACCCCTCGATTCCTTCTCGCCAACCAGCTGATCAGTCGATCATTCAGCGGCCCTCCTAGAATGCTGCCCAGTGCACAGCCCACGAACGGAGCAATGGACATCAAACCCAGGCTTGACGCACTGAAGTTGTACGGGGGGTAGATGATCGTTGAAGCCACCACAGAGACAATCACAGCATACCATGCCACCAAGCACCCATATGTCAGAGCTGTATAGGCGACAGCTGGGAATGTGCAAAGAATGACAAATGGCTGGTAGAAATGGTGGGTGACCGATGCGTCCGTCTTGGTGAACAGGGCCATTCGCTGTCTGTATGATCGCGGCTTCATATCGATGTAACGCATGTGGCCATCGTCTTGTTCCACTAGTATCAGGCCGTTCTTGTCGGCCTTGTCAGTGGCAGACACTTCAGTCAGGTCTGTTGCCGTCGGTGGATGACCAGCTATCTGGGGGATGTACTTGGATTCCTCGAAGAAGGCCCCAACTAGGAAGAAATTGGCACCCAAGAATATGGCGCACCACCACCATATCCATCGCCAGCCTTGCGCAACAACCACGTAGCCGGCGGCAACGGGACCCAGGAAGGAGCCTGCAGCCTGCACGAGCAAGAATATCGCGCTCATGGTCGCGTGCTGATGCACGAAGAACAGGTCGGCAATGGTGACCTGGACTAGGGTTTCGCTGAGGGCGCCCCCAAGACCGGATAACAGGCTCACAGCAATCATTTCTCCGCGGCTATTCATCTTGGCGTACCACACTGCAGAAGCAAATTGCACAGCGCAACTCAGAAGATATATTGGACGCCGACCATATTTGTGGACAAATGGGATGAAGAGCACACACCCCACGGCGAGACCTGTGAAGCCAACAGCTGATGCAACTGTGAAGGTCGAGTATGTAATGTGCAGCTCTACCGTGTATGAGCCGTACGCAACTGAGGAGATGTCCAGGAGGACAAAGGTGAAGAGGACGAAGACGTTGGCCAGTGCGAAGTTGAGCGCCTTGCGCCACCTGGACCAGTTCTTCGACAAAAATAAGCAACGCTGATGGAGGTGCGAGGGGTGGTACAACTCACCAAGGGGTCATTTGGATCAGCTGTTGGAATGGGGTGCAGGACGATCTCAGTCGACGACTTCTGTACTGTGTACGGCAGGATGAGGAGTCAGCTGGTGTGTGTGGCAAAGACCTCCCGGATCATTTTGTGAGGAACTCACGATCATGAAGCAAAACAGTCCCAGGAGGGAGGTCTGTCTGCGCTCCTATCTCTGCAATAACACGACTATCACTCATCATGGCGTTTGCTCTCTGGGGAGCTTCAAATTGTTTGGTGGTTCTGGATTGCGTCCTGGAGGGAGAGACAGTGACATCCTGCGATGATACCTGAAGTATTTATGCCTCCCCGGACCTCATCGAACCACCATCAAGGTCAGTGAGTAACTCTAGACCGCACATCTCCAGAGATACTTTCAACCTTTCATTACCCCTTCTGGATTGGCGTATCGTCTATCGCAAGGCAGGGAGAAGTGGGACCGGGAGATTGGGAGCGGGCTGACCAACCAGATTCTACCGAATGCCCCGGTCCGCTTATTTCGGCTCTATCCCCAGTTCAAGACTTCAGGGCACATCCCCCGACAACCAGTGCAGACTGGATGGACACCCCCTCGAAAAGCTGCTGAATGGTATCCGTAGTTGCAAAGGTACAGCAGGCTTGTCGCAGCCAGCCTCTTATCAGAAGCCTAAGGCTCTTACTTCTTGATGGAATCGTCAGCGGAATTGTTGCGCTCTTCCCAGAAACCGCATGCCCTAATGTGACAGAGTCTTGGAAAGAATGGGACGGCGCCCAGAAGTTCCAAGGGCACAAGGGCCCTGGAGCCATGAGTGGCAGAGGTTCCAAAGGAACATGGTCACTCAATTCCCATCAGCAGGCACAGCAGGTATATCCGCATTCCCGACCGAAACACGGGTATACCCACCGCGCCTCAAACCCATTATCGATTCACAAACCTGAGATGGCTCCATGGCTAATCTTTCCGCGCCGTGTGAGGACTGTTGCCTCCCTCCAACTCGGCAATGAACTCCACTCCCCTGTGGACGGAACCCTTCCCACGCCGACGCTCTCAAGATCCCGACTCGTAACACCGTCTCGACCGAGGGTCTGGAACTTAAGGTCAGCAGGTCCGATGAGCACCCGCATCTCCCGAATCTGCTCTGGATCAACGCTGTGCCAATCCCAGTTTTTCAGTTTCATGCTTTGAGGAAGCTGAGATTCGACTTTGCACACGAGCTGTGCCCCGGAATCGTTCAAACTGCTGGGCAGTCGATCGGGTGGTAGACTCAACATAACAATTCGAGACTTCCAGGGCAAATGCTGGCTCCCTGGCAGGATTTCATGGAGAACCGCCGCTTGAAGCTGTTCTGGATCGAAACCTTCTCGCCCTGTTTGCTTCTTTAAGCTTCGACGCTTTAATTGAATAATCCTTGATTAGAGATGGCAATGGGCGACTTACACAATGTCCTGGACTATCGATGATGGCTGGCAGTCGAGGCTTCATGCATCTGGCGACAGAGCACGAAGATTGCCTTCGCCACAACACAGGATTGTAAACATCAAGAGGGAGGAAACCAAAATGAGGAGGCCCATCAGTCCATCTTCAAACGCCGGTACTCGCGAGCGGTCCTCGACATTGAGTCATCGACGGTAGTCGCCAGTGATTCTCACACAGAGGCTACCGAGAGCTACCCCATTCCACACCAAGAGGAAAATAATGCTTTGAGGCCGTATTTACCGCACATTAAATCTGCTCCGAGGCGGTTTACTGGACGTGCATGTGAAGACAGACTCACAATCATGTCTTTATGATGTAGTGATCATCGTATTGATCACCACACCAAGAGTTCTTCCCGACCGAGCATAGTTTCGCAAACTCGAGCGAAAAAGGCTAGGCGTCGGCTAGACAGAAATCCATTTCCGGATGGAGACTCGCTTCGCAAACTCGAGTGGAAGCGGCTTAGTGTCTATTCTGCAACAAGGGTTAACGTCGTTGTTCCTTGCTTGCCGCCTTGCTCTTTTCTGTCAAGATCTTTGGACCATACGCTCAGCCCGGCAGCCGGCATTCGGTTCTCTGTTCTCGTTCGTCCGTCTCTCAATCGACTGATCAGGAAGGTTCGTGCGGCTTTGCATCGGCCGTTATGTATTACCGCCAGGACCATGTCCTAGCAGGGCCAGAGGGCATTCACGAGTACTAGTCTCAACAATCTTCAGCAATCAAGCATGCTGTTTTCGGACTGGTTTGCGAGAAACCGCGAAATGGCATATCTCCTGGAGCGACACCGTTCGTCTATAAAAGTCGAGTCCATGCCAGCTACAGGCAGAGAATTCATTCTTCGCTCACCTGTCCAATTCCTATACACGCACATAAGTTGAAGAAGGGCAGTTCAAGACACCCCCCCCCAAGCATCACTCACCCTGGCGCATTATATCCTACCCCCGTTCTTTCCTCGTCCATCACAGTTCGCGGACCGGAATCCTCATTCAACATGTCAGTGCCTTCTGACGTGCACAAATCCTCAAGGCACGGTCACAGTCCTGCGGCCAACGCTGGCCAGCTCTGGGTCAAGTTCGGGCGGCGGACATACCACGTATTCGGCTTCAAGAGAGGGTACAATTTCACACTCTTCATCGTACTCGTCGGGGCCCTCATGGGGTTTGTGCTCGCTCGGTTCCAATACTTGAACATTGACGGCATCTTTTTGAAGGTACTTTCTTCTTGCCTGAACCCTGAAAACGGCCCCATGCCGCACAGGATCCCAACTGGAGACTGACAATGGATGATGATATACAGAAAACGATACCAGGAGACGCAATCCACTATCAATCAGGCTACAAGCGGATCGGGATCATCCTTCACCTCGCCTGCATCCTCCCGGCCGGGTTTTTGGTGTGCTTTCAGTTCGTGCCGGCGACCAGGCACCAGTTCCTGCTCTTCCATCGTCTTAACGGCTACACCATTATCCTTTTATTGCTGACCGGCACCGCGGGAGCATTCATGGTCATCCCCATCGCCGGAGGCGGATCACCATCTACCCAAGCCGGGCTCGGCCTGCTGGGAACCATGACCACACTCTCCGTTGTACTGGCATACATCAACATCAAGCGCTTGCAGATTGATCAACACCGGGCATGGATGATCCGCACCTGGGTGTACGCGGGCAGCATCATCTCGGTACGTCTGGTCCAGATGGCGGCCAATACCTTCATCGCCCAACACCAGCAAGGGCATTGGTACGATGTGCAGACGTGCGGTGATATCTGGAAGCAATACACCTTGTACGGCGCACCGCCCGGGGCGGGCAATCCCACCCCCTATCTTTACCCAGAGTGTACTGCGCCGAACTCGAGCGCACCGGTGGTTATCAAAGCCAATGTTCACGGGCTAGGACCTGAGTTCGTCACCGCCTCGTTCCACTTGACGTTCGGCATGTCGGTGTGGATTTGTCTGGCGGTCCACGCCATCGGTGTCGAGACGTATTTGAAGCTGACCCCGGCGGAGAGTGAGAGGTTGCGACTAGTCAGCTACGAGAGGCAGGTCGAGGCTGGATTCAAGCATCCCGGCCGTGCGGGCTTGACCGTCGACAGGTTTGGGGATGTTCTGGCCCGGAACGACGCCATTGGCCACCCCAGCAACCCCAGCCAGAGCTCGACCGAGCCGAAGAGCGCAGCTGCACGAGTGGACGAGTGAGAAAGGCCCCTGGGGTTGTCAGTGTTCAAAAGTCCAAGTTGTTTTGGCATTATGACCGCGTCAGCCTCATTGCCCGCACAGAGTAGGTCTCAAGAAAGCCACAATCCTGGCTGGCAGCGTCCACAAACGACTTATCAGGGAAACATGAGCATAGTGTTGCAGGGACTGCATGATACCATGAGACTGCCCATGTGGCGCGCAGGGGAGGTGACTCCAAGAGTTTGCATAGGCGAACATTCTCATTTCCACGGCTTTGTTTCCCACGTCTGATACAGATTGATCTACTACTAGCTCTCAATCGAAATGTCATGTTCCAGACGGTCCACGACACAGTCCTCGATGGTAAAGCTGGACCTTACCTCTGCACCGACGGAAAAAATTCTGATATAAAGGAAGTCCAGCATGCATACCAACTCGAGAGATCCAACCACTCGTATTCGGAATTGAGCCGCCAAATCAGGCCCCCCAAGCATAGAGTTCGGCCGGTCTGTCTCCTGAAGCGAGGAGTCATTGCATCTGGTATATCTGACTGGATAGGCCGGGGGATCGGCTTTATGCCTATGCCCAAGAGGGAAGCTTCAAGTTCAAGTTCTTAGGCAACAACCACATCTCCTCGGCCCCAACTTCATGGCCTGATTTACCGCTGTCTGTCGACGATGGCGACGATTCGCATCGATACAGACACAGATTTACCGACAGCCTCACCTGGCAACCGGGCACTCTTGTTCCTGGACATGCTGGGTAGACTACACACTGGTCGAAGACATCGACTTTTGCACAACGTGAGCTAGATACATATCTCTCTTTCGAAGATGGTCTACGCCGGCCCCTCGCGTGGGTGCATGACCTGCAAAAGGCGCAAGGTCAGGTGTGACCTCTCCCGCCCTCTGTGCAAAAACTGCTTGAAGAGAAAGGTGCCGTGTCCCGGCGTGCCAGAACAACCCGGCATACGGTTCAGAGACGAGACCGAGACGGTGATTCAGCTGTTCCAAGCCGCCAACGACAGAGAAACCGCCGAGGACGACGAGTACGAATACCCCAACGCCGTGCTCCCCTGTCTCGGCGAGGACGAGAACTTTGTCTCGCTGTGCTTCTTTTCCCACAACTATATGATGGGTGGGCGAGGCGTGCAGTCTTCGCGGGGGCTGTTTGAGCATTTGATCCCGTACTATCAGCCGACTGATCCGCATTCTTTGATCTCAGTTGCGACTGCTTCTCTTACTGCAACCATGCTCTCGATGTGGCGGGGCCTTGCGCCAGATTCGTCGCTGTCGAGACAGTATTACGGTCGCGCCATCGACCTCTTGAAGGACACCCTCAAGTCCCCGGAGGGATGTGAGTCTGACATGACCTTGATCGCCATTGTCGCGCTACAGTTCCGCGAAGCGCTGATTGCCCATCGCAAGATGGTCAAAGTCGACGGAAGCCACCAGAAAGGCGCATACGCCATGGTCACGTACAGAAAGAGCAAAGGCTTCCGCAATATGGCCTCCAAGCGCATCTTGCAGGAGGTGCGCAGCACTATGGTGTCCGAGGCAATTCGGACCCGCCGACCGGTCCACATAGACCCGGCGGTGTGGGACGACGACGGCCCAATGCCGTACAACCCGGCCAGTGACCTCGATAAGATTGCAATCGATCTCGCCAACCTGCAGGCTGTGTTTGAGCAATACAAGTCCACGCTGCAGGCCGGCTTTGCCAAGGGTCAGAAGTTGCTGACTGCAAGAGACCTCAGCATCATAGCGTCGTTCAGGAGGACGGCGGCCGCCATTGACCAGCGGCTGCAGATCTGGGCAGATGCGCAATACTCGTTCTACTCCCCCTTGCGACTGGCAGCAGATGAAGTTCCAGAATCGGTCAGAAGGGCAGGCCTGTATGGTGCCTTCTGCAACATCTACCCGTCCGTCCAGATCGCGGGCGTGTGGCACGCGTACACCAGCTATCGGCTGATCCTCCTCAGAATGACGCTCGGTGCAGACCAAACGGTGTGTACCACGCCGAGAGAGAATGACGTGCTGCTCTCCTCCGAAGGGGAGGCATGGAGGACATGCGCCGAGGAGACTTTACAGCGATGCGTCGACGAGATCTGCGCCGCCGTCCCGTTCCATCTCGGGAACCGCACCGAGCCCGGGTCCATCCACGAGCTGTCGAATACAGCAAACATCGAGTACCCGTGGCCTTCGCTGGCGGACAAAGACCGCTATTCGAATCCGTGCAGTCCGGCCAAGGAATACGCCCGAGACCACAACGTCGTGCCCTTGACTGCAGATGAGCGCAAGCGCCAGAGCCTCTGCATGGGCGGCTACAACATCCTCGGACCCATGGCCTTTGTCCTGGGCTTAGCGGGAGAACCTCTCGATTTGACCGGCGTGCAGAAGAATCCGAGCACGCTTGGGTCGTTGCTCCGCCCGGACCAGATCCCCTGGCTTGCCGGACAAATGGGCAGGGCGTTGAAGCTCCATCGCACGAGGAGACCACAACAACGCAGCGCTCCTCTGGCAAAGTCGAAACCCGCAGCCACAGTAGAGAAGAATCAGGCTGACAATGTCGCTGTGGATGTCGTCCGGGTGAAAAGGTCCATGAAGTATTCCTTTGGTGTTTGAGACGTTCCAAGTGTATGCGTATAGACCACCAGGTCCGCCTTCGACAAGAGACTGGAATCAACAGTCACTTTCAAGTTTCTCAAATGTGAAGTACTACATACATAGTATAGTGCTATGTAGTATACGTGGATCTGAGAGTCTCTGACGTCAGAAGAATGGCGACGGGGAAAGCGCACTCCTACCCTGCCCGGTGCGGCCCCAAACCTTCCTCAATCTTTCGGATCCCGTTCACCTGCAGCTCCCTTGTGCATTGGGCGTAATCGCGCAGCCAGCGATACATGCGTGCAGCTAAAACAGCTTTTTCCTTCACTCGCACTACTACTACATAGTACATACTATAGTACTTAGTAGTATATAGCGCCAGACGTATCACGAAATTCGCTGATTGTGGACTAGCTGTGGCTTTAGACTTGTCAATTCCCTGCATATGCTCAACCAGAACTGAGTCTGAATCAACCCGGTCTAGAATCTGTCTAAGTCGCTTCGATACTAGGTACCGTCCGATTCTGTTTGAGAGGTTTGGCTCGATTTGAGAGGTTTGGCTCGATTTGAGAGGTTTGGCTCGATTTGAGAG
>NW_015971636.1:1141445-1407743 GCF_000836435.1 Fonsecaea multimorphosa CBS 102226 | reverse complement strand
CGATTTGAGAGGTTTGGCTCGATTTGAGAGGTTTGGCTCGATTTGAGAGGTTTGGCTCGATTTGATACTAAGTACTTACTATGTAGTACATAGTAGCAGGTACATACATACTATGTACTATGTAGTACTTGTAGTACCAAATATACGTAGTATGGTATAGTACTGTATAGACTTAAATACATAGTAAGTACCACTAAGATACTATGTTGTAGTAGTGTTAGCGCTGTATAGTGGTACTGCTACATAGTACCTAGCTGGGTAGTAATTATTACTGTATGATACATCAATGGTATGTGTTGATCCTGTGTTGATGCCTTGGCACCCGTTCGGGAACAAGGCCTGCCGCTTTACTCGGCCATCATGTGACCTGGCTCAACTTTTTGCTCAGGCAGTCGCTCACCCTCCTTGCCGTTGGTGCATACATAAAGTACATACTGAGTATTACTACATAGTAGTATTATGTACTTAGTATGTAGTATCTCTATTCTCTTGCCATACTGATCTCATCGCCGATTGTCCCGCTGTCGCCGCCGACTGCAGCTTAACAATGCTACATACAAGATAAAGTACTATGTACGTCTCGGCTAAAGCTTGCCCCGACAACACCTCTGCTTCACATTTCCCTGAAGAATGCAGCATCAGGTCTGCAGGACTTCTAAGTTCTCCACAGAAGTCATGATGGCGGATTAATGCAGTACTTATGGTAAGTGTGCCTGAACACAGCGGAGGGCGAATCTTCGTCGCCCAATCAATTACGATGCTACTGCTCTAACTCGGTTTTGGTTTTACTCCTTGCTGGCCCGGAGCTTGTCTCCATTAGATCTCAGGCACGGATCCTGAGAGAGTTGAGGCTGAATGTGCCGTCTTGTTTGAAAAGAATGATAGCTGTCGGGTTGCCTTTCCTGAACTTCACACGAAAGGGCTCGGAGATGTCATGGGTTCCCAGATCGTCGTCCTCATACTCGGCGGTTGAGTCGCTCTCCAACCACACTTTGACCGACATTGAAGGGGTTGGAGGTGTTATCAAGCCCCTGCCAGGAACCCAGACCGGAAGCGTCCTATAGCGTGTCGGTGCAGGTCCAGGGTCGTCTTCGGTCCTTCGAAGCACAATAGGCGAAGCAGAGATTGAGTTCTCGAATCCCAGAGCATCCGACGGGACCCAGCTTGCATCTTCGATTTTGGCCACTCCGCTGTTATCAAGTCGGTAGACTTGCCCAAGCTTGACCTCCTTCGCCTGAAGGACTTCAGAATCTGGTGATAGGATGTTAGGTGTCTGACAACGTCCTGACTTGAGTTTATCATTTCCTCTGGATGGACTCAACGCTTACTTGGATTGAACTCTTTGGCGTAGCCGATGGAATAGTGAACAGCAGCAGCAGCTCTGGCTGAAAAGGTCACCTTGACCGGTGTTGAGGAGTCGAAGTCTGTACAACATTGAAGTCATTCAGCATTCAGGCCTGACAGCCTTTCCTTGTCCACGTGGCACTCACTCAGCGCTTTTCCTCCTATCACCGTCGTGTCGAACCCTTTGTCATCTTCGGGATAGCCTACACAGATTCTGTAGGCATTGTTGTTGAGGATGCCGGCTGCCTTGTGGTTCTCGATGTTGATGGTCAGCGCATACTGAATGTCTACCCCGCTCGACGTGGTTGGGCATGACATCTTGATTTCTGTCGAGTGTCAAAATGCAGTGGTTGAAGAGGACAAGCTGGGATGGACCGCCTCGAGAACAAGCTTGAAAGATCCGGGCCACGATGGCTGGGTTTGGTCTGCTTTGGTTTATTCATGCATCGAAAGGCAAGGCCGATACGAGTCAACGCCTGCTCCGGGCGACGTGGGCGACGATTGTGGCAGGAAGACTGTCTTCCCTGCATATTCACGAGCCTATACTATCGACTGTCGTCCAGTTCTCACCGTTTGAGCGATGTCAGGTGCTTGAGACTTCGCTTTGTCGTCCTGATTTGGCAGATCGAGCGGTGTTTCTTCGATGGCTGGCTGGAAAGAGGTGAGTCCCTCAGCTCAAAATCAACTGCATATTCGCAGCCTTACCTCACAACCGTCAAGTTTTAGCGATGAACGCGGTCTAGACTCGCTAGCTCTTGCGGACGAAGCCTTGTACCACCTTCGTCCAAATCTGGCATCATGTTGATTGGCCCCAACGTGGCGACCTCCCAATGTGGCGGACCTGAGCTGAGAGCTGAGAGCAACGCCTCGCAATATTCCCTGCTCTCTTTATATCACAACCCTGCTGATCAGTGTCACGTTGAGCGGTCGCGTGAAAGGTCGCTCTTGATGTGACGAGGTCGAAGGGCCTTGATGGCACCACGGAATTCCGGTCGAGGCATACTCATTCCCTCCGGTAGCGTATAAATATTTGGCCTTTCCCCTTCTTTCTTAATCACATCCAACCACCTAGTTCTTCCCTGCTGGCTTCAAGTTGGAAAGATGCCCCGGTCAAGTTACACACTTACGATTAATGTCCCCAATGCCACAACGCTTGACATTCTGAAAAGCGCACCGTACACACTTCGTGTCGGAAAGCCTCCAAAGGATGAGGCCGAAAAGCTTTTCGAATCGAAGGACAATGTCATACCATTCGAATTCGTGGGAGGTCATGAATCGGATGAGAGTTTGTCAATGCGACATGGACGTCATCTTTCGGTCACTGACCTTATATTTCACAGAATGGTTCCCCAAAACAATTGTGACACTAACCTTCACTGCGGAGGGTTGGGTGTACTCGATCAGTTATAAGTCGCTGGGTGAGACAGGTAAGTCCTCCACCGTATACAGCCATGCAGCAAGACTCCCGCAGTTCGCATTTCACGAGTCCCCGAGACTTGTGTGTCCCAAGATGGCTGACTTGGTTTTCGAGCATTCTAGCCTTGCATGACGAGCAAGATATCGTCCCTGGACAGGTCTACGTCGTTCCCAAGACTGGAGCAGTAGAGAAACCAAGGCCCAAAATCGACAATGACGGGTTTATGAGGAACGATGTCTTTGGAGTCATCAACGCGACTCCTGTGGCGCTCGCGCTCAGGCGAAGGCCTAAAGACCCAGCCGCTTCATCATCGACTCTGGTTGCGCAGTATCCCACATGGTTTCCAGGATTCGGTATAATCAAACCTCCCGCTGACGGTGATTCTTCAGCGCCGAAGGAGATTTATGTTTGGTTCGAAACCCAAATCACTAGTACGGGGGCTCAGAAAGAGGTAGAGGCTCAACACGAGGTAACAGGTGTCAAAGTTACACTTGGAGAAACCCCTGAGCTCGCTCTGTATGTTCGTTCAGATGGCACAATTGCGGCCGAACAAGAGAGGACCGAGGACGGAATAACGCCGATTGCGATACCACTAAACAAGCAGAGCGGTAGTTCATAACCCAGTGAGAGTGGACGGGTAGTAACATGTAATGGAGACTGAGACTTCCTTGAGATGCAAGCAATCAAACTCGATGATTCATCTGTTGCTCTTCTCATCCTATGTAAGAATTGCGGTCTCCAGAACTTGATTGGATGTGTATCGTGGTGAACAGTGTTCTCGCCTCGGATTTGAGCAATACTCATGATGACAGTGCTACTTGTCGTGCAATATGGCTCCGACACCAGCAACTGGGGAGGCCTTGTCATTAATAGCAAGTTGCAATAATGGTTGGGAGAGGGCGTAGCCGCGCGCGCTGTTGGCCAACGTCCACGGGTGCGCCATAAGCTGGACCTGGTGGCTGTCCGTGGAGACCGACGTGGAATGCATCTACCAGGGCGACAAGAAGGAGAAGTCTCATCATATACCCAAACTGCGTTTATGCAGATGACCACAGCAAACGGCCTTTTCAGAGGAAAGGCTACGTCAAAGTCGCCATAAAGGAGACGGACGTCAAAATGGCTCAGGAAGCTGCATATTGTTCCGCCTACGAGAGTCGAAAAGCATAGCACCCATCGTCCCTCCAGTCTCCTCTTCCTCGTGCTGGGTACGTGATTGTCCGAGGGGCCACCGTATCCTCCGTGAGCTCGGAGCAGAAAGGGAAGATGGGTTCCTCCTACCTCGTATAGCCTTGCGAGAAGAAAGCGTTAGCACTGGCAGCCTCGGCGTCGATAACCACATCCTAATCCGCAGAGTTCCATCCGTCACCTCACCATTTGCGCCCCGATGGGTACAGAAGAGGGCAGGATGCGATACCATCGTGTCGCAAAGGCACGCGGCATCACTATGCATCGAGCAAGTATGTACTTACTCCTTTCTCCGTGGGGATCCTCATCCGATGATCGGTTGATGTGATCCCTTGCCTCGGATCCGGGGCTGTGGACCTTAGTTAATCCCAGTCTGGCTGGCAGCTGTCTCAAGGAGCGTGCCATCATTTGTGCAGTGGATCATTGTGCGCCTCGCGCCTTAGGCTGATAGGTCGGACGAAGGGAGGCAGTAGCTTGGCCGCCTATCAGATTCGTCGGAGGTCACTTCCATTCCTGGATACTTTTGGCCCAGCCAGATATACACTTTGTCAGACCCACGTCAATGGTTCACTCAAGCGCTGCCTCTTTCAACTCCCCCGCTGGATGTCATAACTCTTGCGCTCCTGTTCGTCACTGGGGAAAGGGGCCCCGTGTCTCAATGAGGGGTCGGCTCCACAGCATTGTTAAGTTCCAGCAAGAAGCTCCATTCCACAGAACATTGATCTTCATCATGGCCAATCACCGATGTTGAGATTCGACAGACGGGCAATATGAAGACATGGAGTCATTGTTCCTGATGGATGCCACTATCCGTGCATTATCCGGGTGCGTGTTGATCAGAGGACAGCAAAATCATACAAATGAGGCCGGAGGGAGGGGCGATGAAGAGTTGCGATCAACCCTTGGTTTCTGTCTCTCTTTCCGTAGCATCTGGACAAGCCGCCTGGCAGTATGGCTACTACTTCCACAGGTCTCGTTTCCTCTACCAAGCATGTTGTTGTTACTTACCCAGTCATCATTCTTGTGGGTCTGTTGGTGATTTCGCTGGTATACAACAGGCTCAGACCAGGGCTCAGAAATATCCCCGGTCCTCCAGTCGCAGCCTATACCAAATTCTGGAGGCTGTATGATGTCTACAAAGGGCACGCCCACATCACCGCCATCGATCTGCACAAAAAGTACGGCCCCGTGGTACGCATTGGACCCAACCACGTGTCCATCTCCGATCCTACATTGATACCGGTCATATATGGGATCAAGGAGAACTTTACCAAAACGGCCTTCTATCCGATACAATGCATCTCGTGGAAGAAAAGGCCAGAGATGAATCTCTTCTCGACCCGCGACCCGGAATACCATCGTATCGAGAAGCGCAAAATCGGGGCCGCCTATAGCTTGCCGAATCTATTACAGTCAGAAGCCGCCATTGATTCCTGTGTTAACCTGTTCATGGACCGCCTCAATGAATTTGCTTCAAAAAGAGAGCCCGTGGACCTCGGTGCCTGGCTACAATACTTTGCCTTCGATGTTGTCGGAGAGGTGACTTTCGCAAGCAAGCTTGGGTTTCTTGAGCAAGGTAAAGATGTCGATGTAAGTCTCGCAAATCTATTCCCACGCGCCTGCTGATCCGTGAAAACCAGGGCATGATGAAAGCAATTGAAGGCATGCTTGCGTATGCAGCACTCTGTGGTCAGGTCCCGGAGCTGCACCATGCTCTCCTCGGAAACCCACTCTTCACCCGCCTCATGCCCGCCATGGAGACCTGGAACCAAGTGCTAGTATTCACCCTCAAGGCGATCAACGGACGGGCAAGCATCAAACGAGACGGCGAGCTGATCAACGCCGACGTCGAAGGTCGTGACATGCTTAGTCGCTGGGCATATGTCAAGTCCTCCGATCCCCTCAAGATGAATACTCGCGACATTGTGGTTCACCTGTCGACAAATGTTTTTGCCGGCAGTGATACGACAGCTATCGCACTTCGTGCCATCATCTACTTCCTCTGCCGCCATCCAGAGTGTATGGATCGCCTGGTTGGTGAGATCGAAAACGCAGACAAGCAGGGGAAACTCAGTCAACCCATCACCTTCAAAGAAGCCACCACGCTACTTCCTTACCTAGGTGCCGTGGTCAAGGAATCCATGCGCCTTCATCCCTCGGTTGGCTTGCTCATGGAGCGACATGTCCCAGCTGAAGGCCTCACCGTCCAGGGTTACCACATCCCCGCGGGCACCATCGTGGGTATCAATCCTTGGGTTACTAATCGCTTAGATGTCTTCGGCCCAGAGCCGGAAAAATTCAACCCAGATCGATGGTTGACGGCGGCCGAGACCCAGCTGAAGGAGATGGACACCATCTGGGAGCTGAACTTTGGCGCAGGTAGCCGCAAGTGTATTGGTCGCAACATCTCCTGGATCGAAATCCACAAAGTCATACCTGAGCTGCTCAGACAATATCATGTCGAGTTGACATACCCAGAGAAGGACTGGCACATCTGCAACCATTGGTTCGTACAGCAGGAGGGCGTCATCTGCACCTTGAAGAAGAGGTGACTGGGGTAGACATCGAATTTATATGAGCTGTCAAACTCTTGTCGAATGGTAGATGAGATCGTTCTCTTCCAATGTAGTTATGTAGTGACGAGGCACATCCTGCTTGAGCTGCCACCGCAGAAATCGGAGTCGTTTGACGCTGATATGGCCATACCTATGCTTTCGGGGCCAATGATAGGGGCTGTAGGGGTGTCCACCGGCCGGAGCTCAGGGCGGCATCGCCATTGTCCCAAAGGAGCCTGAACCCGCAGTCCATCCACCGAGCCACTTGGCACTCCCTCCTGCGCTTCAGGTTGACCTGGACTCCGTAAAATGCGCCAGATCACCCGTTGACGCTGTCTTTCCACCAGCCCCGGATTGTGTCAGGTGTCAATACTCCTACACTCGGACTACGGCCCCGCTTGAGAAACTGCGAATCTGACAGACTCATGGATCGAGCAGCCCTCTGAGATGGCAAGGTAGCCCCTCAACCTCGAACTGCCCGCCACAATAGTTCGCCCAGATTCCGTGTCCCAATCGAGCCCGGCAAGATGGCGATGAACAGGGTGAGGAACGCCTTTGCGCCTCCAAAGAAAGGAGAGACTTTTGAATTGCGAGCTGGGCTTGTGTATGTGCACTGACGCCCCGGTGGAAATCCATGGACTAACTGAGTAATCCTAGATCCCAGTATGCCTACGAACGGTAAGCCCGACTGAAGTTGAAGCGACCTGCATAAGAGTCTCATGTCTTGATTATAGGAAGGAGGCCATTCAAAAGACCATCATGGCCATGACCTTGGGCAAAGATGTCTCCGCACTCTTTCCGGATGTCCTCAAAAACATTGCGACCTCTGACCTCGACCAAAAGAAACTAGTCTACTTGTACTTGATGTCAGTATGCCGGGCCTCGACCGAGTGCTTCAACATACTGACGTTGACCACAGGAACTATGCAAAATCACACCCTGACCTATGCATCCTTGCTGTCAACACCTTTGTACAAGATTCCGAAGACCCCAATCCTCTCATCCGCGCCCTGGCGATCCGAACGATGGGGTGCATAAGAGTTGACAAAATGATTGACTATATGGAAGAACCCCTGAGAAAGACGCTCCGAGACGAATCGCCCTATGTTCGAAAGACTGCCGCAATCTGCGTCGCAAAACTGTTCGATCTCAACCCTTCCATGTGCCTCGAAAATGGCTTTCTGGAAACGTTGCAGGAGATGATTGGGGATCCGAACCCGATGGTGGTAGCAAACTCCGTCCAAGCCCTCGCGGAAATCAACGAATCGGCACCCGAGACGAATGCCCTGCAGATCACACCCAACACGTTGAAGAAGCTACTCATGGCTCTGAACGAGTGCACGGAATGGGGCCGTGTCACGATCTTGAGTACACTGGCAGAATACAAGGCGCAGGACGTCAAAGAGGCCGAGCACATCTGCGAAAGAGTGGCGCCCCAATTCCAGCATGTCAACTCGAGCGTGGTCGTCGCTGCCGTCAAGGCTGTTTTCCTACATATGAGATATCTTCCGACGGAAACGCAACAGTCGTACCTGAAGAAAATGGCGCCTCCGCTGGTCACACTGGTATCTTCGGCGCCAGAAGTACAGTACGTTGCCCTCCGCAACATCGACCTTCTCCTGCAGAAGCAACCCGACATTCTCAGCAAAGAAATCCGGGTCTTTTTCTGCAAATACAACGATCCGCCTTACGTCAAATTTCAAAAACTTGAAATAATGGTGCGTATAGCAAACGAGTCAAACGTGGATCAATTGCTGGCCGAACTCAAAGAATATGCCTTAGAAGTGGACATGGATTTTGTGCGCCGAGCCGTCAAGGCCATTGGGCAAGTTGCCATCAAGATTGAAAGTGCCAGCGAACGTTGTGTTAATGCTCTGCTGGACCTTATCAACACAAAGGTCAACTACGTGGTGCAGGAGGTCATTGTAGTGATCAAGGATATTTTCCGGAAGTACCCAGGCTACGAAGGGATCATCCCCACACTCTGCAAATGTATCGACGAGCTGGATGAGCCGAATGCGCGAGGGTCTCTGATTTGGATCGTCGGCGAGTATGCAGAAAAAATCAGCAATGCCGGCGACATCCTTGGTGGGTTTGTGGATGGCTTCGCCGAAGAATTTACACAAGTAGGTTGACCGGATCTCCTCGCTGTACAGATCACTGACGATGAACCAGACCCAGCTTCAGATCCTTACCGCCGTGGTTAAGCTCTTTTTGAAGCGCCCGCAAGCTGCCCAAGGTCTTGTCCAGAAGGTTCTCAATGCTGCAACTGCCGAAAGCGACAACCCCGACATTCGCGACCGAGCTTATGTATACTGGCGACTTCTTTCCAACACCAGCGACCAAAATGCCCCAAAGAACATTATCCTCTCTGAAAAGCCACCCATAACTACCATAATCCAATCACTACCACCCACGCTTCTCGAAAGGTTGCTCGGTGAGCTCTCGACGTTAGCTTCAGTTTATCACAAGCCGCCAGAGCAATTCGTTGGCCAAGGTCGCTTTGGAGCTGACGCGGTACAACGAGCTGCAATTGAAGAACAAATGCAGAACGCACGTGAAAATCCGTTGGCCGCGGCAGCTGCGGCAGCGGCCGTCCAAGGCAAGGTTCCCGAAGCACAAAACAACATCGAAAACTTACTCGACATCGATTTCGACGGTGCCGCGCCTGCATCGGCGTCGGAGAAGCCTTCTGACGGCCTCTCGGGCTTGGAAGGGCTTGCAGGGACACCACAAAGAGTGGCTTCACCCACGGTCGGCCAGCCTGCTGCAGCCAACAATATGGATGACCTACTTGGAGTGTTTGGCAATGGAGGCTCTTCAACCGTGCCATCGGCTGCGTCTGCATTTGGGGGAATGTCCGACAGTGACATCCTGAATGGCTTTGCTTCGATGGATTTGTCCCAGTCACAGCCTCCACCCGCGAAACAACAACTTGACAATGCTGGCGGAAAGAAGACAAGTGAGGACTTGTTGTCCCTGTTCTAGCCTGAAAGGTGTCAATCACTTCAATCTCGATAGGCATAAGAGAATGCGAGTTCCTTGACACAGGCCCAGAGACGCTGCCTCTGTCTGCCTTGCCCAGGGGTTGGGGAGGTGTGCCTGCATCTAAGGAATCAGCGCTGGAGCTGGGGCCGTGTACACCGGCTGGGTCTGGGTCTATTGGAGGTCCGCCTGTATGTCCCCTTTCCGGAGGGATGGCACAAGAGCTCAAGCTTTTTGGACATATTCTCCGTTACGCGCTGTGGGCGTTTGCACCGTCTCGGGAGATGTAGGTGTTTAGTCTCCAAGCCCAGCTTCTTCCGGGTGCCGCACAGCCCAGGCTCTTACTACCTGCAAGCAGATCCACCGTCGACTTCCAAACTTATGGCTCGAGCTGATCCTTGAGATGGGCTAATACAGCGTCTCCAGGTCAAATCAACCGAATGTGCGACTGATATCTGGGGCTATAGGAGGTTCTCAGTTCAGTGGAAAGTATGCCGTTTGCCTCACGCGCGAGCGGACAACAAAAATTGAAGTAGCATGAAGAGAAGGCAATTGAGAAGTGCACCAACCCTCTGCACTGGATGCTAGCAACCTGAGGTTTACCCCTTTTTCTCAGATTGTCTGTTTGTGGTTTCCGTCTTCCTTTGCGCTCCTCGTAAGTCTAGTAAAACGTATGCCATAAAGGGCTTCCCGAACACGACAGAGGGCACGTTGCCGAATTGTCCTGAGACGGTTAGTTGACCTGGTGGGATCTCGGTCACAATTGAAGCAAGGCTGAGGTTGGTGAGGCACAAGGCTGTGGAACGTACAGATTTGACTAAGCGGCGCCCGCTCTAAGCCCTTTCTGGACGCGTCTGGGCGCATCACTTTCAAGGGGATGTCAACTACCATTTTCCTTCACGACCCCAAAGTACTTTGGTTATGCACATTCACCACTGTATCCAGACTCCTGCGCTAGATCATCTCGCTGACCAAGTGACTCCACTTCATCAGACTGCAGGCCAAGCGTCACTTCATACCCACGAACCCACCCATTCCTATTCTCAGAACTTTCATCCAGCTCGAGACACTACGCTGCCAAAGCCTCAGCTGTGAATTCACTATTGCCTGAAGTCCCTTACCACGCCTGGAAGATTAGCATCATAGGACGCAATGTCCGAGTGAGTCAACTCCACCGCCGAAATTGCGCCGTCTCTCTGCTCTACCTACACACCCACCCAATCTCCTTGGACCTCTGTCCAGGGCGAGAGAGTCGCTACCATGGTCGTCTGCAAATACTTTCTGCAAGGAAACTGCAAATTTGGCGGTAAGTCTCCGGTGCTGTCATTACAATTGCACAACCTTGTCCGACCTCATCTTCCCCGGACGACAACTGACGGATACTTTCTCTGCAGCGAATTGCCGGAATGAGCATCCCGGAGGAGGAGGAGGAGGCTTTGCAAATCAGAACAGATTTGGCGCTCTTTCGGGGAATAGATTTGGAGGTAGTAGCGGTGGCAGTGGTAGGTTGCCCATCAATTTGCCCAGCACTTGCCCAGCACCTTGCCCATCACTGGCCTCAACAGCCACGCGATCAACTGACGTCTTCAACATTTAGCTCGGAGAGATGCGTGGCAATTCAACCCCGATGAGATCCCAAACGACCTTGCAGCCGGGAAGGGCCGACCAAAGTGGATTCTTTCCGCGTATGGTCCGGGTAGAAATTCTCCAGCCTCGCTCCTGGTTGACAATGAATTTAGCTCCGAAGAAGTGCGTGTGAGGTTCTACGAGCTTGCGAGCCAAGGCAAGGAAAATGAAGGCGACCAGGAAGCCATCGCCCTGTGGAATAAAGCCGAACAAAGTATGAACCAGATCCTCAGCAATGCGCGCGATGTCGAGAAGTTCGTGCTGGACGCGGAGAAGAAACGCCCCAACAGAGACGACTTTACACATATGGATGGGACTAAATCACGGGACCAATTTGTCAAAGACTTTGAGTCGCAGTCGAGTGGATCGAATGGATTTGGCACAGGTACCAGTAATGGTTTTGGCCAGAGCTCGTCAACAAGTCCGTTCGCGAAGCCCGCTGCATCGTCGTTCGGCCAGCCTGCCCAGGCCTCCGGTTTCGGGACTTCTCCTTTCGGGAAACCAGCATTTGGGCAGAGCGGCTTTGGGGCTGGAAGCTCAACAAACAGTCCATTCGGACAGCCAGCAAATGGCAGCGGGTTTGGGTCTTCATCAAGCCCCTTTGGAAAACCGGCCTTTGGGAGCCCTGGTGGTGCTGGCTTCGGACAGTCGGCTTTTGGTCAAACTTCGCAACCAGCATCTACCTTTGGACAGCCGTCACAGCCAACATCGGCATTTGGCCAATCTCCCCAAACAAGCTCTACGTTCGGCCAGCCATCTCAGCCGTCTTCCGCATTTGGACAGCCAGCGTTTGGGTCTTCTGGCTTTGGGTCGACGTCTCAGAAGAATCCCTTTGCGCCAGCCTCGCCATCAAGTGGTTTCGGTCAGGCTTCCTCCCCTTTCGGTCAACCCTCTCAATCCGGCTCCACATTCGGACAGACCTCACAGCCTACCTCGACCTTCGGACAATCCAGCCAGCCCTCTTCGACTTTTGGACAACCCAGTCAACCTTCTTCAACTTTTGGCCAGCCAGGTCAGCCTTCTTCAAGCTTTGGGCAACCATCGCAGCCTACATCTACCTTTGGTCAACCATCAGCATTCGGTAAACCGGCATTCGGGCAACCAGCTTCATCATTCGGCCAGTCTCCGCAGGCTACATCTGGCTTCGGGCAAGCACCTGCGTCCACTACCTCGCCGTTCGGCCAAGCTGCATCTACTTCGGCTGGATTTGGTCAGACAGCTGCTCCCGTGTTCGGCCAGGCTGGTCCGGGGTCCAGCTCGACACCAGCATTCGGCCAAACTACAGCTCCTGCGAATCCTTTCGCTCCTACATCTGCAGAAGTCCAACCCAAAGATGAGAACATGGACACAACTACCCCAGCAGCCTCACGTCCGGCGTCTCGAGCCAACCCCTTCGAAACGCCTTCAACAATACCTACAGCGCCTCAGCCACCCCAAGCAACCCCGGCTACATTCCAACCTCCCGCGGTCGCCAAACCCATCATCAACACTTCGACAACCCCTCATCCGCTCATCGACCGGCCTCCCCACGCCGTGCACTATACTCAGACCCTCCCGCTTCAGCCCCCGCAAAAGGACGCGTCTGGCCGGATTATCTCCTACCGCGGCCAACGCGTCGAATACATCAATGCCATACCCTGCTATCGACGTCCTGATGGCCAAGGCATGGAAAAGATCTGGTTTCCGGACGCCGGTGCCACGCCCGATGTCGTGGCATTGAACAGGGAGGACAAGATCGAGGACTGTGAAGGAGGAAAGGAGGAGTATACCGCCGATGTTGTGGATCGCTATAGGTATTTATTTTCACAGGGGAAGTTCTTGGATGGCAAGATTCCGTTGGTGCCGCCTTTGAGGGAATGGGCGATTTACGACTTCTGAGCTGCATTCTGCTTGTTGGCGGGGAGATCTCTTTGGGATTTCGGGATTGCATTGTATTACAGAAACCAAAAATCGGTATCGATGCGGAAAACGATCACAGCGTCAGGCACTGTAAAAAATTGTACTTCCGCTTTGGGACATGTACATTCACGAACACGGGACGGGAATGCAAACCACGGGAGTCTTTTGCGTGGGATTTCTTGCTTATTGGTTCCTTGACATAAACCTTGCTTCGTGAACACAGGCTCTCCACCGCAGTAGTTGTAGCAGCTGGAGCGCAACAGAGCCAATATCCTCTCGAGGCCTGGTCTGCCCACAACGACCACCACTCGTTCCTTTCTCCCCATTCCGACCATATCTCTCCACCCACGCGGAACAACAAACTCCAGTTACGGATGTCCCATTCCTCCTTCCCCCGACTCGACCCTTCTATGCCGCGATGGTAACCTCGACCTCAACACCGGCCTCGATGTTGATGATGATCTGCTTGACGACCTCGGTCGGGGCGTTGAGATCAATCAGCCTCTTGTGGATCCTCATCTCGTACATGTCCCAGGTCTTTGAGCCCTCGCCACAGGGGGTCTTGCGCGTGGTGACCTTGAGGGTCTTTGTGGGCAGGCGCACGGGGCCCTTGACGCGGAGGTTCTTGGTCTTTGCGCGGTCGAGGAGTTCCGAGCACACTTTCTCGAGAGATTGGACCTTGCGCGACGTGAGGGTGATGCGGATCTTGTGGATTTTCTGACAGGAAGGTCAGTATCATAGCACTCTCTAGGAGAGAAGGGGGGAAGAAAACGTACTGGGCCTTCGCCGAAATCCTTCTCGGGCTTTTGGAAAGACATTTTTTTAAGCGACTTTTGCGAGTGCTGTGCGGTGATGTGATGTCGATGGGCGATATGCGACTCAGAGGAACGGAGAGAGTGTCGGCGCCAATCAAGACCTGAACAACTAGGTTCGGTAAAGTGATGAAAGGCTGGAGAAAGGAGTAACTAAAGAGGGAGCGGTTCGAGGAAACTTGCCTGCGGTGGTTTTCGAAGCGACGCCTCGTCTAGCGCAAAGTGCGATTGAAATCTTGGCGGCGGGTTGAGCCGCTAACTAGTCCTGTTACGGAATCGCTCTTTGAAAGTCAATATTATTAGTCACCCACTCACTAACAAGTCACCAAAGTCAGTTCACTGATGATGAAGTTGACTTTGTTCTTGAACGCTGTGGTAAGCTACGTTCTTCGACAAAGACTCGGTTCTCCAACGGGTAGAGTTATCTGTTTCCCTGGATAGACTCGGGACAACTACCTCTTCACTGGAAATGGAGCAAGTCCCAGGCATGCCGGACAGCCTCCCACCATTAGCCCTCTACCCAGAACCAAACGTCAAAGCCAGCCTACCGCCTGCGGAGTGGGAAGTATGCGTTGACTCCTGGTTGTTCAGTCTGGAATTTCGCCTCCGGTTACCAGACAGAGACTTCTCCAAATTGAAGTTCGGCACGGAGGCCAGTGGCGTGGCTTTTCTCGCGTCACTCTTCAGGTCAAGTCAAGCAGAGGATGGGAAACAACCATCGAACCACTCGCAGAAGGAGAGACTGTTGGTGAAGCGCGCATATTTGCTCTTGAGACGGCTTCTACTGGTCACGAACACGCCCTTGGACTACGACGCAGCAAACCTCGTGGAGCTATTGTGTCAGGCGAGCATGCACTATGCAATGGTGTCGGACTGGCGGGCGACGCTGAAGACGTTCTGGAAGAGGGATCACTCCCAAATGACGAACGCCGTCGAGGGCTGGAAGAAAGCCGTCTCGGCAGATCTTGCAACGCAACCCGGCTCGGGAGTGCTTGCGGAGAGAATGCGTGAAATGAATGCGTTTGTCAAGGTCTCCGCGGATGCAGGTCTCGTGCTTATGACGGGCTCAGACTACCTCGAGGCGCTGATCGAGGCCTACAGTCGGTTGCAGACATTACCTGATACAGGCCAGTCCCAAAGAATGCTGACTGAGCACATCTTCTACTGCCTGCGAAGCCTTATGTCGGACGGTTCTTCCCATGGCCCGCTCCTGCTCGACCACCTCTACTTCATGAAATCAGAGGCCGATCGACTTACGAAGGGAAAACCCAATGAGCCAACGTTAACGTCAAACCTGGTTTGCAGTACATCCTTCTTGAGGCACCTCGCATCAGACTCTTCTGTGAGTTCTAGTAAGCGAGGTCAGGGTTTGCTAGAGTCACTTAGCACCTATCGACAAAATACAAGACATTTGCACCCTCTAACCGGTGCAAGAAGACGGAAAAACGCAAAAGGCAAAGGCAAAGCTAATGTGAACGAAGAGATGCACATTCATAAGGCCTCGCAGATATCACAAGTGCATGACCTCTTTCCCGATCTTTCAACCGGGTATATTCTCAAGCTCCTCGACCATTTCCATGACGACCCGGAGGCCGTGGTGGCCGCGCTACTAGAGCCTGATTCACTCCCGGCTGACCTGCGTGATCGAGGCGCCTTCGAAGGACCCGAACTCGACGTTGCTGGACCAGCGCATGATCTTGCGCCACATTCGACACCCCCACTGCTTCCAGAGAGGAAGAACATATTCGACGGAGATGACTTCGACAAACTTCGCATATCTACAGGTCGGCTGCATAGAGGACGGAAGGACATCAGTCCTGACCGCACCGAAACGGAACATAAGCATGCACAACGCAAAGCGGCGATAATGTCGGCATTGGCAGCGTTTGATTCGGACGACGATGAGCGGGACGACACTTACGATATTGCCGATGTGGGTGGAACAGTAGATTCCACGCTTGACACTGACACCAGGCCCAAGCAAGAGCGAGGTCCTGAGCAGAGTCCCCACGAAGAGACATTATTCCGAGCGTGGAAGGGCAACCAGGAGCTATTCGCACGTGACAGCAAGACTCGGATATCCAAGGTCCGACAAGATCTGAAACGCGAGACAGAGATGAGTGATGAACAGCTGGAAGGATGGGCTATCATGCTGAAGAAGGACCCGAAATTGCAAGATCGGCTGGAAAAGAAATACTCGGGCACCCAGACTTTCAGAGGAAGTCAGGTTGCCCTTGCTTCGACACGATGGCAGGGGGACAATACCCCTGAAGGTAGCGAGGGAGAAGGGGAGAGCGGAGGTCGACGGACACAGCAGCCGCAGACCAGGGGAAACCGCACTTGGGGCCGTGGGCGCGGTGGCGGAGGGAGTACTGCAGGCCCCAGTGGTGACGCAGGGACCCAGGCTGCGAGGAAGCGAAAGGAGCAAGGCAGAGGCAGGGGTGGAGCGAGCCACAATAGACGCGAAGGGAGAGCCCGGAAGATGGGCAGAGGTATGGGAGGGGGTGCGGTACAGCAGTAGAGAGGAGAGAGTGGAAGTGTAGGCCACCTGTACAGAGTGAGAAGTCCATTAGTCCTAGCAAGTGGCCGTGGAGAGTACCTAGGTCCACATACATAGTAGGTCCTATACCCAGCGAGCCAGGTGTTAATACCCAGGAATGGTAGGAATGGTCAGAGGTAAAGAAGAGGAATGCATATACAAGCCCGGCTAAACCTTCCGTTTTGGGCCAGGCGACTCTTTGTTTGGCAGGAGTTTGTTTCATCAGCAAATCGTCAATTTGGCAGTGGCGGGTGTCGCATGCCGCTGTTCCTAAACCAATTTCTCTCCTCCTACGATTCTTCCTTGACACTGGCTGCAAACGCTAGCAAACACACTCGCAGTCATCTGTTCCCGCGCTGGATTTTGGATAGAAACACCGGATGCTCTCTTAAAGAAACGAACTCAACGGGCGGTGGCCGCGTGACCGCGGTGACAAATCTTTCACGGTGAACCAACCAAACGTCCAGACAAACGGGAAGATTTTGTACTTGCAATCTCTACCATCATTCCAAGTTGCCACCAAGAACTACATCGAACCAGCACAGAAGCAGCTCAACAGATCCGTATCCTCTACCTTGTGAGTCGGTCTACCAAAGGCCGACATGCAACTCACATCACAGACTGTCAAAATATAGATCGACATACCTGGAGATGACAGATCTAGCTACAGCCAACGGCACCACAAATGGAGCACATGGACAGTCCTTCGACACCTCCAATATTCTGGAAGCTTTACAAGTCATCCACAACCCCACCACCAAGAATGAAATCCGGAGGCAAGCTTCGGAGTATTTAGAGAGTCTGAAACTGAGCAATGAAGCCCTTCAGTATGGCTGCGCCCTCTCAAGTGACAAAGCGCAACCGCCTCTGGTACAACATTTCGGACTCTCCATGCTCAGCCATATCGTCCGGCATGAGGTTCACCAACTCTCTGAGCAGCAAACCAATCAACTACGGGATTGTATCAACGAGCTGGGCCGGTCGGTCCAGGACACGGATTATGTTTTCATTCGTAACAAGATAGCTGAGCTGTGGATCGAGTTGGCCAAGCGCTACTGGGCCCTGGATATGTTCAGCTTGGATGAGCAGTTGGTGTACTTGTGGGAACAAGACCTTGTCCGCAAAGACTTTGTTCTCACAATACTGGAAAATTTGTCCGAAGACATCTTTGTCCGTGACGACAGCGTTGCCATCATGCGAGGGCGAGATTTGAACTCCGCACTTGTCGAGATCTTCACCTCCAGCTCAAACTTCGCAGGAGGCATCAAGATCGGCGATATTACCCACCACGTGCGTTATGGTAAGGACGGGTGGCTCATCAGAATCAGGAACTTCCTTGAAGAAGCAATCCATGGCCCTAGCATAGAGGGGCAGCTCAAGGAGGTCGTGCTGAAAGCTCTTGCCACTATACGCTCAGCCTTCACTTGGGTCATGACACCAGCTATCGTTCAATCAATGGCTTTGGCAGTGACGTGTGGGTTCCTCACCC
This sequence comes from Fonsecaea multimorphosa CBS 102226, assembly GCF_000836435.1. Lineage (NCBI taxonomy): Eukaryota > Fungi > Ascomycota > Eurotiomycetes > Chaetothyriales > Herpotrichiellaceae > Fonsecaea > Fonsecaea multimorphosa. Next base: position 1,389,892 of record NW_015971636.1, on the reverse strand, counting down.
AGGCAGATCCCGACCTCATCATGGCTGCCATCGACAGTCTAGTGTCATTGTACGGAAGAATGCGGCTAGAAGAGCTCGAGGTGCAAGCTCTTGTGCATCCTCTAATTCAGCCAGACAGTATCGCAACACTAAGACAACTATACAGCTGGTCTGTTGTCTCGGTGAATGAACTGGACAGCAGCAAGTATGCCATTTCGAAAAAGCTCTCGGAGTTGATGTCCCTGTTTGCGGATCACATGTGCCAATACAAACCTCCAGATGCTGGCACCCTCGACCTTTTTCCCTTTCTGCGGTTCTTGACTATGGTGGCCGGACATGAAAGCCTGATCGTTTCCATTCCAGTCGTTCACTCCTGGGCCAAGATGCTGGAGGTAGCGAGCTGGCGGGCAGTTCCCGCCGTATCCCAATGTATTGGTCCGCTTCTGGAGGTAGCCTCACAACGACTCATGCAGTACGACCAGCTTCCTGATGATACCCAGGAACCTGTCGTGATTTTTGTGAATGAAGAGATCGAGCTCTTTCCGGAACGCCATGGGTTCTTCCTGAATTATCGCAGGCTTTGCGCGGCTGTCATCGAATGGATCTGTTTTGCACAACTGGAAGACGCGCTTCATGCCGTCATGAGTCGAGCTGATGCTCTCTTAAGTGACATCGAACTCGCGGAACAACAATTCGACATTACGAGGTATGAACGCGTGTCGATGCATATATTACGCGCTGATGCCTACTTTGCCATGGTTGATGCGGCTTTCAGAGGGTTTGATCGATGGCAGGGGGCACACCGAGAAAGTTCAAGTCCAGAAGAAGACCAGCTAGGACAAAGAATGCGGGAAGAGAGCAAAGCTTGGATGTTGAACATGATGAACAACAGACACTTCAAAGACCCATCAATCAGACAACGCCAGATCAAGTCGGCAGTTGAAGCCTCCAATCGAGCTCTGAAGAAGGACACGGGCTTCGCTTTTAGCGTTCTGGAGCACATATTGTCGTCGTTCATCATCGCTGGACAACAGGATTCCAGCTATGCAGATGCCGTCGAGGACCTGCACAGCTATGCTACAGGCGAGTTGAGGCGTTTGTCGTTGCAACATGCCGACTATTTTGTCACTTTCTACGACCAGCTGCAAGCGAAATTCTCCGATCTAATAGATCAAATTAGCGCCAATGAGCGGCTCCAGGTTGATTTGAAGTCTACGCTCTTCTCTGTTATCCAACATGCAAACGGGGTCGACTACGCCCAACGTCAAGCTAAGCTCGAAGAGTTTCTTCGGCCCATTGCCGCAGCCTGGGCGAGCCAAGATTTTCAATCTGCCCTGAGCAGCTTGGAGTCGTTTGCCCATTTTCAAGGGTTTGATCAGGTTGGGCCGTACCTGGCGTCTTTGGAAGCGGGCAAGATTGAAGATTGGTCGGCAGTTCCCTACGACAATCGCGGGGTGCAGATCCAGAATGAAATGTTGTCTGCCTATGCACGACTACCTCTTCGAGCGACGCGGATTTTTCTAAGCATATCGACCGACAGACTCGAACAAGGATCTCAGCTCCACAACATAATATGTGATTTGTGGTCACCCATGGTCCCCACGATGCTGGAGTATGTTCTCCGTCTTACGAGCTATAACCACCAATTGCACAATCCCTCCTCATGGCCGAATGTTCCCCCTGAGCTGGAGGACGTTATTCGACGTGTTCTCCGAGACCGCTACTGGCAGTCCGGGATCTCGACAGGTTCCATGGGCGAATTTCACAGCAGAGTCAAAGCCTCCAAGTCCACACTCGAAGGGTTTGCATCGTCGGTGCGCGGGAAGATACGAGGGCACCTGGAACAATGCTACAGCATCCTCCATACGCTGGGCAGGCTGGGCCCGACTTTCTACAGTATGCCGCAACTCCCCGAGCTAATCGCGCAAGCCGCTATTGATTCAGCGGCTCCGCTGAGTCCGCACCATTTCTCTGTCATGCTTCAGATGCTACCGAAGTTGATTGACGAATGTCCGCCCGGAAGCCGGCAGCATTTTCTCACCCCAATCATATTCTCCGTTCTTGTGCAGATGGACACTAAGCTCTCTATGGAGTGGGAGAAGATGAACCAGCGGAAACAGAACAAGCATGACGAGGAGAATCTAAGCGAGGAGATGAGAGACGACTCAGTGCTGCGGCAGACTACCTATCGGGCAGCCAGTTTGGTTGCGCACTGGTTAGCACCAAAGCGCGATCAGGATCTGAGTTCGAAAAAATCGATAGTCAATCGCAGCCACTTGACAGACGGCACTCAACAAACGATGCGGGAGTTTTTGCTCTCGAATGTCCAGATCCTGGAAAAGCTGCTTGTCCTCGTCACCCATGCACTCGCGTTCAAGGATATGAAGTCGTCCAACCAGATGCTCACGAGTGCGCATCGTCTTGTCCCAGAGTTTGCGTCCGACCGCTTCATCAGCGGCCAGGAAGCTGCTGCGGTGCGCGAGTACATTTCGACCGAGATGCTCAAGACGGCAATCACTTGCTTGAACGACGGCTACTTTGCCGACCACCAGGTCTACTATGCCCAGTTGATAGCGACCATCTGGCTTTCATACGGCTTGCCGAGCCATGTCCCCGCCACGGACACCACGCCCGCCCACGAACGTCCGCCGTTGACCTCGACGCCGCAGGACGTGATCCTCAGCTTGCCCGGCATGACCGAGGCTAAGGTCAGCCACGCCTCTGGCCTCCTTCTCAAGGAAGCCTCGGTGGGCAACCGGTCCAAGAGGCTCCGAGCCATCATCTTGGCACTCCTCGAGGGCGTGAGAGGCGTGCGGGTCAGCGAACTCGGTAAGATCGACACGAGGCAGCAGCACTCCAAGATACTAGAGAAATACAAGCAGAGAGAGATGTTGAGCATGCAGGGTGTCGAGGACGCGGGACAGAAAATTGGGGGAGGTACTGTCGACGACGGAACTGATTTGGCGGGAGTGGCAGACATGTTTGCTGGCTAGCATAGCACTTGGAGCAAGAGGGCAAACAAAACAGTGGTTGGGGGAATAGGGAATAGAGTAGTTGCAAGCGGCATGTTGGATATCGAGGCGGGTAGCACTCAAAGGCAGGCATGTGAAGCTCAGCAGAAATGTAGTGGGCCGTGAGACGTCGGCTTCTCACACACTGTTGGAAGATTATCTGTAGCGGAACAATGCATTCCCTATTCGAACGTTTTATCTTCTTTTATCGTGAGTTTTTGATTTTTATCTACATGTCGGACTGGTAGAGATATCTTCCCACATCCTGATCCACCCGGTGGTTCTTGGTTTTTGTGCTTCCTTTCACTCTCGGATCTTTCAGGGCTATGATTTGTGCTCCTCAGCTGGCAGGGGAGTTGCGAGCGCTGGAGAAGAAGCAGGATTCTGCAGGATAGGATGTGTCCAAGCTGCGCAAAGCTGAGCAGAGCAAGGGATGGAAGGCTGATAGAGTCTGCGATGTGTGTGTGTGTCGTCGTCCTTCATTCCACCGTTCTGCCGGGTGTGGCTGTAAATGTCGGTCTCACGAATCTGTGGAAAACAGGAATAGAAGTGTTAGCCATGCGGTTCTCGCCCATGTCGACCTTGTGTCTTCTTCCTCCACGTCGTCGCAGAATCCTCCCCACCGCTTCCATTATACTTCGATCCAACCCAGACCAATCCCTCGTCCAAGACGAAAGAATACCAACAACACCACAGATGATGAATGGGAAGAAAACGTACCGGTCACTATTATAAGCCCCGCTCTGACTTCCCAACAACTCCTTCTCCCTCGCCAGATCCGCATAATACCTCCGGACCTGATCTCTATCCTCCTCCGCCTGCAGCAACGGGGTGAGGTGTATGCGACTCCACATTTTCTCGCGGGCCATCTCCGTCTTCTCGCGCTGGCCGATAAACACCTGGCGCCAGCCGTAGCCCATCACGAGCCCGACGCCGACGAGGTACCAGAAGGGTTTGAGGCCGCGGGTGGGGATGTTGCGCTGCAGGACAAAGAAAGCGAGGGGGGGAAATGTTAGTATGCTGCTTGCTCTCTTGCTCTTGAGTGACGATAGACGGGATTGGGGAAACGTGTGTGGAGGGAGAGCTTGCGAGCGGAACATACTCTGTATTGAACGGCTTCGTAGCCGCCCGTGGGCGGGAGGTCTTGAGGCATTTGTCTGCCAGGTCCTGGATCTTGTTGGGCGTATCGGGAACCTACATAGACAGAGCGCAGGTCGGTGAGTGGAAGAGGAGCTTGGAAGTTCGAGATGAGGTCGATTGGAGGCTCGAGGTCGGGTTTTGCCCAATTTGGAGCAGAAGCTTAAAGCAGCACGTGCCTGCGCAAACCCCCCATACTATCGAGTTACACAAAATAATACTTGGAGAAAATAATGTTTCCCAGGCTCTACGTTCACTTGGCTGACCACACGCTCGCTATGGACGCAGAGGAGCGCCCTGCAAAGCTTCGGAAGCTTAACTCGGACGATGACTTAGGCTTGGCTGAAGATGCAGACGCAGATGCTTCTTACCTGTCAAATTTACCTGGCACACGGGCAGTCACTGGCACCGTCGATGCTCCGTCGTTGCAAAACAGTAAGCCAGAGGAGTGTGCTGCTAATCTTCAAGACCCTTCAGTGCCGCGAGAAGAAGAAGACGTCCGGGATGAGTCGGACGACGGCCTGGGGTCGAACCCAGAAAACCAACCAGACTTTGCCCACACGGCACCACCACAGGAGCAGCAACAACAAAATGGCGACGCGCCGAAGCCACTATCCAAGAACCAGCTGAAGAAACTACGGAAGCGAGAAGAGTGGGAGGCAGCTCGCGATTACCGCAAAGCGAAACGAAAACAAAAGACACAGGAAAAGAGGGCCAGGAGACGAGCAGCCCGAGAAGAAGAGTTAGAACAGCACCGGCTCCAAGTAGTGCAGCAACAACCGTCCCTTGTCTCTGAAGAAAACGGACAAGTTGAAGGAACGAAGTCTACAAAGTCGCCGATACCTCCTCCTCCACAACCGTCCTCCAAAATGAAATACCGCCGTCCCGTCCAGATCCCCATGACCATCCTCATAGACTGCGGCTTCGACGATCTCATGATGGAAAAAGAGCGGATATCGCTTGGTTCACAACTGACGCGGTCATATTCTGACAACACGCGCGCCCGGTATCAGGCACACCTTGTGATTAGCTCCTGGGGCGGGCTGTTGAAGGAGAGATTCGATACCGTGCTCAGCAAGCATTATCTGAATTGGAGGAATGTGACGTTCGTGGAGGGGGACTTTGTCGAGGCGGCCAACAAGGCCGAAGAGTTGATGAGAGGGCGTGATGGTGGGAAGTTGGCCGGATGCTTTGAGAAGTACGCCGCCGCCGCTGCTACCACCGCCAGCGCTGATGGCTCGGGACCTGCTGAGGAAGCAACGCACCAAAATCTCAAGGCTGCAGATGTCTCTCTACAATCCGAAGATGTCGGAAAATTCGACGCAGACAGCCTTCCCCAGCCCCAGGAACCATCCGCACCAAAAGCCCCTAACTCCGCCACTCAACCAGGACTTCCACATTCTTCTTCATCACCACCAGACCCGTCCTTCCTATCTCCCCATCCCAAAGGCGAAGTCATCTATCTAACATCCGACTCCCCCGACACCCTCACCACTTTATCGCCGTACTCGACATACATCATCGGCGGACTGGTGGACAAGAACCGGCACAAGGGCATCTGCTACAAGACAGCCGCGGCGCGGGGCATCAAGACCGCCAAGCTCCCGATCGGAGAGTACCTCGAGATGACGTCCCGGAAAGTGCTTGCCACCAACCACGTCGTGGAGATCTTGCTGCGATATCTGGAGGAAGAGGATTGGGGCAAGGCGTTTTTGAGGGTCATTCCAAAGAGGAAAGGGGGGAAGTTGAGGGGGGAGAATGCAGGTGCAGGTGCAGGTGAAGAAGAGGAAGAGGATGGGAATGCTAAGGCTGTGGAGGAGGGGGATGAGGATGGTGACGACGCTGCTGAAGACGCCAATGAGGATGATGATGATAGTGACGGTGCTGATGATGTCCACAAGGAACAACAGCGGACTGCCAATGGCGAACAAGTACCGTGCTCCTCCGAGCCTGAGCTTTCAGAACCACCTGCGGCCAGGGCCGGGGCCGGGACTGGGACAGAAATGAACACGCTCCCATGATGAATGGGATTGATTGAGTCGGCCCGGGAGCTAGATACACCAGTATTACTGTATAAGAACTTCCGTGCTATCTACACAAAGACACACACGTATTGAGCCTCATTGGAAGGCTCAGTGCCAACAGCTGTTGAAGAGGGACGCAGAAGCAAAAGACAGGATGCTAATTTTCTCGTTTCTTTAAAAACGGGAAACGAGGGAAGGAGCTCGAGAATTTTCGATTCTGCAATTGATCTGATATCTATCGTTTCACTTGGGGTTTTATGCATTTCTTTCTTTCAGCTGTGATGCGACATGCGAATGCTTGCTTGTTTGGGCAACCATCATGGCAAAGTTCAACTTTGAAGATTGCTGTGACCTCCTCACATGATTTCCATCGTTTCAAAGAACCCTGGACCTGCCAATCACATTATCTCTCGCGTCGACCACTTTTCTGCACAATGGTTTCACACGGCCTGAAAAAATCCGAATCAGCGCTTGTTGCCATCCTCTGTTCTTGCAAGCGGGTAGCAGACACACAACATTGGCAGCCCTCGTCGAGTTCATCGCATAATCTCATTCCAAATCAACGCCTTCAACTCCTCCTTGCTGAGCTGGTCCTTATTTCTGTCAAAGTCGAAGAACTCTTCTGGGATCGGCTCCGCGGTCGGCTCATCGTCAGGATCATGATATGGTTCGAGGTACGGATGCTTGAGGGCTTCTTCAACGGTGATGCGCTTGACGGGGTTGAATGCTAGCAATTTCTCCAACAAATCCAATGCCAGGTCCGAGGTCTTGGGAAAGAGTGCTTTCAGAGGAATCTTCTTTTTGAAGGGCAATGATCGGATGTATTCTCGCGCACGTCGGGACTTGATGCCGTAGTAATCTTCCATTGTCGGAGTACCAAGAACATCCAGTATCAGGGTGAGCTGATGGTGGTCTAGCAGGGGCAGTCAGTACAGTCCACGGTCACAAGAGGAGGAGTACACACAGTCTTTGCCAGGGAACAAGGGCTTGCCGCTTAACATCTCTGCAAGGATGCACCCGACGCTCCATACATCGATCGCTTTGGTGTATTCCTTGAACGTGAGCATGATTTCTGGAGCACGGTACCATCTTGTCGCAACGTATTCAGTCATGAATCCCGAGTTATCGTCGGTTGAAGCTGCGGACCTAGCCAGGCCGAAGTCGCAGACTTTCAGATCGCAGTTGGCGTTGAGTAGCAGATTTGATGGTTTCAGGTCACGATGGAGAACATTCGCAGAGTGCATGGCCTTGAGGGCGCGCAGGGTCTGATAGATGAAATACTGGCAGTGATCGTCGGAGAGATCTTGGGTTCTGATTACACGGTGCATGTCCGTTTCCATGAGTTCCTGTAAAAGAAGTGTCAACACTTTGCTCTCTGGCCCCCGTTGCTGCGAGACCAACCTGAATGAGGTAGACCTCGGCAAAGGACTCATAATTTCGTGGCTTTTGAATGTCGAGAATGGAGATGATGTTCTCGTGGTTAAAGTATCGTAGCAGCTTCATTTCTCGTAACGTACGCAAGCAGAACATGGAATGATCGAATGGAGTGATCTTCTTGATCGCCACTTTTTGGCCAGATGGCTTGTGCAGGGCAGAGCTTTGGGGAGTCAGTGGGTGCGTTGCGAAGATTTCATGAACACGGCCAACATACCAGACGACGCCATAAGCACCCTCCCCGATAACATCCTGGATATCGTACTGATCAGAGACGTTGAACGAGATCTTCCTGGAGCCTCCTGATGGCGCAGTTTGTTGCTGTGGTTGTCCCATGTTTCCGGCAAGTCACAATATGTCCTTGTTGGATGTAATCGAGCACGTGTCCCTGCCTGTGAGTCCTATGGGATATCCAAAGTCACACAAATTTACTTCGCCCACGGGCAGCTCTCGTCTTAGTCTTAAGTGTTCAGCTCGAAGGAATGAGGGTGAGTGTGAGAGTGCGACCTTGTAGACCGGAAATGGAAGTGAGGGTATCTCGCTTGCGCTTGGGCCCTAGGCGAAGTTGGCTCCGCCTGTCTGCGCTGTTTCACAGTGATTGCTGGGGTGTCTGAATGTGAATCCCGCCCTTAAGTCGAGGCAATTGACAGCGCTCAAGGTGGTAAGATGTCGATGTTGGCAAGGGCAATTGTCTCTGCAGGATGGGTAGATGGACTGCGCAGCCACAGAAGAGAGGTTCTGGAGTGTGCTAAATGCAGGAGGTCAAATTCCACATTCCATACAGTATGCGACAACAAACAGAGTGAAGGCGACGTACAGTATTGTCTCCTTCGTGCAGCTTCTCGCCTGCGAGGTTCAAGCTTTATCTGCAGTTTTTCAGGGCGGTAAAGATCTGGTTGGTGACTTGAGTGTGCTCTCAGAGTGTGCAATGGCGGGGTTGTGTAGATTAGGAGTTTGCGCAGCGACCACGTTGGAGTTGGACAGGGCGAGGAAGTCTCAACAATGAGGGAATTGACAAAACGAGGTAACGAGGAACAAAGAAGAACGAGAACAAACAGTGTGCAACGAGATGGTGTCGCAAGTGAAGGTGATCAGAAGGTGTGTATCACATTGAGGGCGAGTGAAGCAGCTGGCATTGATCCCATTCACACCCAAAGGATCGAATCCCCATTCACGCCGCGGTCGAATTGAAGGACGTCTGGATGAATAGGCGCCGGCACTGGCTCACTAGGCTGCGCTAGGCGGGGCGAAGCAGAACTTTGAGCAGTAGCGGCCCCCCAGTAGCCCGCTTAACCGTTTCCATCCAGAGCCCAGACAGGCACCCACAGGGTCGGCCATCCTGTGACAGCCTTTTAGCCACCCATTTGCCTTGTTTGAGCGTGTCGGATCAGCGTTTCATCTTTTCTTGTTGCCATGAGCTTGCTCCAAAGCTAGAAATAGCCCTGGTGGCCCAGGTCTCCCGTGGCCTCGTCCATCACCCTGATCATTGACTATCTGATAGGTCAAAGCGGAACGAGCCACCTATCTAGCCCAAGTTTATTGTGTACATGGTGTGGCCACAAAGTACCTCATATTGAGTGCGTCATTCGACCTTTCTATCTCTTCCACAATCAGAAAGCATCATTTCTTTTGCTCGATCTCATGGAGGCCGGACCTCTTTTTGCTGTAGTCGCCCAGAGGCCCGTTTAGTAAGTCTTCGGGGCGTCGTGTTTATTGCATGACCTGCATTCAAGGGAGTTAGCAATCCCAGCCCCGCGTAACCCAATGTTCAATCATGACTGTACCTTCTCCCGCATACTCCCCATCCACTGCTGTAAGCTCATTCCTTGATCTGCTCGGTCTTCCACAAGCATCGTTTGCGCCCAAAGCCTCAGTCCTGGCTCGCCATCCTCTTTCACCACATAGAGATGTGGCACGACAATACTGCCCACCCCTTTGGATTTGTGGTCCCGGCTCTTGGAGATGACTGCCCTCACACGCTCGCTGAAATCGTTGTCCAACTCGGGTAAGCGTTGCTTGCCCACTTTGAGTTGGCTCTTATCTGACAGTCCAAAGACGTCGAGTATCAGCTGCGGAACAGCGTCTCGTCCGACCCAAAGGAATTGGGTTTGACCGTCATCGATCAGATACAATCCATACGGCACGATCCTTTCTGACGATAGATTGATCGGCGGCGGCAGGATAATTTCACCAGTCTTCTCGTCCACCGTCCCTGCGTCATCCGGCATGTCATGCAGAGAAAACATTTTGGGATAGATGTACTGGATCAGTAACGGGAGGGGCAGCGTCGACAGCAAACACAGAGCTGCTGACCGCATGTCGCTGGGTATTTGGGACGATCTCCTGAGGCCTAAGTTCTTGGTCAAGGCAAGGAAAAGCACAGGCAGGCCTCGAAGGTTGGCAGGGAATTGAAGCCCGCCTCCACCCATACTGCCTCCCGCAAGCTCCTTCTTGTATGTGGCGAGCAGCTCGACCAGTTTGTTCTGAATCATGTCCCGGGCGCTGTCAAGCCCGCTGTTGAGGACGCGTTCGACGGCTTTGTGGCTGAAATACTCTGTGATGGCTTGCTGATCGGCCGAGGCGTAGACGTCGGCCAATTGCTGGGTGGTGGGTAGCGCGAGGGTCATAACTCGGATTCGGCGTTCGCCATTGCAGGTGGTGTGCAGGACAGCGGTCTGCATACACACAACCGGCTTCGTGATGGTTTCATCGATTGCAACCTCGACAACGTAGCTCTGATCTCGTGGGAATGCTGGGAACGCACACAGATCCGAGCTGCGATTGAAGAAATTCCCATAGAAGGTGCTCATCCGCAACCCCGTCGTCGCTCGAACTCGGAGAACAGCCTCTAGTCCGATCTCTGCTGACAAGTAGTCTGAGAACTCTTTGGCGAACTTCATGGCGTCTTCTTCTCTGGCCGCATTCCAGCCAGGGTAGAAGTAAGTCTGGCCACCGGTGTATCTGGGCAGATTACTCAAAGAAGCCACGTCCTGGTACTGTGAAGAGAACAGGAACATATCCACCGAGATTTGTTGTTTGGAACATTCAACGGCGAAGCTCTTGTAGAAGCTGTTTCCCGTCTGCAGCAGGCTGCTTTCCTTTGATGTACCGAGCAGCTTCTTGTCCTCGCGCATTTCAAGTTTGCCATGGCCAATATTAGGAATCGAAGCAGTGACGACCGTCATTTTTCCACCAACGGGTCCGATAAGCTTGTGTCCGGCACGAAGGGCAGACCCCATAGCGGACGCGCCGTTTTGGGTGTTTTGGAACATCTCTTGAAGCTTATCCAAGAAACTCTCGATATTTTCGCGGCATTCGGTCAGAGTCACGAGTAAATCCGCAGGAGTGGGCAAAAAAGCCTCTTCAAGATCGCTGACAACGAGCATGCTTGTTTGGGCATTCTCGGTTCCATCCCGAGGGATATTGAAGAAGTGAAGACTGGAGTCGACCGCGATAAAGCCCAGGCGTGTGCGTCGATCTGCATTTGGTATCCGATCCAAGCTCTCTCGGATACACCTTGCCGTTGTCGCCAGCAGTCCACTCGACACCGCCGCGTAGCTTACATCGAGCAAGAAGAGGTAGACAAGCGGTTGTGGAGGCCGAACCATGTATTCCTGCGGCGCAATGAATTCGACAACCGCGTGATTCAGATCTGGTCTCTGCCACCTGTCGAGACTTTTCTGGGCGGCCGCATCCCAGTCAAAGGCTTGCGGCACATCATTGGTCAGGTTGCACATATTGCATCTCCATCGGTGTCCGTGGTCCAGAAAAGTGACGAACGGATTAATGTACGACCGGCATCTTCTGCAACGGGAAATCACTTGGTCGGGAACCACTGGCACAGGATCTTCGACGTCGTGCAGAGACGTGTATGGTTGGATGACCAGGGCGAACGGAAGTTTAGACTTTTTGAGAAGGGAATGAGTGGTGGGAACGGCATTCAGCGTCGAGCGGACAAATTTGGGTGGACAATTGGCGAAAGGTGAGGGCGTAACACTTGTCTGTCAAGATATTTAGCTTCTGACACGGAAATTGGGAGGCCATATCCATACATTAGGAGGGAGAATCACTGGCGGAGGCGGGAAGTCCAACTCCGTGACATTGAATGGCTGGTTCGAAAGATCTGTCGGGTAGAGCTGGTTCAAGACCGGAGCTCGTTGCGCCTGCTGCGGTGCAGCAGCGATCGGCGGCTTTTGCGAGATGTCCATCTGGCCAAACTGTTGGGTCACGCCCGCTACACCGCCAGGCGCAGGGTAGGGCGCAGTGGGAGGTTGGTAGCCTCCTAACTCGGCTGGTGGCTCTTGACCGGGATATAGGGGTGTTGCGGTCTGCTGCACAGCCGCAGGATTTTGTTGATAACCTCCTTGCGGATAGCCCGCTGCATCTTGTTGAACGGAATACCCAGAGTATGGCGCGCCGCCAGCCTGTTGTTGTCCTCCCAGAGCAGCATTCGCTCCAGCACCAAACTCATAGGCTTGTCCAGCATAAGCGCGCTTCTTTCGGCCAGCATGAGCAGGACCAGGAGCAGGTCCTGGCTGTACCCCTGGCGGATTGTTCGTTTCGTAGTTGTCATAATTTTGGCCCGCAGGTGGTTGCGGTGGCTGCTGACCGTAACCCTCCTGTCCAGGCACGCCCTGCTGAGGATATTGCTGAGGATATTGTTGCGACATCTTGAATCACAGGCCCCAAGCCTTGTGTACGCACTTCTCGGTCTCGAGTTCAAGGTAGCAACACGGGAGCGTAGGTCCAATTGTGGAGTGCAGGGGACGAATAGTGCGGAGGGAGAGTACTGAGAGGGAGATTTGCCAACAATGTGCGAGGCTCTTTATTGTCTTGATCGGTACAGAATGACGTCCATACCGAGTTGGGAAATGAGTGGAAGATACACACAGCTGGCCAGAGGGGATGAAGAGGAGCACTTGAATGTTGTGAGGTTTCTAGCCAGGTGTTGGTAACTGAGCAGACAACTTGTCCTCAGATGCCGCAGTGTGGTGGAAATCTGGTCCCTCTGCGGCACTCGGCATAGTCTGCAAGATTGGCCAATCGGCGACAACCTGGTCCAAATGCCCGCCACTCTTTCAAGGCGCCATCCAGCTTGGTGCTTGCTCTCTCCTTCTCTTCCTTCATCTCCGCAAGCACTCCTCCAATCGCTCACGAGACCTTGATCGAGGCAAAGATGGAATGCAAATGCTGGGTTTCAACATTCCCTAATGTAGCAAGATAACCACGGGAGAATCGCTATTTACAGGTGAATATCTCCTTCCCATACCCAGAGCCCTAAAATGTGCCTTAACACCTTACAATACGCACAAAATGACAAGGTGATTCCTCAAAAAGTGCCCTTTCAAACACTCCGGGCGCCCAGAGCGTAAGTCACTTTGCCTTCGTGGGCCAGTGGCAGGGCTGCAGGTGCCGTGATGAACCCAGCCACGATGAATATCGTGACAATGATGGCCTCCATCAGAACGCCGAATATGGCATGGATAAGGATGGCAGTCCACTCCAGGCTCCAAGAGCTGAACCATTTAGGGTCATTGGCGAAGACGCACAGGAGGGAGAAGATCATGCGGACCGCCATGAAGGGCAGAGCCAAGGCGACTGCAAACAAGAGGCCTCGTTCGCCAGGCAAGACGTGACTGATCTTCAGAAAGCAATGTCCTGTGATGAGGATATCGGCGACAAACACAACCAAGAAAAGACAAATCGCGGTTTTCAGTAAGGTGAAGCCGGTCGAGACGTTAGAATGACTGTCGCTGAAGAGATCCGTGCTCCCAACAACGCTGAGAATGATACCGACAAGACTTGGGAGGTGAAGGAGTTGGAATATCTGGTGGTGCAGACCGTGTGATGCCATGCCGTCTTCGACGCGATCCAAGAGAGCCAATGCTGTTGAGATGATTGCCGACAAGCCAAAGCTGTTCATGACATCGTACGTGATGGTCAAGCCGCTGGATGGATGCCTGACAGCGATAAGAGAAGTGATGGCGCCAACCAACCGAAACAGACATATCATGATAAGAAACCGCCAGCCGAGTCGTTTGCGGATGCCCTGCTTATAGACGACATAAGCCGAAGCTATCAGAGCAGGGACAAAGAAGAGGAGCTCGAGGATGTCTAAAATCTCGAATGATGAGAGACCCATTGTGAGAGATGTTGGTTGACAAGACTGCTTCGCGATGGAGGTACCCTTCTCAGTGGACGTGTGGGCAGGGAGAGTTCTGACCAAGTGGTTGTAAGGGGGTTGCAAGGAACGTAGGTGTTCTTGTAGTGGTGGATATGTCTTGTGGCCTGGTGGGTTGATGCTGACAATGCTAAAAGCCCGAAGCAGCATTGCTATATGTGCTCAATACGGACCTGAGAGCGTCCAGCATTATTCTCGTGAAGCCAAGAGGTATAGATGTGGTTGAGCCGCATGCGGTAACCTGTTGCGTTTCTGCCTCATTGCGGCTGTGCGTCGAAGGCGCCAGTGGTCGCGATAATGGACCGAATTGGTTAGCCGCGCTTGGGGAATCAGCCAATGGAAGTTCTCTCCCCCACCTATTATATACCTTTTCGGTAGGTACTTGCGGTCGCATCCAAAAACTTTGTCCTCGTCTTCCTCTTATAGAAACCACAAACCTTCTGGAAAACCTTCGAGCCATGGACGTCATGCGTGCAATTTCCCAGAGGTACGTCTGGGTAATTATTCCAAAATACTCACACCAAGACGAAGTCTTCCATCTCCTTCGCATCTGTCAACACGGAACTGTTCATCAAGCCTTCAATGTACGCATCGCCAACCAGCTGAAAGCAGCCGTCTTCTTCGGGCGTCGGTTCGCTCCTCTGGATGCTGGTGCGTGGTCCGGCTCTGGCACGCCCAGCTCGCGACGTCCAGACCCGTTTCCCAGTGCCCAGCACGAAGGGTGTCCTGCCTCCCTTCAAAACACAGATTAAATCCCCAACCATCGCTGTAGGAGGAGCGAAGCCGAACTTGCCGTCTTCCAAGACAACGAAACATCGAAGGATGCAGTTCCGTCTCAACGCATACTCGTACTGTGCGGCGAAGCTCTCCATATACTCTTCGTCATAGTACTGGACGACGTCAACACTATCCCGAGGACAATATACGGTAAACTCCTTCTCCTCTCGCATTCTTAATTGCCACCAGTAGGTGAACAGGTACTCGTTGCGAAGATAATCTTCCCGGCTTTTCATCAGGAAAAATGCACCGTCTGCTGTGACACCGATGCCACCGGTTAGTGCCACAATGAAGCGGAGCTTGGCACTGGTGAGATAGCCATGGGACATCTGCGGGTCGTCGAGAGTGACACTTGCCAATTTGCTCCAGGCCTGGATCATGCCGATGTTGAAGATCAGGGGCCGTTCGTAACATACTTCGACTTTTGCTATGACGCCGCAGCGGACACCAGGCACCAGAAGCTTCGGGCCCGTGTGTTTGACTGAGGCAACCATTGTGCCCGAGGCACAGTATAGCGGCAGCAATTCCAACCGCTCGCCCAACATAATCATCTCTGCGCTTTTGAAGTACATGGACCAGTCTGGACTCCAGGATGCCAGCTTCGGCAGACGATCGTAGTCATTGCGTACGTTTCTGGCAGATGATTGGGCGACTGACACGCTTCCAAAACTAGGCCCATTGGTGCTGAGGTGGTTAAAAACGTCGAGAGTGCCTGTTGACTCAATGAGGTAGACGGCGACCCGTTCGAATGTGACCTCCGCCGTAGCGTTGTAGTCCAGGATCTCGGCAGGTAGTGGCGCCAGTCCAGCGAGCGCAAATACCTTGTCATGAAGGACGGTAGTGAGCCTGTGGCGTACGCTGGACAGCAGATCAAGCAGCTTGAAGACCTTGCCTTCTCGCTTGGCTATTTGATTTTCTCTTGTGGTAGCGTACGCTCGCACGGCGATGTCGATGGCGGAATCAATCAAGGTGCTGCGATCCCCCACTCGACAACACCCTCCGTAGCGCATATGCTTTACATACCATGTGTAGAACGCATCGACGGTCTCGCCAGATATCGGGTACTTGTCGTAGTAAAACGTGACCTTCTTTGCCAAGATCAGTTCTTGCGTCGTCCACATGCGAAACCAGTATCCGTTCTTAAAGAACCTGAGGAGATCACTCCATGTTCCACGAAGATCAATGGGTCTCTGGTAGTGTTCGTCTCTGTGCAGCCGTCCAAGTGTATTGACTGTTTCTACCACACCCAAGACGTGCTTGTGTTCTTCGGGAAGGGTGTCGCTTTTGGAGTCTATACACACGAGCACTTCAAGAGCCGCGTTGTATATGTCAGACATGAGACGCACTTGCTGCGAGCGCTCCTCGAGGTTCGCCTGATGAATAGACAGTTGGTCGACCCACAGTGTCAAGGCGACTTCCTCGGAGCGCACATGGCGCAAGGCTCTGTCCAGATTCTTGTAGATTGATACATCGGTCCCAGACAATCTCATGGGCTTGAGGTTCTTAGCGTCACCACAGACGTACGAGAGGGCTTGAAACTGCGGATTGTCCAAGAGTGACACGGTGCTCAAATTACCCACGAGGTCATCCTCATAGGATGCAGCGGGCTCGAGGTGGAAAAGGCGGATCTGCTTCGCCTCTGTATTCAGATGGCAGTATAGGGAGGAGTCCATTATGGATGGCACATTCATGATAGAGTCGTAGCAAGAGGGCTCACACGTCCTAGAAATCATGAAGATGGAGGTTGAAGAGCCCTACGTTCCAGGAAGACCTCCTGCGCATAATGAAGGGATGTGGCTAGAGTAAGTTTGGGCAGCTGCAGCTCAGCCTCGTACCTACTGCGCCGTGCGAGGCGCTGCACTCGGCTACAAAGGCTGTTATGGAGGCGGTGTAGCCAGCCAAGTGACTGCCAAGGTCGAGTTCTAGCCCAGGGCCAAATTGCAGTGTGACACAAATCGATTAGCCAGAGTTGGCACACATAAGATTCGGGGTCACTGTGATACATGTCGCTATGCTGTTCCGTTGTGCGAATGTGGTGGGTATTCGTATGTGATCGCTACGAGGACAACTATGAGGTACATCGGTAGGGGAACAGCCTTGGGTCCCCAGTGCCACACCAGCCCTGCTTCGTGCCCCTTTCGAACTAAACAATAATAGGGGTGGGTAAGTGGGCAGGCCCGCTAGGGAGAACCACCACCGGGCACATACAGGCGACCCAACGAGCAGCCAGTCCGAACAAAGCCCTGTGGACTAGGTATCAGTATCCTCTCGTAGTTCCCTGTGACGGCCCTCCACTGAACAACCGCAGAGTGAGTCTTCACAACATCATTGTACTATCAACAAAAACACACATGCATATTTTCCGAGCATTTTATACTGCTTAGGAAGATCTTCAGCTTCTCTATCATCACACGGACTTCATCGTTGAAAGGTGTGTGGCAAATGTAGTTCTCTCGCAAATTATCACGCTCGGCGCTTGGTCCGCTCTCTTTCTGCCTGCTGAGCGACTTGTGACTTCTGCTCGGGACATCTTCGAGCGGTGGCCACACTGCACCTCCAAATTAGACCTCATCTATACGTCCACGGTCGTGAACTTCACATCCTCTGTTGGCTCCGCCTGGCCCGCGCTGTTCAGCTGCCTCCGGGCGGCCGCCATTTCTGCATCAGACGGCATGTCGACAATCATCAAATACAGAATGTCCTGGGATTTCACAGGCCGTCAGTGAGAAATTCAAAATGGGCAGGGGATGAGGGGCAGCAACTCCGCCTACCCGCACAATACGGCGCTGCCATTGCCCCTTTTCGACCAGGTCTGACTGCTGCTGGATCTGCTGCAGCTGAAGGCTATACAGATCCTGGTACTGCTTCAGGTACTCTTGCTGTTGCTCGGGTGGGAGGTTCATGGCTTGTAGTTGCTGTTGCATGGTTGCCATCATGGCGGACTGTTGCTCTCGAATGGCTTGCTCCTGGGACGCCATGGCGGCTTGCGTGCTCTGTTTGATCTTGTCGGGATCGCGGGTGAGGCGTCCTCCCGATACCAGACCCAGGAGACCGCCGTTGCTCACGGCAGAGTTCGGATCAAGGTACTTGTTCTTGAATTGGACCGGCTGCGGGTTCGAGAGAATGTCTCTATTACTTTCTTTGGCCTATACGGAAAATCCATGCTCTGAGGTTAGCGTTGACACTCAAGCGAACAAAAAACAGTGATTCTGGACGGATTTAGAGTTGCAGATTGCTCACATATCGCGCCTGGGCTCGCTTGTCAAAGTACTGATTCAGCCGATCACCAAGCTTTTGCTTCTGCTCTGGCTCACCCGGCGAACGAGGCTTCTCGACACCAATGGTCTCCGGGTATATCAATGGGGCCGTGCTAGTGGGCAGGTTCTCCTCTCCTTCCGCGGTAGCGGCTATTGGATTCCGAAGGTTCTTCTTTGCCCGGGCGGTCAGTTTCTGCTTGGAGGTGGGGGACGAAGACAAGAGCGCCTTGGATAGGGCATCGGGATCTTCCCTTGCGCTCTGCGTCCCCATTGCGATTGGATTGTACGACATGAGCAGACAGAACAGCCCCCGAGGACGGAAGAATTCTCTGTTCATCCGGTCCAAGAAAGAATTGGTCCTGCGCACGATACTCGGGTCAGGCGACAGAGGTCCTACAGCTTGTCCGGACAGGAAAATACAAGCAAGGGGAAGGTCAGAACTCACCTCCATTTGGCCTCGGCCTGTGCAATCGCACTCGCGACAAACTGGACGGCCAAAGAGACGCCGGTAGCAATGCCATTCGGGACAAACGAAGCGCCCACGGCGGCTAATTGAATGGCTGCGAGCCATGCGTTCTGTTGGACGGCCTTGTTCATGGCACGAATGAATTCCAGGAAGGTATCTTGGTCGATACCATACTGTCCCAGTGCCGGCGCGTACGCCTTGACGAAACCCCGCTGCTTGTTCCCCGGTCGGCGTTGAGGAATGACCACAGGATGAGGCAGCTTCGCGGCCGAAGCTGCCGATCTCGAGGCACTGGTGGTAGGGCGCTCATGAGCGTGGATGAAGTCGGTAACTAAAGAGTCCACGTTCTGGTCAGATGTGACCTCGTGCCCTTCCTCATAATCGCTCGCTGACTCGTTTGATGACGGGTCGCCATGATCCTGTAAGTTGCACATGGCTGACTGATGTGCTTGGGTTTAAGACTTCTCAACAGACTACCAGGACAAATAGCAGACCTTCGAGTTGAATGACTAATGATGGTCAGTGCCGTGAGACAGATCAAGACTATTAGACCATAAAGATTTGAACGACTCCAAAACTAGATACACCCTGCTTTGTGGGCGGACACGATATATAAATACGTTATTTGGGCCTGGTACAAGGAGGGCATTGGCGGGACTCTTCGCTTTGGTGTGATGCTAGGGTAGTGCCTCTTTCCTAAAATGCACGGGATGTGGTCGGTCGTGATCGGTACAACACGGAGTACTCGTTGCGACACGTAAGTTGAGCTTGAGAAGGGGGCAAGATCGACAATGGATTTAGCATGACAGAAACCGTCTGTGGGCTACAGACTTTGCGAGTGGGTGGCCTTGAGTCTTCTGATGCAACATGCTAAGCTGTATAGACAACCTCCTCATCCTATTGGGATTTGGCGAGGGGGCTGTAACTCAGGTAGTTCACCATTGACTGTTGCCGCGTATCCGAATTCGAATGACAGCCAGTTAACCATGTGTCACTTCAGCACAGTATGTGACTTACAGAATATCATTTTAGAGTGTTTGGCTTCGTTCTCGCAACGCGGTCGCCTCCGTCAGGTTTTGACCTCCTGTATGGCTCACGAGGCTGTACTGAGTACATACCTAGGTAGGTACTCTGTACTTGTAAAGCCTCGAGCTAAGCCGGAATGGGGAGCATTTCGCGCAAGCCAAAAGCGGGGCCAGTGTAGATCGCAGATTCGGAGATCATGTCGGTCGCAAACTTCTCCTTGCGCTTTCTGCATGCCTATGACGGAGGCTCGAGGCCTAGTATCTGACTCGACGGATCGGATGTCAACATGGTCGGGGTTCCAGGAAGGTCCAAAGCCTGTTGGACTTGCAGGATGCGCAAGAAGGGTGTGAGTTCTCTGGGCTGTCGGAGGGACCCTGTCATCGCCTGAGAAATATCTTTGCTAATGTCCCTTTTTCGTCCAAAAAGTGCGATCAACAGCAACCATCATGCGGCCCCTGCAGACGCTCTGGTCTCGTCTGTGGAGGCTATGAAAGACCCCGCATCTTCGTCAACAGCAGACCGGAGCTTGGTGATGCCAACACATGCAGCTTCACACCCGAATCTTACACAGCACTGCAACAGAGCAAGACTGAAACTCGCGGTCGCATTCAAGACCAGGTTCTTTTGACGTCATCGACTGCGCTGTTGTCGCTAGAGCGATCTTTGGGATGCTCCGCGCTAGAGGCAAAGTATTTGGACTTTTACTGGACCACTCTCCTTCCGAATGGCCAGCCGTTCCCGCCGCGAGCGGCACGATATTCGACTACCAGCTGGACTGGAGTCGTACAAGATCTGTGTCATCGACACAACCTTGTGCGGCTGGCCTTGCTCACCAACGCCCTGGGCTTGCTCGGCCAGGTGAGCGGGCAGCAGCAGATCATTGTGCAAGGATGGCGTTTGTACGGGAGGTCCTTGCAGGCGGTAGCTAAGTCACTTCCTGCCAACAGTCAAGAAGGACGTGACAGTCTGTTGGCGGCGTCAGGTCTCTTGGCCGGATACGAGGTGTGTGTGAACACCTACTCTTGCTGGTACGTATGGGCGTCGAAGCTGACTAACCGATACTGTATCAGTTGATCCAGACGGGCTGGGGCCGACGGTCGTGGCTTCCTGGTCCTACCTGGCTAAGGCAAGCTGCTGGGGAGAGAGCCATCATCTTAGCGAGACCCCCCGAATGCTACGTGGAAGGAAACAATCACCTCCTCTTCGTTGACAGTCGCCTCCACCTGGTAATGTCCACCTCGGGTTGCATGTTTTTTTTGGGCCTAAAAGTTGCTGACGCCGCTCATGAAGGTATATGCGGACATCCACCGTCGGAAGCGATCTGTGTTTAGTTCTCCAGCATGGAAGTCAATTCCGTGGTCCGTGCATCCCAAAGGTCCGAGAGATAAATTGTTGGATATCTTGATTGAGATCCCAGCCCTGCTTGAAAGCCTTGAAAGCCTTCTTGCATGTCTGTCTGACGAAGTGGAAAGGCAGACGCTCTTTCGTCAGCAGCTCGAAGAAAGGTGTTGGCTCTATCATAGTCAACTGCAGACATGGTCGGCCACTTCAGGCTCGTCCACAGTCGATTTCGTTGAGGACCAGATCGCCAACGGAGCCCACAAGGGTTCGGAGCCTTCCTCTGAACACTTCGCCATGGCTCATCTGGGCATGCTCTACTGGGCCACTTGCAATATCTTACATGAGGTTCTGTGGTACGTTGCCGGAAAGGACCGTGCGGATCTTCCAGCATGTATGGATGCCAGACTGTACTGTCGCAAGATCATCTTGCTGATGCCTTTCCTCCAACGTCCTACCATGGGCGCGTTCTTCTTGAACATCGCCGGCTTCCCAGCTGCCGTGGCCGTGAGTTTCCTTGCCAGGCAAGATCCACCAGGCAAGGTCTCTGAAGAGCGCAGAATGCTTCAGAAGGCTTTTCAAGACATCCACGGGGCTCAGCTGCGGAACTTCCTGGGAACATGGCCGTGGCGGACTGATCGAGAGACAGAAATCATCGGCCGCCCAAGAAGAGACGAATAGCACCACTACAGAACCCGAAGAGCGTCATATATATACGTGGAATACCATATAATGCTTACTTTTCTCACTCGAACTGAGCGGGAAAAGAGTCTCGGGAAGCAGTGAAGGTCAAGTCAACGTTAGAGCGGCAAGATGGAAAGCCTTGGCAGCGTCTTGCCTGCAGTGCAGCCTGGTGGTTGACAAGCAGGGCATTAGGCGAATCCCCGCAGTCTCCTCCCGTGGGCCGTGGCCTGATTAGGCTGTTGAAAGGGCCTATCAATCGGCGTGATCTTCCCCGTGTTGGCTCCGTGGCCTCCGTGACGCGGCGACCGTACCTCGTACATCCTGGCAACAGCTTCCCTTGAAGCTTTTAAAGCAACGATCCTCCCATCATGATAATTCAGAACAGGCTTCGAGCATCACCTACACTTCGAGCTCTCGAACTCAGGCTTGGTTCCGGTGACAGAATTGGTGATCATTGGCGCAGTGATATCGCACAAGCAGCATCTTCCAGCATCAGCCTCTTAATCTAAATTGGCCAGCCCAGCATCTCTCAGCATGTCTTGGAAACCAAACACTACGCTGGGTACTGCCCTCGGGATAACATCTTCAGCCATATTCTTCGGCGCCAATCTCGGCATCTCCTTTTTGACCATCCCTATCCTTCTGCTACCTTCCCCCCCACCGGCTTTGCCAGCACCAGCAAACGCCGACAACACGGCGTCTCCGACATCCACCTCTTCCCAGAGACCGGCGACGAAATTCCCACACCTGGCCCGGCAATGGCAGGCCGCTTATGACATCGGAAAGAAAGCTGGCCCGTTCTTCTCCCTACTTGCCAGTGGATGTTGGCTATATACAGTCAGGAACCTGCCAGCGGAAGCAAAACTCCAGCAGCGACTGCTCTTGGCTGCAGCGGCTCTCTCGGTAGCCATTGTGCCCTTTACATTTGGGGTGATGAAGCGGACAAATGACGAGTTACATCGCCGAGCGAATGTTGCAACGAGAGATGAGGAGGAAGACTCCAAGGCTGACGCCCAGAACGGCACAGTCGAGAGTTATGAAACTCACGACCTTCTCCGGTGGTGGGCACAATTGAGCTTTATGTAAGTGGCAAGCAGGGAAGAGAAAATACCTCTATTAACGATACGCTTCCAGGAGATCTCTGCTCCATGCCGGGGCTGTGGCTTGTGCCACGACAGCTTTAGTTCTGAAGTCCGAGCATTGACATGGGGAAATTCTCTGCCTCACACCTTGCAAAGCGATCGCAGTAGGTGGGCAAAAACTAGTTGCAGCGATGGAAAGGCTAGTGGTACTTGATCGACAGAATTTTGGTTGCATAGCCCCTCAGATTTTGCCTTGCATCAGTCCTTCCACCTTCTTGACTCGTTTGTCTTGTGTGCACAGGGAGAACCCGCCCGCACTGCTCGAGTATAAGGCGTTTGTATGATTTGGAGCCGGTTCAGAAGGCAGCGTAGATTGTGACCGAAGATGAAGTAACAACATGTAGCAAGAAGGAGAAGGTCAGTGTGCAAGATGTGTGGGCAACATGCGCCTTGTGATAAAGACGCCAAGAGTGGCATGTAACTCTTGGCAAGTTTTCAGCCCACAACTTTTCGGTGCCAAGTGCAGGTGCGAACTTCAAGATTTTGACCGACGATACCAAACGACAATTTCTCCGCCCAATCCACAGCGACCACCTTTCCTCAATCCACGATCGTGATTGCTGAGACAAACTGTCTCGACATTTGCAATCATGGGTGGCGTTACCGTTCGAGATGTCGATGTGAGTGCGATCCGAAATGCTCGCTTGGATGGCAGCCCAATCAGCCGTTGTGAGAAAGAGGAGGAAGATTTCACATTTGGACCTGGCAATTTTGGGCATGGGCTTCAGCAAGCAAGGCATGGACTGACAGTGCGAATCACGCAGGCACAAAAATTCATCGAGGCATATGCAGCATTTTTGAAGCGACAAGGGAAACTCCGAGTACCAGGTACGCCTCCCTTCCAGTTCTTCACCATTTTCTCGCCCAGACCTGAATCGAGTGGTTGGAACGATGAATCATTGCGCTCTCAAGGCGTTTGCTGGGACAGACGCTGATAGTACACGCTTTGCAGGTTGGGTTGATACCGTCAAGACCTCACACTCAAACGAACTCCCTCCCCAATCCGCCGACTGGTTCTACGTGAGAGCTGCCTCAGTCGCCCGACATGTCTACCTACGAAAGTCCGTCGGTGTTGGCCGTCTCCGAAAAGTTCACGGCAGCACCAAGAACCGCGGTTCTCGGCCCTCGCACCACGTCAACGCATCTGGCGCTGTTGATCGCAAAGTCATGCAAGCTCTGGAGGAGTTAGGCATTCTGGAGAAGGTTGATGATGATGAGGAAGGTGGCAGCGGGAAGGGCGGACGAAGAATAACCCAAGCCGGTGCACGAGATCTGGACCGTATTGCGCAGACGGCTGTGGAGGGTGACGAGGAAGAAGAAGACTAAAGGTATGCAGACGGAGTTGGGAAACATTAGCAGGAACACAAGCCGCCCTCTTCTCGCGAAGATGGCAGTCCCCTCACTATGAGGTGGTCGTATGACCAGAGCATTCCTGGGGTCGAGAGGGCTGCAAATTCAGCGATCAGACCGGATGGTTGCCGACCTGGCCTGCCTAGTTGTCAATATTCTACAACATGGCTCAGGACGACTCACAAGGGCTCAATGAATTCATTTCAGAGTTTAAACCGGTGTCTACAGTTCCCGCGTGCTGCTGGCTCAGTTGCTTGTGTTCGCGCAAAGAGCTAAGCGATCAAAAAGCTCCATGTTCATCCTGGGGCTGGCGTGGTTGCACGCCACGAGGCTCATGCCATGACCACTTGCATCACCACATGTTGTCCCACTCCCCGCATGTCATTCACTATGTCTGAATTGTTGCCAGCAATCCACCCTGGACAGTCAACTTGGAAGTGAACATTGAACACAGCGATACCGGAGATTAGTTGTTCCGGACGGAGTCAGCCTTGCGGCAAACTGCCGGTGCAGTGGCACAGCCCTCTCAGGCTTGGCAGGGCCAAATCCGCCTTTCTAGAACCTGAGATTGCCCGTTTCCATGCTGCCGTGCTACCCAAAGCACCGTTTCTTCCAAGCACACCTCCCGGTTTTAACTCAAGCTAGAGCTTGTAGCGCGAGTGCGAGACCAATCATCCTAGGATACCTAGACAGACGTCGCGATGCTATTCCCTTTGAAGCTGCGCAGATACCTGCTTCACCACCGTCGTCTGTGACTGGTGGCATAGCCTTGCAAGGCGTCTCTAGGACTTGCGGACCAGAATGGCACGAAGCTCCCCTTCTGCTGACCGGCAAGCATCTTCGCAGAGGTGCATGTGACACGACAAAGGGACGGCGCAGCTCCACCTCGATGGAGCTACACAATCCGCTCGCCCGCATTGTATACCTAGGTAGTCTTCGCTATGCCATGGTTAAGCATCACGCCTTTCATGAGGACGCCAACAATGCCTCCACCAAAAGCCTAAAGGCTATCACCAGGCAAACTCGGAACTCATCCCAACCCGTGCCACCCTAGGATTGACCCGCCTTGGATGTTGACTCATGTGTTTTTAAGCCTCCGTTTGACCATGCTCAAGGCCCCTCTGTGTGTTTGTCTCCCAAGCCTAGTGCGCCATTTCCCCCCAAGCCAGCAAGCCTCATACTCATTTCCATGCCACAGCCTAACAGGGGCCATGCAGCTCCCAACTGATAGTGCTCAATGACTTCCGTGTTCTTAACTTGTTTGATTTTCTTCATTCTAACATACTTCATCATCTATCTGTACGCTCCGATGTCACACAAGGCTGCCGGAGCCTCCAGCAAAAAGGAGAGTCCCCCAAACGAGACCTGGGAAGCTTTCAAGGACGTCAACTTTAATCTGCGACCTAACAATGACTGGGCAGGACAGAAGATACCACTTGAGCTCCAACGGGTCGAAGACGACTCGAACTTGCCAGCAAAGCTCAGGCAGATTCTTGTCTGGTCATTATCCCTCAATCCGCCTCCACCACCAAGCAACGATCAGCCTAGTGTTCAACCAGCAGAGGGGCATCCTGTCCGAGGCTCTGTGCAAACGCAAGAGGATAGCAGGCCCCATCAGACGAACGCAGAATCGGCTCGACTCTCTGTTGTCTCTGGACAGGTTGACACCGATGATGCATCCGAATCGCGAAGCACGCAATCCGAGCGCCGTTCCGAGAAGAGTCGGCTGAGACCACGATACATTGGTGGCAGCGTGCTTGGGTCTACGATCAGCCTTATCACAACCCTCACAAGCAAGTCGGACAAGGACTCGTCGCTGCCTTCTAGCAGTGCAAAGAAGACTGCGTCAAAGAAAGCAACTCAGCTCGAGTGCACAAGCTGCTTTGAAGAGATTTCCGAGACCGAGACGAGCAAACTTCCTTGCAATCACTCGTACTGCAAGCCATGCTTGACCACCCTGATCACAACTGCTCTCCAAAATGAATCCAACTTTCCGCCCAAGTGTTGTCTGACAGAGATTCCATTGCAGACGGTTTTGTCCTCGCTCAACGCTAAACAGAGGGAAACATACAAAGAGAAAGCTGCTGAGTATGCAATTGCACCCCAAGAAAGATGGTACTGCCCAAATACAAAATGCTTGAAATGGATACCACCCTCAAAGGTACAACGCATCCGCATATTTAACATGCGATGTCCCCACTGTGCAACCAAGATCTGCAGTATATGTCGCGGCTTGGCTCACCGGGATTCCGCAGATTGCCCTCAAGACTACGGCCTCGAAGCAACGATCATGCTAGCCGAACTGCAGGGCTGGCGACGTTGCTTCAAGTGCCGTACTATGGTCGAGGTAAAAAACCGTTGTGTTCATTGAGGCGCGGACTTTGGCTAATGCTTGACAGCGAACGCAAGGCTGCCGACACATGACCTGTAAATGCGGCGCGCAGTTCTGTTACTCTTGCGGCGCAAAGTGGCGGACCTGCTCCTGCACCGAAATAGATGAGACCAACCGCCAGGCAGAGCTGAGACGCCGTAGAGGAGCAGCGGCAGAGACAGCGGATACTGAATTCGAACGAATAATGGCCCAGGTCGAGGAAATGGAGCGGCTTGAGGCGGATGTACATCGGAGAGAACAGCAAAGACAAGAGGAGCGGCGCAGAGAAGAGGCTGAACTCGCGAGACTGGAGGAGCAGCGTCTTCGGGAGGGGGAGACTAGACGCATCGAAGAAGAACGGATGGCCGAGGAGCTGCGACAGATCCTCCGACTGTCCGTCGACGACACATGTCAAGCAATTCAATCGGCCTGGAATGGTCTCATGCGAACACAGAAGAAGAATTTGGATGACAGGCACTTGCAAGTCGAGGAGCAACATGTTCAGGTCCGTGATGATGCAATGGCGCGACAGGTACAAGACGACAGCGAAAACTTGGCAAAGATGGAATCCAACATTGCAAAGAGAACAACCACCATCAAGGAAAGACACAACATGGAGCTGGAAGCCTTTACTGTTGAGCAGCAAGAGCTGGAAGATGACATGTTCCTCGAAATTCAGCTGCACCTCCGGGGAAAGCAGGACAAGGAAGCACGAGAACGCCGACTTCAGGAACGGTTTCAGAGACAGCGCGAGGAGAGACACCAAGAAATGCTCTCCAGGCACCGATCCGAATCGGAAGCCCTGCAAGCGAACGCTACAATGGAACTTCAGGGTCTGAGGTTGACCAATGAGAGCAAGATGGCCCGCCTTGAGCACAGGTCCCGAGTGGACTTTGAGACTTTGTGTGTGGGCGTCGCGGCAGACCGCGCGTGGTTCGACTTCCTCGCGGAGAGGCGTCAAAACATGGTAGACGCGAACCGGCGGTTGATGCTCGACGCGCTGCATGCCGGTCAAGAGCCGGTTGGTCTGACTGAAGAGGCGGCCAGGACAATCGGGCCATTTTTGACAAAAGCGCAGCTCGAAGCACGGAGTGCCGATATGGTTCTTTGCCTTGACAGCAGCGCACTTCTTCAGGCAGAACCGAGACAGGAGCCGTGGAGAGAGGTCCTATCACCATCACCAGCAAACAGTGCGTCCCCAGCACGCTCCTTGGTCGAGCTCGCTGCAACGTCCCAGCAATTGTTGAACAGTCTAAATGTCTCAGGGGCCACCGCTCCAGAGTCGGACGTCGAGAAACCAGAAACCGGCGCTGTTTCCGCCCACCTCATATCCAACAGCGCCTTCGCGTGGATGACCGGTGGTGCCGTCGAGGACAACACCGCGTCAAGCAGTCACAGTGTCACTGCGCAGCAGCACTCCTCCCCGACAGCTCGAAGTCAAGGACTCCACCGTCAAGCTCGTGCACATGCTACACCCATGAGGTTCACGACGACGTCCAACCCGGCCGACATGATAATTTCGGGAGCGCTGGGCCGAAGAGGGCTACCGACAACTCCAAGAGACTATCTTGAAGTTCCGGTATCAATCCCTGCACCTCTGCAGACTGGAAGACGACGACCGCTACAGCGATCCCTGGACGCCTCGAAATATCTAGAGCGTTATTACGCGAACGAATCACCCCCACCGCTGGTCCCCAAAGTGCCGTCCATCTTCCTTGCTAAGCAGCCCGCGGGCACGGGGGAAGAAAAGGAAAGCGGACACGAATCATACTTCCCCCAGCCAAGAGGACTGGGTGGGTTGGTGCCCGTCGACACCACAAGGGGAGACATGAGTCATTACCGCGGCCATCATAAACATCAGGTATCCGCGTCCTCGTCCTCGTCCTCGTTCTCGAGTTCCAGCTCGAGCTCGCTCTCGACGACTCCCTCGACGGCGCCAACATCACGACCACCGTCCGCCACGGCCACCACACGCGGCACGAGCTCTCGAGGCAGCGGCAGCGGCAGCGGCAGCGGCAGCGGCGACAAAAGCCTCTTCCTACACAGCCTGATCACAGCGACGACCAACGCAGCCACCGCGGCTGGCCGACCCTCGCTATCGCCGGTGTCGCCGATATCTCCCCCCGCTGCCGCCGCAGGGACGACGAAGCAGAAACCTGGACTCGGATCCTCAGCGCCACAAATACGGTCGATGCGATCAGGATGGCTGAATCTGGGTTGACAACTTGCACGACAAACCACCTGCATTCAAGGGGGAGGGAGAACATGGGACTATGTACTTTAGTTCAGTTTGTGCTAATTCGGGTTGATTAATTAGGTTTAGGATCCGTTTTGTTGCGAAAAGAAGCCAGAAGAGGAAGGCGAGAGTAGAGCGATGGGTGGGGACAAGACATATCTTGGGTACTTGTAGCACGAGTACCTAGATAGACTGTGTAGGTTATGTAATTACTAGGTATTATGCACTCGTCTTTTCCCGTGGCCTGGCATGTTGATGCCAAAAAGGCGCTCAGCCCGAAGCAAAGTTGGACTTTGCCAAAGGTCGGGATCAAGTGTGCCCGCCCTGTGTCCCAAGTTCATCTTTCTCAAAATCCCTAATTCAAATTCCCCTGGGCCTGCGATTGGTCCTGGGGGGTGTTACCAGACCCCAGAGCCGAGACCGAAACCCAGATCAAAGTCAGAGCTCGACCCTTGTCCGCATGCAGCAAAACAACCCTCCCCCCCCCCAATTCCCGGACGGCCTTCTCCGTGGGTAATGAGGGGGGCCAACGAACGAGTGGGTGAATGGAGAGGATTGATAGATGGATTTGCATTGGTCTAGATGATGAGGAATAAGAAGACGGAAGGGGGGGTGGGCTTATCAAAAGAGCATGGAGATCAAAGATATAATAATATAGTACAACTCGAAAAAATAAAACAAAGATAAACAACAATTCGAGGTTGTTGATTCTTGTGCTTTGGTTTCCTCGTCTGCGACATTCGGGACGGAACACATCCAACAGCTGCAACGCGTCCATGAACCATGACGACCGTCGACAGCACAAAATTCCTAGCCAATGGCGGATACCTCCAAAAGGGTCGAGAGAAGAATCTCCGCCCGGTCGACTTGGGCCGGAAGACGCTGAGTTTGGCACCTTCTAGGTATGCAATCATTGGGGCAGTGTCACAGCACCTCATGAACTTGTGGGGATCCTTTCATCTGGTGTGAACAAGGGGAGGACAGTAACTTTGTCATCATCAGACTGCTGACCGACGAGGCGCAACAGATGGTATCGCGACGAGAAAATCTTCCAGCTCGAGAGGCGGGCGTTATTCTCCACGGTAAGGCCTGTCTGATCCCGGACACTAGGCTCGCTTGAGAACGAGAAGTATCTCTCTATCTCTCTCGCCGTGGCCGCTAACTTCGCTCTGGGCAATGATATATCTGACTTGTCTTACCATAGCTGTGGCATGTAGCGAGTTTTAAGGCGCGCTTTCAGAAAGCAGGAGATTACCTGACACTCGAGGTATGACAACTTGACAGCCTTTCAGAAAGATTCTTGTCCAAGCTGAAGTCGTTGTGGAGATGTTTGGATGGAACTTCTTCCTCATCCGCGACAAAGACGGGAATATCAATGCCTTCCACAACATCTGTCGGCATCGAGGCCACCCGGTCACTCAAAAGACCAGCGGGTCCAGCACGGTTCTGGCATGTCGATTTCATGGCTGGTCGTACCTTCCCAACGGAGACCTACATAAAGCCCGAGAATACACCAATCTTCCAGACTTTGATCCCAAGCAGCAGTCGTTGTTCAAGATTCACACTCATGTGACGGCTCAGGGATTTATCTTTGTAAACTTCGATGCGAGAGACACTCCTGCAGTGAGCTTTGAGGACCAGTTTGGTGATGACTTCGAACCAGCTCCGACGGCGACGACGGGAAGGGAAATTGGTGACGAGTTTGCGCTTTTTCCCAACGATGGGTGGGAGTATGATCATACCTGGAACAGCTCTGCAGTTGGAACTGAGTTCAACTGGAAAACTTTTGCAGATGGATTCCAGGTTCGCCTCTCTTCCTTTGAGCTGCCATACCTTGAACCTCGGTAACATGGTGTCAGGAGTGTTATCATTGCCAGACTGGCCACCCGACAACTTTGCCCAAGGACTTTGCACTGGACCAGTACTACCTACGGCAGGGATTCGGAGCCTCACGCCATTTCCTGCCTCCCAAGAGAGAAGGGCTGTCGGAGGCATATATCAGTGAGTCCGCGTCGGGAATCATGTGTTGAAAGGACAGCGACACTGACATCAGGTTTATCCTGTGCATCTAGCCTGGTTATACCCCATTGGTGCGGTCATATTCAGTGACAATCTCCTGTTCATCGCTCGCTTTAACGCAACGGGAGCACTTGAGACATCGTACCAAAGCGAAACTTACCGGCGGTCGAGCATGCAGAAACCGAGCCCGGAGTACGACCATTGGATGGAGCATGACATTGGATACTGGCGATTCGTTGAGACCGAGGACGTTGAGTTGGCCGTTAATGCCCAGAAAGGGTTTAAATCCGGGGTTCTGGGATTAGGCAAGCTGCACTCGATTGAAGGTATGTAAACCAGAAGTTTTCCAATACTGGCGGAAAATTTATCCAGCAGCTGACGAAGCCCTCCCTTCCACCAACAGAGCATGCGGTCAAATGGTATCTCGACAAGGTGAGGGCTGTATTGGTGGGACATGCCGAGGCGGAGAAAGCGGAAGGTAAAAATATCGATTATTCAGTTCCCAAGGCGCAGAGCGAGGCGGCAGAGCAGGATGAACTGTGTAAGCTGGTCGGGCCGGAGTATGAGTGGTAGAACAAGCTCGACAGCTTCAAGCTTCACTAGAGGGCGGACTCCGCGTCCTGCAAGATAGAGTTGGCATGTCAAAAGGGTAGAGGTTGATTGGTTGCGTTGCTTGGCTTATCGGAGCTGACTTTTGCTTTCCACCGACAAGTCGAGCGTGCGGCATGCATGTATCGGCATTGTGAGCCGTGGGCATCCTGTTCATGCCTTCCTTTTGCAATGAGAATAGTGATGATGCTCGTGTCGATGACAGGGGCGGACTATGGTCGTGCAGATAAGTTCAGCAATGACGCCGGAGTGACAGACCGACAAGGGGGTTTTCAGACAGAGGGTGTATGATCTTCGCCGAGGTATGAAACAGGTCGGAACCCACAATGGACGTAGATCAAACATGCAATATGGAGATTTTTTGGTGTTGCTGCAACGCAGATGCGTGATGTTGTTGGATGGCGAGGTTTGAGGTATAAGGATGGCGGGGGCCTTTGGGCCCGTCTCCCCATTGAAGGACGGTAGGTACGGAGTATAGGGTGGTTCTGTACGGGGTACCGGGTACAGGACATCCACAGGATAGTCGTTGTATGGAGCCCACGGAGGACGGTAGGGTCCTTGTACAGCGGAGAAGGAGACAGGCGAGAGCAGGGGAGTGGGAGACAGACAGAGGCGTGAGAGGACAACTTTGTCGTCTCTTTCTTTTGCTGTCAGACCCGCATTAGGGGGTTGGGTTGGGTTGAGCTTTTTCGTTGGTGGGGAGGAGAATCCGCACAGAAACCCGCCCCGGCTTCGAGTGACGTCAATGATTCAACAAGAGCAGGCGAGCTTGGAGTTGGAGTTGGCGTTGGGTGAATGTGAATGAATGAGGTGAACTTGAAGGAAGGAATCATTTTCCCTCTGCTTGCGCGTACAATACGAGCTACCTCGTCCTTAGCCCTCCTGGAATAAGGAACTGGGTGTGCAAAGACAGACGTCGGATGTTGTATCCTGGCTACATGCAGTCCTTCCCTCCAAACTCAATGTCTGGCTCGTTCTCTGAATCATCGCATCATCGAATCATTATCGATTGCAGCACCAGATGGCGCCATTGACGTCTGTCTTTCTCTGCTCTCACTCGCCCGCTCGCCGTTGGGATGCAGGTCGTCTGTCCGGCGCCATCCTGGTTGCACATGGATCTACTAGGCAGGTCTTCAGCCCGGACATCCATCTCAGAAAAGCTTGAACCAACCATGGTGCCCAACCTTGATCCTGGGAACTCCCCGCCACCCATCAAATGCCGCCTTGCCGCCCTCCTGCCCTGCCTTCAGGCCTTCTCTACCTCCCACGCCGAGGCCGTCGCTCGTGTTTCTAGCTTGAAGAGGAAATGGGATAAGATACATACAGAAAACCCAGCACCAGTATATCTCGCACCTACCTATGGTAGACAAACAGATAAAGAGGTGGAGAATGGGTTGGTTGTGGGTGCTCCATGACCTTGATTGCGTGCAAATGTCCCACCAGTGCCACCACCCGCGTCTCGAGTTTGGGCCAATCGTCCATGTGCCCTGGGCGCTACCTGCAGGTGGTTGAGCCGCCATGGCTGATTTGGGGCTTTGACGGTGGCTGAAGGTTGCATGCTAAGACAGATCTAGGACACATGCAGATGACGGGCGCTGCCAGGATAATACTAGGATAATACTGGTAGTGTTTTAGTCTTCTCTGCCTCAATGCATCTTCAATTTCCATATCCACTTTGCCCCGGAGTGGCATACGGATACTCCGTATTGTCTCTTTGTCTATCTTTTCTCTTAATTCCCACTATTGGGGCCCCTTCGTTTCCTCTTCCTTGTCTGTTTGCCCGCCTGCGCTCGAATATCCTGTACGCGGTACCCCGTACTCGGTGCTTGCATCTCGACTCATTCGCTTTGTCGAGTTGGCTGTGCCTGCTACATCCATCCCCTTTTCTCTGTGTACATTGCCCTCGCTGTGAATTCACCACTGCAAAACCTCCCTACACGCCGGTCGCTACCCTTGTCCTTTTTTGACCTTGATGGCAACTGCCCAATCTGCATGAAGCCCTCCAATACTTGGCCAGGTCCACCTACAATCACCACAATTTCCTCCTGCACATCGTCTTCGATCACACCCACCAACATCGACTCTCGCTCCAGCAGCTGCGCGCCTCCTCACCTTCAGTCGCTCGTTTAGGCCTGTTACCATTTTACCAGCTCATCAACAAACCCGCTCCCTTAATCCAATCCGACATTTTATGACCCGAAGACTCACCATCACTGGCAGCCGCTCCGAGATGGGCTTGCTTGAAGATTCACCCGTCGAGCCCGAGACACCTCCTCCAAGTTGGTCACCCGCCAGACACGACTTTTGGAAGAAGCCTTCAAGATGGCAGATTTGCATGCCCCGGTTACGCATGGTGCTGAAAGTAGTCGCCACGTTCATCGGCTTCATTGTTCTCATCAAGATAATGAGTGCAACACCTCCACCCCCGCCACCCGATCCCGCTCCAGAGATCCCTGAAGTCCCCGAAGTACTGGATACCGTCGAAATCATAGAACTCCCAGAAGTCGCGGAGCCTCCGCCACCTCCCCCGACCGAGGACGAGTTGATGGAAATAACAATGGAGAATGCAAAGAAAGAGCAATGGATCTGGAAAGACTTCACAACGTATGTTCACACACGCCCTCTGGGCAGCCAATCGTTGTCTCTGTCAGTGCCCTAACCGTGTTAATTTGACCAGGCATGACGGTTTGACGCGCGGAACGTCACACCTGCGCGCTTGTGAGACTGGTGAAATCGATTGCAAGAAGACGAATCCACTCCTCGTTCGCTATGATGGCTACCGGGCTTTTCAGGAGCCTGTGGAACATATCGTCTCCTGCGTTGGTCCGCGTGGTGTGCCGTTGAACGAGAGCTATGAGGACGCCATTTGGGCGTATCCAGGGCAAGCAAACGGTGAGAGTGTGCGATTCTTGGTGCTTGACCCGTGTCTGACGTGAAATCTCCAGGTGCTGTTGAACCCACCCTTGGCTCGTACGAGGCATCCGGCCTGGACGGGGGTGTCTCTTTTGATCGTGTTGGTCGCTTTCAGGCTTATGGCCTCGATCAGTGGGATGCCTCTGACGTCGAAGAGATGAAGAAGATGAGCGACGTTGACTGGGACATGGTCGACTGGGGTGAATTGCAGGACGATTGTACCGTCGCTAACAAGCATCGTTTTCGACCCATCAAAGAGCGGCCTGCGAACTCGATTCAGTATTCGAATCTTCGGCACAAACACGACAAATCCTCATCTAAACCACTCTCCTCAACTCTAGAACAGGGCATGGTCAACAAGGCAAAACGCACAGCGATCCTGATTCGTGTTTGGACTGGTGCGAAGTGGACCGCCGACGCTGTTATGAACATTCGTGCAATGGTCGCAGAGGCATCCTTGGCTAGCGGAGGAAAGTATCAGGTATTTCTTCTTCTTCACGTCAAGGACGAAAGTGTCCCAGTCTTCGTGGGCGAGGATGAGCCGCGAGCAACGATCGAGAAGCACATCCCGCCTGAGTTCCGGTCGATGACAGAGGTCTGGAACCACGCCCAGATCCGGAGCTTGTATTCCAACTTGGCTGAACATGCTTTTGTTGGCCGGTCGCCCTGGATGATCATCCAATGGTTCGCTCGCAACCACCCCGAGTTCGATTTCTTTTACCAATGGGAGTTCGACGTGCGATATACCGGCCACTACTTGGACTTCTTTGAAGCCGTGGAAAATTTCGGACGCAATCAACCACGAAAGGGCATCTGGGAACGAGCTGGCAGGGTCTATATCCCCTCCGTCCATGGCGACTTTGACACCGATTTCCGCAACTCGACGAGGGAGGAAGACCCTCACCATGTGTGGGGTCCAGTATCCGTCGAGGGCGTTAAACCCCGTGGGCCTAAGCCGCCCAAGGAGGAAGAAGATAATTTTGAATGGGGAGTCGGTGAAGATGCTGACTGGATCGGGTTTCTCCCAAGCTTCAATGTGACTGGTACCGGCTGGTGGTTCCGCAACTATCTCTGGGGTTATGCTCAGGGCACGTCCACCCCGCGAAGGGCTACCCTCATTGCGCAAGGCAGAGTCAGTCGGCGCGTCCTCGAGATCATGAATTATGAAAACGCAGAGAACGGCCACCACATTGACGCAGAGATGTTTCCTCAGACCATGTGTCTCCATCATGGGCTGAAATCCACCACGTTTCCGCACCCCATCTTTGCCGATCGATTTTGGACTCCTCAAGCGTTGCAATCAACCTTCAACGGCGGACCTTTCGGCCAGGCTGGAGGCTATTGGAATAGCACATTCAGCAAGTGGAATGAATATGCGTGGACCAATATGACCTGGTATTACAGCTCCGCTCAAGCAATGCCAATCTTCCAACGCCTTCTCGGTATTACGGCGCTCGAAAGTGGTGGTCAGGAATGGGAGGATGTGTACGGCCGAACTGTCGTTCGTCCGATGCTGCTTCATCCCGTCAAGGGCGCGAAAACCTGGCAATGGACTGATGACGGATGGCAGCAGACTAATGCTCGAACCTGAATCATCCGCTGGCTTTCACCCGTTCTTTGATTTTTGCATCAGCCCTGGAGTTTGGAGTTTGGGGAAACTGTTTGCGTCAGTCTGGCACTGCCTTATCGAACTTTGTCGATTACCTGAACCGCCTTCAATCAGAAGTGGCTATCGCAGATGTCGACCAGAGGATATTCCTTGGAAAGAGAAGTTGTACATACAGGCACGACTGTTCATTTCCTATGACGACTAGGGGACCTCATTTCTCCCCACATGAAAGATGAGACACTGATACATACATGACAGAGGATATCCAGAGACAGGACAGCTGGATATGAGCTTTTATCAAGCTATGGAAAGCATGAGCTAAGCTGGAAGACTGAGCACTTGATAGATAGAGATATGATCGGCCATTAGACGGCTGGAATAATCATAATTGTAAATCCTCGCTGGCGATAGGGAGTTTTAATTGGCATCAATGGTCCACTTCTAAGCCTGACAAGCTCATCAGACCCTGGGAAGCGACTGGTCGAGTGGTATCCGTGGAATACAGCCGGCTGTGAGGAATGCATCAATGCATGGATGCATAGATGTGCGACTAGCAATCACAATGCATGAATGAGAAAGTGGCTTGCTCTAAGTTGCTCACAATCTGACCGGGTTTGTCGCGACATACGAAGACCCGAATTGCGAATCGCGAATCGCGGGCGGGCTGCCACATGGGTTCCGCATCTGGGCTTATCCTAAGGCCCCAGCCCGAATGCCAGTCGGACTCACAGGACCCAAGTTATCCTTGTTGGCAGGGCATCTTTCTCTGACCTCTGACTTCCCCAGAATCTCTCCTGGCCAACACTGATCATCAATGAGCGCTCATGCGGGTTACATGGCTGTTGAGACCTCATGTCCACAAATCCCTTCCGTAAGAGTAGTTCATTGAAAGGTTCTGGCGGAAGCAACACTCCTACTCCCAGTCTCACATCGGATCCTCGCGGCACCAGTCCCGGCGCTCTTTCTCTTGATACCAGAGGTACGTGTGTGTCAAATACGTCCAGGTGATCCCGCTGGCGTCTGCTGAACCACTCGAGCAGTCCACGGTACCTCGCAGAAGCATGTGAACTTTGCTTCTCCTCCGGCAATCCCCATCTCGCCGGTCTCATATCCACCTTCGCCCGAGTCTACGCGACAGGAGTTCCTTTCTACATTCCCTAGCCCGCATTCTACTTTACCTGCGCCGACAGACTATAGCCAGGCGCTTGCGAGCGATCCTTTTGCGGCCGAGGCTTCCGACGAGGATGATGGTGCCATCGAGCAGGCATTGGAGAATGCGAGGGCGAACAATGAGATGACCGCGTCTGGGTCGATGGTGACCAAAGTCTCAAAAGAAGATGCTGTGAGAGAGACCCTAGGGCGATTTGCAAGCATTCCGCGGCGGCCGGTTAACAGTCAATCAGCCGCCGCTGGGAAAGACCTCAGCAGCTTCTCGAAATCGACCATGGACGTGGACGCCTTCAAGAGGATGTTGCTGACGGGAGATCGGGGCTCTTCTTCGGTCCGCGATACAGCAGGGCAGAGCATTCAGTCAGGCCCTAATCCTGTAAGTGACAGTGGTTCCAGTGCGGACACGGCATCAATCTCACAGCACTCGATATTCGAGACTGTACAACCTGCGCCCGATGAAAGTCCCCGGACTTCAGATGAACTAGAGGCCAACGAGGCGAACATATATCGAGCACAACTTGGGACTATCTCAGAGAAAGGGGAGAAACCCCCTCCGCCCAAGAGCAGGCGTGGGAAACCTCTCAAGGATCTGGGGACGGAGCAAGGTCCAACAGCCAAATTCGACAGCTTTATCAACTCGCTAGCGTTGCCCGGCAGCCGCAATGTCAGTTCAGAAGCGCCCAGTCTCAGGTCGCCTCCGATTGACGAAAGTTCTACTGGCGATCGACTTGCGAGTGCTGGATATCCTGATACGCAGAAAAAAGTGCCGCCAGCGCCTCCATTAACTCGCCGGAAGAGCCAGCAAGCACCGAAGAAACCGGTCTTGACAAGAAGCAGCTCCTCTCGGCACTCGGTCTTCAGTGAAACGGATGGACCTCCAAGCCCTTACTTTTCCAGCTCTGGAACGAAACCTCCTCCGCCACCTCCAGCGCGGCGGACCAACAGTACTGGCGACCGTCGCCCCTCACTCGATGTGGCCTCCATCCCAGAGGACGCGGATGTGATGGATTCGGAAGTTAGGCCGGGCTTACAGTCTAGCCCATCCTACTCGAAACGGATGAGCCAGGGACTACCGCCGCCCCCGTTACCGCCGCCCCGGCGAGGAAGAGGCTCTAGTCGAAGTAGCATGGAGACTACGAGGCCATCGATGGCCCACCTGGCCATGGAAGAAGCTGGAGGGAGTGATTTGGGGTTTCCCAAGGGTGACCCAAGAGATATCTTGGCGGACCTTGCCGCCCTGCAACGCGAGGTAGATGCTGCTAGAGCGGGGGCGGGTCAGTGACGAAGAGATGACATTGATTGACGAAAACAAGTACTTGTATGATATGGCAATAACCACAATAAGCATTGGATGCTTTGGCTCTGCTCCCTTATAGGTACCTGGTATAGGGATGGAGGGCGTCCACTGGGCGTCGGGGCTTTGCCCTTTGGCCCTTCATAAGGGGCTCATCCAACTCCAGATCACGTGGAGTTGGCTAAGGCTTCACCAGCCCCCATGACGTAGCCAAGCGGAACTTGCCTTCTGCGAGGTTTGGGTGCCTTACGCAGCCAGTGGGTGCATGCATGCGTTCCTGGGGAACTTCAACCTTCAACTCCACGTCCACTTTCTTTGTGCACCGCGCCAACCTGCGAATTCCTACCACCCTCACCCTTTGACTCAAAGCCTCTTTTCAACCTTCACTTTTACATTCATCACAAGTTTCTCCTGTGATTATCACTATATATCATTTACGAAGCCCACTACAAACCGCTTCGTCTGTCACCTTGTCACCCCGCGATACTATTCACCATAAAGCCCCCTCCCTCCGCCAGCCGCTCGTAAAGCCCCTCGGACTTCCCAGGGCTTTCCTTCCACCCCGAATTCGACCACGCCGCGATCACATAATGATTGCGTGATTACTCCTGCTATTACCATATCAACGGCAGTTGTTCCATTCGCTTGCCATATCCGCGTCCAAGACCACGGAGCGCGTCTCGGCTTTGGGTTCTGAAGCGCAGTTCGATTCTTACAGTGGAAAGACAGACTGTCGCAACCATGCCTAACAGAGGTCCCACCCTGATCAACCGTATGTCCCTTTGCGTCTTTGGACGAAGCAACCATTTAGAGAGACTAATCTAGTATGCAGTCCCTCCCCCTCCCTCAGATCCTGCCACGCCCAGCGAAATGGGTCCCGGCACCCCCAACTCCACCACCACATCCCTTTCGGCGTTGTCTGTCGTCGCCATCAAAGACGGCGCAATGGGTCATGGCGGCAGAGGAGCAGCCGCCTCTGCAAATACTCTTGAAGCCGAACGAGCCGACCGCATCTCCCGCCTTGCAGGCCTCGAGAGAGTTGCGACTTCTCGACCTACGCCGCTAGGACACCTTGCACCAGGCTCCGGCCCCTTTCATGGTCAAGCTTTTGATAATGCACCTCAATTTAAAGAACGAAGCACTGTTGGGAGCGCCAGCGCAACAGGTAGCGTGGGCGGCCGAACTACCTGGGCGAGCGGCAGTGTAGACTACGATGCGGATAAGATGAGCGAGGATCCTGATGATGGGGTCTCGAGCACAGGCGGATTCAGTGACGAGGACAAGGCGAGTTTGGTCGGGTTTGGCGAAGGGGCAGGTAGCACAGTCAGCGGCCCCGTCTCCACTCCGTACAATACTCGCGCTTCTATTTCTCGACAAAGCACCAACGTGAACGCGCCTTCGACCCCACGAACCGGGAATTTGCCAATGTTTGGCTCTGGACAAAGCACGCCCATGAGTGGCATTACCCCCAGTGCTGCTGCAGGAAGCACCGATCCTAAGATGATGGATGGGATGAGTTACGACCAAAATTTCCTCGACACGACGATGCAGCCAGCTCCACCGGTCGACGAGCCCTCAACGCATCCTCACGCTGATCAATTTTCGGGCATGGGTACTGAAATGGCAGAGGCAGTCATGCGAGATCGACTAAGAGATCTGGAGCAGGCGCAACAGTCGATGCATCCGGGAGACGGGCAGACCTTGGGCAGATTCCCCTTTGAGAAGGAATAAGCTAATGGCGTCGGCGTTGATTTTTCTCTGCTGATGTTTCGAGTGGTCAGATCAAGCTAGAAACTGAGACAGCGGAGGCTCCGGGAGCAAGATTGTCTCTGGTGGAACATGAAGGAATGGGTTTTGTGACTGTACGATATCAATAACCTGGGGTTTGTAGCGGAAGCTCTTGAAGAATTATCCCATGGTGGGCGGTACGCGGGTTGTTTACTCGGTGTTGGGGTTTGTTTACCCTCTTTGGGCCGGGATCGCGAGGGACTCGTGGAGAAAGAATGACACCTATTATCGAAAGTCCAGTAGAGACATTCGAATCGGGTAATCAATGACAACTCATTTGAGATGCAGCCTGGCTGGCGAAATCCACGTAGATAGCGGGAGTACAGCATTATACCGTCTCGTTGCAATGGACAATTCCCCCTCCAAGCGAGGACCCCATGCAGATGGCGAGGCTGAACCTCCCTTTAAAGCAGCGGTCTAATAATAGGCTAGTTGCCTAGTCCAGGGCCCCGGAGCCTCGCCCTGGCTAGGCGGTTGCCTTAAGTAAGCGCACAGCCCATCATTTGGGTGTCTTAGGGCCAGGCTAAACCATGCTAGGGGATGAGGACCGTTAAAATGAAGTTTTCCATGGGACCATGACAGCGCCTAGGCTTTACCGCTAGCCTGGCATTCACCAAACTTGGTCACTCTTCGGCTCGACATTTTTTTTGTTCCCTTCTTCCCTCTTCCTACTCTTCTCTCCACCGCCCCTCTCGTCACCCTTCACCCTGTCCAATTTGTTTGTCCCCTTCTGCAATCGCTGATATTAAGTTATCAAGTACGGAAAAGACTCGAATTGTGACAATCTCACCGCCACAAAGGCTGCTGCCCATCCGCAACCTTCCTAGTTCGCAGGGCTTTGTTGTTGATTCCCTGACGCAGATCTCTCGTTGGCGAACGACTATCCCTTCTTGCCAAATTTCACGCTCCTCGTACGAATAAGCCTGACCATCTTGACTGCTGGGAAACGCTCAACTGTGCTGGACAACCCGTGGAAAATGGCTCTCACACAGTTTGCCTGTATGTGTCATCCTGGGCGCCGCTGCGGCACAAATATATCCCAGCCTCTTGGCTGACTTCTGCATATAACAGTCCGGACTCTTAAGGGGATCGGTGTGGTCAACGGCGCACCTAATTACGAGCCGCTTTCCGGTTTTGAAAGGTTCGATATAATGCGTCGTCGAATAGCCGCCCGGTCGTGTTGCTAACGGCCCGCGTGCTAGACCTCAAGGAAACCTGCGATGCTGCTCCTACTCCCCATGCGGCCGATATTTCGCATGGGCCTACCCTGAAAAGTATGTGTCCAGAACGCACTCGAGAGCCAAATGAGATGGACTGACAGGAGGACAAGGGTCAACATTATCGACTCTGACACAGGTGTCATCATCTCCTCCCTTCCCGCCGAGAATGTTTTCGAACTGGGCTTCTCGCCCAAGGGTACCTACATCATCACGTGGCAACGCCCTGCCAAGGACGAAAACGGTGACGCCGTCAAGAATCTCAAGGTGTGGCTGGTCATTGACGAAAAGGCTCTGGCGGAAGGCGTCGACAAGGAGCCGGTCGCCAGATTCGTGCAAAAATCGCAGACTGGTTGGAACCTGCAGTACACACACGATGAGGCCTTTTGTGCGAGAGTGGTTACCAACGAGGTGCAAATCTACGAGAGCCACGACCTGAAAACGGTTTGGAATAAAATCCGGGTCGAGGGTGTGACCGACTTTGCGGTGTCCCCGGGGCAGAGCCACACCATTGCAGTCTTTGTACCAGAGAGAAAGGTAACGTCCGAGACTCGCCGCAAGCAAGTTTACATGCTACTGGGATCTGACCGGAACGATAGGGACAACCAGCGGCTGTCCGAGTTTACAACGTGCCGAATTTCACCACCCCCGTATCTCAGAAGAATTTCTTCAAAGGTGACAAAGTTCAGCTCAAGTGGAATGAGAATGGCTCTTCTTTGATTGTGCTGGCACAAACTGAAGTCGACAAAACTGGCAAAAGTTACTATGGAGAGACCACACTCTACCTCCTTAGTGCCAACGGTGGCTTCGATTCACGGATAGATCTAGGTGGGTTCCTTCCTGAATTCTTGCCCGATGTGCAAGTGCTAAGTAGTGCATCAGACAAGGAGGGCCCCATTCACGATGTTGCATGGTCACCCCAGTCGAACAGCTTTGCTGTGGTGTACGGTTACATGCCGGCAAAGACGGTGATATTCAACTCCCGAGCTCAGCCAGTACACACATTTCCGCTCGGACCGCGCAATACTGTACTTTTCTCCCCCCATGGGCGTTTTGTTCTTGTGGCCGGTTTCGGAAATCTTGCTGGTCAGATGGACATATATGACCTGGAGAAGGACTTCGCCAAGATCTGCACCATTGAGGCAAGTAACGCAAGCGTGTGCGAATGGTCGCCTGACGGCATTCATATCTTGACCGCAACCACGTCGCCCCGGCTGCGAGTCGACAACGGCATCCGCATCTGGCATGCTGGTGGTTCTCTGATGTATAACGAGGATATGAATGAGCTTTACCACGTTTGTTGGCGGCCGCAACCCGCTGAAGCTTACCCTCTGGGTGCTAATCCACTTGCCGATATCCCGACGGCACATAGCAGTGCGATGGAATATATGGCAGCCCGGAAGACACCTAGTAAACCTGCTGGTGCGTACAGACCACCAGGCGCTCGTGGACAGGTCACACCTCTGGCCTTCAAGCGCGAAGACGAAGGTGGTGCTGCATTCGTTCGCGAGGGTATCTCATCTTTCTCAAGCAACATCAATGGGTTCGGAAAGCCTCGGCAACGGGTAGTTCCAGGTGCTGAACCTGCTGAGGAAAAGACACCGCTCCCTCCTGGTGCTGCTCCTGGAGGGGGTGTGAGTTTGACAGGCACTGGGGAAGGAGCAGATGGAGAACCATTGTCCAAGG
This sequence comes from Fonsecaea multimorphosa CBS 102226, assembly GCF_000836435.1. Classification (NCBI taxonomy): domain Eukaryota; kingdom Fungi; phylum Ascomycota; class Eurotiomycetes; order Chaetothyriales; family Herpotrichiellaceae; genus Fonsecaea; species Fonsecaea multimorphosa. The sequence continues at coordinate 1,347,174 of NW_015971636.1, read as the reverse complement.
CGGCTAAGAAGAATGCAAAGAAGAGAGAAGCAAAGAAGGCGGCGGCGGCGGCGGCAGCTCGCGAGCAACAGCAAGGCGGTGGGCCCGCAAGTAACCTCGCGCCAGAGCAACGACAGCAAGGTGGAAGGGGGAAGAGTCCAAGTCGAAGCCCGGACGGTCGTGGCCATCAGCGCAGCCGAAGTAGGAATTACGTGCCAGCGCCTGGTCTTGAGCCGCCCAGTGGGCCGAAGAAGGAGCGGAGCCGGAGCAACAGTCGACGACAACGCGGTGATACGAACAGCTCGACGTATGATAGATTTGCAAATGGCACGCCCAAGGGGCCTGCACCGGGAGCAGCACCCAATGCTAATCAGCAGAACAAGACACCTCGCACCAACGCGCCGACGAGTATCAACACGACTATTCCCATGCCCACACCTCCACCGGTTCCCCAAGCGTCACAAATCCCTCCCGAATTGGAAGTCACCTCCCCAATGACCCCTGGCGGCAACCCACAGGACAAGAAAATCCGCGGACTCTTGAAGAAGATTCGAGCGATAGAGGATCTCAAGATGCGCTTTGCTGGGGGAGAAAAGTTGGAGGATACGCAGATGAGGAAGATTCAAAGTGAGGAAGGGGTTAGGAAAGAGTTGGCGGCGCTGGGGTTTTCTGCGTGAAAGAGTATTTTGTTTGGGTGATGATACGTTGGGTCTTGATTTTGCGCTGTCCAATTTATTTTGTTCAGCATGAGAGGATTTTCTGCCTTGAGGGGTCCGAATTGGTCACGTCATCAGGAGAACAGCACAAACAGAGCCTCCTCCTCGGCAAAGAAGCCTGCCTGTTGATGCAGCAGGTCATTGCCAGGTCAAATGGGGACTGAGGAATGTCTCAATTTCCAAACTCCATCCGTCACGCAAACAGCAAGCACTCAATGCTGTCTGGCATCATGTCGAGTCGATCCTCCAGAACCAGACATCCGCTTCTGCGATGGGGCTACGGGAGCTTTTGGTCAAGCAGCTCCGTGAGGCCGGCTGGGCCTCCCTCATGTGTGCGGGCGGGGGGAGCCGTACGACTTTCGTTCTGTTTGACTGGGGGTGGCTTGCTTTCCACCTACCTACCTTGCGAGGTCCTCATGGTTTTTTTTGCATAGCGAGGAAAAGCGTCGATGCCTTCAAAGGAAGGGACAAATGCAGATACAGATAGACGTGCTGGATCGAGGGGCATACGAGGGACAGGGACACGAGGCGGCGGGTACGACACGTATGTAGAGTAATCAGTCAAAGCCAGAGGGAGATCAAATATAAAAAGAAATATACCAAAAAAAAAAATTACTAAAAGATATCTCAGGGGATAAGAGCGACGGAATGAATTGCATGTATAATGTGAGCCGCACCAACGAATGCTATGGAGAACCGTAGACGGCAGTTGAAAACCCCGTTAAAACTAGGTACGATTCTCAATATTGATCCATACCACATGTTAAACGGCCTTTTTAGGAGGCAGAATGGGGCTGGGTTTGTTGGGCGGCTTGGGGTTGATCTTTCGCGAAGAATACTGAGCCTGAAGATTGGGTCAAGGTATTGATCTCGCCTTGGGCTCCACCTTGCATCGCGATGAGAGGTATTGGGTAAGGGAGGGAAGGGAAGGGAAGGGAAGGGGAGTGGGAGTGGGAAGGGGAGTTCAGCAGAAAGAAAGAGGATCCCAAAGGAGGAAGGAGATGGCTTGGAGAGAGGTAGAGCAAACATCATATGGAAAGGGGAACCATGGGGAAACCTCCTGTGGGAAGATGACCATGACATGAGGACGATGCCAGCGTAGTGCCAATTTTGCCATCTGTACATTGGGCATGTTGAATCTCAGCACATCCAGAGGCTTGCGTATCAATTCGACAGCACACAAGAAAAATCAGAGTTCGACATATGGGGTATCGTACAAAGGATCCTTCCAATAAAAGAGAACCAACTCCAGCTCGGAAACCGGAGAAGGCAATCCGCTTTTCAAAGGGGATGAGCTTCGAGGGAGCTCATGTAAACAATCTTCTCGGGGCTGCGGCTGACTCGCCTTCGAGCACTTTTCTCCCATTCATCTTCAATCCTCGGCCTTTCGCAGGTGTCGGGCTACCCATGTCGACATCCTCATCCTCGTCATCGTCATCAATGCGGAACCCGACGCTCTTCGTAAAGAGATTCATGGGTTTCTTCGTTGCTGGCATACCACCCATATCATCAAGAATCCGGTCCATGCCCTCGACATCCAGATCGCCGGACGCGAGTAGTGTTTGGTCTGATGGGGCACCTGCTGTCTGGGCAGACGGATCGGGTGCGCTGGAACGTGAAGAAAGCGGTTCGAGCGAGAGGATGAGGCGGTGAGATGTCTGTATGAGGAAGTCGCGAGAGACTGCATTGTCGAAGATGTTGGTCCCAGAGAACAAATTCCTTGAAGCTTCTGAGCTAGGAAGGAGACTGAGGGACAACGGTACTTGGCCTCCTAAACTTGAAGGCGGAAGGCGGACTGGCTTGGATTCGCCCTTCCAGAACGAGAGGATCGAAGGAATGTATACGGTTTCGTCTGCGTAGCTGATGAGCACGGACTCGTCGTGTGCTACACGGCTCACAAGCTTTTCTTCGACGTAGATGGATCCGTAGCCTCGTTGGCCGTTAGGTTTTGATGAGTTATCAGTGGATGTCGAGCCATGGAATAAACCCTCGGATCGCATTTTGCGGGTCGACGGAGTCATTGGTACCAAAGAACCGGAGGTTGGCTGTACCTCAGTATGGGAAGATTTTTGTTTGGACTCCGTAGAGGGCAAGATGTGTGAGCGAACTGCAAACCGAGTCAATGAGCCACCTTGAATGCCTGAGATGTTTCCATGCCCACGAAGAAGATTGGCACCGGAGCTGGAAGACGTAGGTCCGACGGCCTCTAGGTCCCAGATACCCCATTCGCCATCTTCGAGCAAAGTTACGACAGCACGGCCGCCGATGAGCCATCTTGCGTCCAGGACTTCTTTTCGTCTCTGCTGAACAACTTCCGTATTCTTCTGTCTAAAGGAGGGGAGCATGGAGATGAGAAATTTCCCTCGATCGCTGCTTGGAAGTCTCGTTGAGCGCGTGCTCGAGACAGAATCAGCTGTTGCAGTAGATCCTCTACGCTCTCGAGTATGTGATGGAAAAATCTGGTAGACCTTGACAGCAGAATCTGCGGGAACCGTAATGAGCAAGGTCGAATGTCGTTCAGCAGGGTATGGCGATGTGTTGAAGGAAACCCTCGCATTCATGCATGAGGAACGGAGGTATATCCTTCTGATTGGGACAGGATAATCTGCAGTCGATGTAAGTTGATTCCTGAGGAGCGGAAGTTGATGGACGAGTAACAATCCCGCACCAGTACACGAGACTGACGCAACGAGGAGTGACCAACGTTGGGATTCGGATTCTGCGCTCGCCTGCTTAGATTGAGGTTGAGAGCGAGTCTGAGGTTTCCCTTGAGTCTGTTCCTCAACGTCCTCTTGTTCCTTCGAAAGGACTGCCGTATGAGTGATTGAGATGTCTGAAACGAACTGTTGATGGGAGTTTGAGCCTTCTATTTTCAAAATTTGGACACCCATTTTCGAAACGTCGTGCACTTCTGGAGCGGGTGGATCAAGAGGCGCAGATATGACCCGAAGGCTAAGATCAGTGCAAGCAGCAGCAACGATGATGCGATCGTGGTAAATGGCCGGCCATGATTCTGGAGGAGCTTGAGCAAGATCCTTCACAATATGTGGCACAGCAATTCTTGAGGCTGCCGTTCCCAAGGGTATATCGACATGCCGGATCACATCTCGGTATGGTGCAGACGGGTCCACTTCGTCCTCCTCTTCTTTGAACTCAGCAGGTCCTGTTTCGACCTCTTTTTTCCCTGCCGCATCCTCGTCGTCATCGTCGTCGATGTCGATGACCATGGGGTCGCTCTTGGCAGTCCCATTGATCTTTGGTGGCGGGAGCTCTTTCTTTGGTGGCTTGAATCCCTTGCCAGCGTACCACACAAGACGCAAACCTTGCTCGTGCCCATAGACTATGACGGTGGAGCCGTTTGAGGACTGCCGAGGGTAGACATGCGATCTGAATGCTTCGTGCGGGAGTTCATAGCTGGAGTGTAAACTTAGACAAGCCCAGAGCGACCGAGAAGGTCGACTTACCTGAGCTGCCATCGCCCTTTCTGTTTCACAGCCGATCGATTCATTCTTCTAGATTGTATTGTCGCCGCGAAGCAGGAAAGAGCGGGCAAATATGTGGTTGCATGAATTTGTGGTCAACTTGAAGGTGGACTTGAGTTGATATTAATGCTAAGATGGACTGCAACTTTTGGGTTTCTCCAAATCGCGTCGGGAACGCGTCTGCGCCGTACATTCACCTCATTTTCACTGCACCAAAAAATGTGCTCAAACCCAGAGCAACAGCGAAGATACATGGCACTGCTGCAATAGATATGCTTGTCAGCTCTAATCCATTGTGCCTGGCCCTCATGTCTGTCGACCTGCGTCTGTCACTCCAGAGCCATGAGTTCAATCCAGTCGCTTGGCCTCCATGAGCCCTCCGCTCTACCCTCCCTAGTCGCCGCTTCGATCCTTCCCTCTGAACCTCCCTCTTCACTGTATAAATGGACACTCTCGCGCGTATACGACAAAAATACTTCGAGTTTCGTGGAGGAAGAGATTCTGACCACAGAACACTGCGTGGTGTGGTCCAGGAACGGCGCAATTGAAAGAGCACTAAACCTCAGTGTCGAAGGAGAGACTATCCTCCATGCTTTTGTCACTCGGTTTAGCCAGCCTGAGGATTACGAAAAGAGCAGTCAACAGCAGCATGCAGCCGAGCAGTTATCGGAGCGTGGTCTGGTGGTGGTGTTCAAGACTCAGGTTCACATATTCCTTCTCTCGGGCGACAGCTATGTTTTCCCTCTGTCATTTGAGGTCGAGTCTGCGTTTCCTTACCCATTAGGGTTTATTCTACAGCGGAAACTAGGGGATAGGGAATCTGGTGGCTACGTTGAACAAGTCCATCATGATCTCAGCACCATCAACGAGACTCTGACTTCTATCGGTGGCAACAGCTCGAGGCCGTCACTGATCTTGCCAAAAAAGCGATACTCAGACCCTAGAATGATATCTTCCAGCGCCAATGGCATGCCCAGGACTTTTTCATTGACTGAAATCATGTCAGACTTAGGGCTCGTGGTATGGAGCCCCAACCGGAAAGGCGAAGCTCTTGAAGATTGCAATGCTCTTCCTCGCACAGAGAAGTTGATCTTTATGACTGCTGGAAACGAACCCGGCTTTGAGAGCACTAGCGATCGGCCTGTCTGCATGGCTTTGACTTTGAACGAAAGCAATGCTACCTTCACACTCTGGCACGTAAGTGGGGATGTTGTAACTGAGCAACAACAGCCACGAAGTAAGAAGGAAGGCGACACAAAAACTCGCGCGTCTCTAAGGCAGAGTTCAAACGTCTATGGCCGAGATCCTGGCACACTCAGGGAAAGCCTTCTAGGCTCCCGTCCACCACATCCTGAGGGTGGGCCATTCTCGTCTCTAGAGGAGCAGAAATCGTTCCCGACAAATGACCTGGCTTCTCAACTAGGTCCCGAGTTTGGCGACGTCGGAGTGCAGACCCGGTCAGCCCGCAGAGTCAGTTCGATGCTGGCACGCACAGATTTGGGTTCAGCAGCGGATCGAAATACCTTCAACGACCTAGCAATGGGCCATGCGGGCCGACAGAGTCTGAATAGGGCAGGCAGGCGAGGCGAATCAATCGGCAGTTTCAACGATCGACAGAGCTTTGGTTTTCGACGAAGAAGTTCTTTCCCAACAAACGCATCTATTTTCAGCAATGGCACCTCGTTCCTGGACATTTCAGCTCGGGGACTGCTAGAAGAATTTGACCCCTTACGGCAATCCACGCGTATCGAAGACGATACCTTTGACGGGCCAGAATCTAATTTACCCAGGAGTGTCGGATTTTTCAAAGTCAAAAGCTTTCCGAGACGGCAGTCATCTTCCCAGCCCACTTCAGCGTTCGAAATCAAGGTTTTGCAGCTGAGCACCGGCAGCTTCTCCGACCAAGATGGTAGGCGAACAAGGGACGTCTACCTTTGCGTAATGGACAAGAGCGCCCAGGAGATGACCATAGTCAGGGTTCTGGTGAAAAGACACATCCATGGCAATACAAGAAAATCGACCAGTTCCAAGCATTCGTTTGAGCTCAAGGTTGTGGAAATTCGCAGACTGTCGGGCATAAAGGACGCTTGCACGGTCGTGGATAGATCTATTCAGCGATTAGTCGTTCTACCAGAGTCCCGATCACAAACTATTGGTCTGCAGCTCGAATCGCCGTGGTCTCCGTCCTTCCAGAGCGGATTCCCTGTTCGATACGCAATCTACGATCCGTTTCTGACTTCTCAGTCCTTCAGCCCGAGAAAAGACAAAGACACAGGAATCAGGAGGGTTATACCAGGTAAAGATGTCCAAATTCAAGCATTGCTCGATTCGGGAATTCAAGCACAGATCTACGCGATTGATCAAGATAAGCGCCGACATGCGCTGGGAATCCGGCTTGCCCCTCGAGATCCTCTCGTGCAAAAGGTTCTCAAAATGTGTGACATGGTGCTGGGTCCGAATCAGCAGGAAAGCCTCCTCGTTGCATTTTGGGAGGTTTCGAGATGGCTGAAAGCCAGAGAACCACCAGTGACTTCGGAATGGACCGCCCTGCTGGTAGTGCTCTTCTCGCTCGCGGTGCCTTTCATCAGCAGTCAACATCCACAGTCCACGCCCACACGCCGTCGAACCAAAACGGCTCTTCTTCGCTCCAGCAGTGGAAGTGCCATTGACCTTACGAATTACGACCTCATGCATCATGCAGATGACGAAATACCCCAGACATTCGGAATGCAAGGGCCCGCTTGGGAGTGGGTTTCGCAGAAGCCCCTTGGTCCAACAACGGTCACCCCAAAATCAAAGCACTCTCGAACGCCGAGCACGGCATCTTTTCATGAAAGTACTCTCGATAAGAAGAACGCTTTTCTGGTTACATGTATAGCAATGGCAAGAGAGTATACTCAGACTCCCATCGGGGAAAGTGCCCTTGGTCCGGAGGGATATTTGCCAACTTCGATCAATAAGGAGCGAGAGCAACGATGCAACGCCATACCCAGCATTTTACTCGGTCTGCATCTCCTCTACGAGGAAGACAAACTCGATACGATGTCAAATCCCGGTCGGAAGGATGCAAGAAACAGTCTGTTGATTGTTCTTGTTCAGCTGGGTCGTTGGCTCGGATGGAGAGACTGGATGTCTGGGGACAAGACCTACTATGGACACGAATCGGCCGAAGTCACTGACTACTTGTATGACGAGTCATTGCTTGATGGTCTACGAATTCCTGTCCAACCATTTCCGCCGCCGTCAATCTACGAACATTTTGAGAGGTGGATCACTGGAATCTCACCTGCTCCATTCTTGACGTTGCCGCGTTTATGTGGCTCGCCGGATCTGCGCAATCATGACCATCCATTATGGTGGCAAGCGGCAGGTTTGACGCCTCGAACGTTGGCTCTTCTTTCCTTTATGGATCAAGCAAAGGATCAACTCAGCCCCCACAAGACAATCGCACTTCTGCTTAGGTCAGGGATAAACGAGCGCATTTTGAGTACTCTTCCTGACGGAGTAGCTGCTGCTTTTCATCAAACAATTGCATCGAACCGATACAGGGCAGACAAAATTGGGAACCAAGTGAATCAGCTTATCCTAGGACGAGATGTGGCGATCCAACGAGGTGACGACCTCTCTTACCACTCATACAAGTCACAGTTGTTACCATCATCACACGAAGCTCTGAAGGACTATCACACCGTCTGCTTATCTGCGGTTGAGGCGGAAACTCTTCAAAGATGGGACGCATCCTCCGAGGCCGACCGACATGTTATTAGCAAGTTGATATTCAATGAGGACCGTCGCTTTTTGGAAGCTTCCAAACTTGTCAATCAGACAAGGCCACCGGTGGTTGAGTGCACACCCGAGCTGGGCTGGAGTGACGTGGACTTGTTAGAGGCGCAAAAAGAACTCGCCCAACACGTCACCCGCCGGACATTGTCTGTCGCTGCAGGACGAGGGATGATGCATTTTAATGCTCGTGTCCCCTTGCTCACCGAAAGGGTGCCCATACCTGCTTTCAGTCTGCAATGTATCATGAAACCTCGTAACGCCAGTGAGGGTGCCCAAGCCATAACTTTCAGCGCCGATAAAGCCATCTTTACGGAAGAGAAGGTGTGTTGGGCATTCTTCCACAACGGCGCTTCAATGGGTCTCATGATCTCGAACGATGCCAAAGGGATTAACACCTCATGGATCCTGTACAACAAACCGCCCGAGTTGACAAACCGCCACGCTGGATTTTTGCTTGCTCTGGGTCTCAATGGACACCTCAAAACACTGGCCAAATGGGTTGCATTCAAGTACCTCACGCCTAAGCACACAATGACATCTGTTGGACTCTTGCTCGGACTGTCAGCGTCTTTTCTAGGAACCATGGACACATTAATAACGCGCCTGCTTTCCGTCCACGTCACGCGTCTGCTGCCGTCCGGTGCAGCGGAACTCAATCTGTCTCCATTGACACAAACCACTGGAATTATGGGAATTGGACTCTTGTATTACAATTCTCAACACCGCCGCATGTCTGAAGTAATGCTATCTGAGATTGAAAATGATGATCCGGAAGAGGGTGTTGCATTTGAAAACGTCCTTCGCGATGAGGGCTACCGACTTGCAGCCGGATTCTCTCTAGGCCTCATCAATCTTGGTCAGGGCAAACGCCTTCACGGTCTTCATGATATGGGCGTTGTTGAACGTCTTCTCACTATCGCCGTGGGCACGAAGAATGTGAATATGGTGCATGTCCTCGACCGTGCGACTGCGGGGGCTGTTATGGCCATTGCTTTCATTTTTATGAAAACGAACGATGCGGCGATTGCGAAGAACGTCGACATTCCAGATACCTTGCATCAATTCGACTATGTACGACCAGATATTTTCCTTCTCCGAACACTTGCTCGCCATCTGATCATGTGGGATGCGATTCAGCCCACGAATGATTTCATTCAGACATCCCTCCCCGAGCCGTACAGGTCGAGAACTGATTTGAAGGCTACGAAATTTCTCAGCACTGAAGACATGCCATTCTTCAATATTGTTGCCGGTATCTGCTTCGCTATCGGGCTGAGGTTCGCAGGCTCTCAGCGAACCGACGTTCGGGATCTCCTCGTCTCTTACCTGGACCAGTTCATCCGCCTGAGTCGTCTACCCGCGCATAATTACGATTCGCGAATTACCCTGAACAGCGTGCGCAACTGTCTGGATACCCTTGCCCTAGCGTCAGCCACCGTTATGGCCGGTTCCGGCGATCTAGTCGTCATGCGCCGTTTGCGTGCTCTTCATGGTCGCACGGATGGAGACACACCGTTCGGGAGCCACCTCGCCGCGCATATGGCACTTGGTGCTTTATTTCTCGCTGGCGGCACACGTACTTTCGGAACCTCGAATTTAGGAATCGCAAGTTTGTGCATCGCCTTCTACCCGATCTTTCCTAATGACGTCCTCGACAATCGCGGCCACCTTCAAGCTTTGCGGCATTTATGGGTACTTGCTGCCGAGGGGCGGTGTCTTGTTGCAAGGGATGGTGACGCAGGTGGCTCTGTCTCAGGAGGCATAACTGGTCACATCTATTTGAAGAATGGTGAGACGCAGTCGATCCGCTTGCCGGGCTTGATACCGGAGTTCGACACCATCAAATCTATAGATATTAAGGGTGGGGGCTTCTGGGACGGGCACCTCGATTTCGAAGCTGGAGGGCAAACACTGAGAGAAAAGATCAAGAACGAAAATGCCGTTAATGTTATCCTCCGGCGCCGCACGGCGTACGACGAGCCCCCGAAGAATCTTTTCACGGCGGAGTTGCAAGCCAAAGCCTGGTCGATGGGAATTCCAAGTGTTGACCCTAACGCTGTTCCTTCTTATACTAGCACGGTCACAGGCAACGCTACATCCGGAGCTGCCCCTGCCGCGAGCTTTGCCAAAACAGCGACGCAGAATCCGTTCGAGTGGATCTTCGAAATCGAATCTCTCCAGGACTTTGACCATGCAGAACGGGCGCTGATCCTGGGTCCCACACCTATAGATGGGAAGGAAATGAGCAGAGTCACGGTCGTGGATTCCCGACTCGAGTTTGAGAAGGGCATTCTCCCTCCAGAAGATGATGCAGACCAAAGTGTTGGCGTGGAGAAGAGACAGATGGACAAGGACAAACTGTGGCAGTTGAGATTGTTGTTTGCCTGGTTTGATCGATGGGAGAGGGAGGATCAGGAGCATGATCGCAGAAAGCAAACGACCGAGCGACTTGGAGAGAGTCTTGTTAGGGACACTGACGAGGGTGCAGATTCAGATAAGTGGTTCTCGGACCGTGGAGGGACCTGGCTGAGAAGGGAGGTAATTGAGAGGCTGAGGTGGAGGGTGTGGAATCTGACAACAGGAAGTCGCGGTGAGACTGACGAGGCAAGCGACGATGACACTAACGAGATGTTGTGACGGTAATGACCTCTGCATGTCGGAAGGCCCAAAGTTTGCCACTTATCATTACGAACAAGTATCCATACGTGCTCTGTCTCTCTCTCTCTGAGATTCGAGCCACAACAAGAGAAAGGAATGTGGTAACGACAAAAGGTGCATTCATGGCTGCATTCTGACCGGAGTGACGCTTGCTCGACGTCCTCAGAGGCCTTACGAAGACATTCTCCCTAGGTACTTAGAGTACGGTACACTAGCAGGCAGCAAGCCTTAAGGAGCGTTCAGAGTTGCGGTCGAGAGGCTGGTAGAGATCAAATATCATTTATTTATTGTTATTGCTAATACGAATTGTCCACCTGTCTACCCAAGTGTTTCTCTTTTGAACCAGTTGAACAGTATGCAAAGATGTATATGTCACACATATATATTTATATACTTGTGTTTTGTGTATTGCATCTCAGAAGACGGGGGAAAAAAGACTCCCTGCCCCCTCTGCGATTCCTTGCGTGTTGAAGACATCACTAACGAGTGAGGAGGGCTTTGGGAAGGACTAGTAGGGAGGAGGAAGAAGTGGACTAATTACCTAGGTAACTAACGGATTTGTAGGATTGACACTACACAGCTTGTCCTCGTTGGCTAGATGTCGTGGTGGCTAGTATTAATAGCTACAAGGGATAAGTACTCTGTACGCTGTACCGAGTACTCAGTATGTATGTACTCGGTGGCTCTGCTCCGTGACAATGACAGGCAACGGGGCATCCTCTGCGCTAATAAATGAGCGAGAGACTGTCACACGCGAGCAACCTCGTAACTGGCAGGGAGTTGATTGTTTAGTTCCTGTACACGACAACTCCCGTACACGGGTCAACAGAGCAGACCACCTGCAAGGCAACCCGGTTCTATACGCGTACTCGTATCTCTTCCCAATCGGACCACCAAGCTGGAGACTTTACACGTGCTCGTAGCGAGGAAGCGACCGTGGGAGAGAAAGCCGTCTTCGTACAGGTCGAAATGGCTCATCTATTCCAGGGGGCAAGCACACAAAAGTAACTGTCGTGCTGCTCGTCAACCCTAGGAATACCACGCCGAGTTCGTCTGACATCATTGTTGACTCCCAGTGGTGAATCTGGCAGAAAGATTGGACGAAGGATTGTAGAAAGACAAGCTGTTCCTTCTAGATGGTCCTCGGGTTTCCGTTCTCTGCATGCCTGGATCTCGATGTCCGGGAGTGGTCTTGTTCCGATCAAGGGAGACGCTCACCATGCCCTTTTCTAACTCGGGACCTTATTCGTGGCAAGGTCTCAGCTGTGTGAAAAGATCAATGTGCGGATCTAATCAGGGACCACCTTTGAGACCTTCGGCGGCTGGTGGAGGCTTTCCAGATGCAGCAGGGTCAAGCCTTTGTACGGCTGTAACCGCACACGGTCCCGGTTTGCCGAACTCCCAAAGAAGTGTTGCGATCGACGATCAGCACATCATTAGCCTTGGATCCACGAGTTTAATTCTGTACCTCGTACGCCGCACACCGTCCATGCCGAGGCATCTCTCAAGGCATCTCTTAAGCATGGGTCAACCAGCCTCCTGACGTCACGTGCGGATGTAACTGTCCCGGTGAGTGAGTGTCCAAGAGGGCCCGGCGTTTAGTCTTCGAGCCCAACAGCGTGTGACTTCCCGAAAAGGCAGGAACACCTGGTCGACTTTCTGTGCAGCTGGTGGTGCCTAGTCGCTTGTTCGTCGCTGTGCCTATTGGAGGTAGACCTGGACCCGTGGTTGATCACTCAACTCAGGGACAGTGATAAGATCAGGTTTCAGATTGAGTTTGCGCACCAGGATGAGTAAGTAGCTTGATCCCTCTGATAGACCCTCGATGAGTCTCCTGTAAGGGTTTGGTTGTTGGGGGAAGGGGGCTGGTTTTCTTGGGAGTCGACGTCGATGCCATCTGCGGCAGGATTCGACGGGCAAATTTGAAACACGATCCCCGTCTTGCTCGATCAGCGAGAAGCAGGGACGCATTCGCCGGTTTCCTGTTAAGGAAAGCGCCTCGTCTGATATCGGATATAATCCGTCGTCATCAGGTTTTCTCCGTTTGCTCGTGGAGGCCGGACGCTCCATCAGCGCCGGTGACCGATCATTGAGTGGCTAAAGGCAGATCCGCACTTGGCGATCAATAAGGGTGACATTGATCCCTCGACTCCTAGTTCTTGCGCATGGGAGTTTGGTTGGAAAATATTGGATTCCAAATCAGGCGTTGGATGGCGTCCATAGCTTCGGGCGAAGTCCGATCTACTCGTACTCAGAATTGTTGAGGCAACACTCCCCTCAACTCGTTGGTCAGACAGTCGACCTCGCTCGAGATTGGAGGTAGTCGAGGCGAATTGTAGGCTTTGGTGACAAAGCCGCCCACCTATTTCATGGGCGGGCGCATGAAAGCGGGCGCAATGTTGGTGCCTCAAAGAATTTCCAAAAGGGTTGGAATTTCGTCGCCCAATGAGAAATGAAGGAGCTCACTACCTGAAACGGGGGGTTGAATGCCAAAAGAAGAATTCCCATAGAACTCGTAAATATTACCCAGCAGACTGCTGATTACCTGAATGCTTGCTCGAAGCCAATCGTATGAAGGTGGTGAAGATCCATCGGAAAACTCCTTAGCGACGCTGGAAATCCCGTGATCGTGCAACTGACTGTGCATGGGCAAAGAGGACCCTGCGACGTCCATTCTCAAACTGGAAAAAGGCCCTGGTATTGGTTGCATGTGTGGAGAGAGCCGAATCAGGGGGCGTATATTCTGCATGCTCGTTGATGACTCACAAGATGGCATGTAGATCGCAGACGCCTGCGTCTGTCTGGCCGGCGCTTGTCAAAGGAGCGGGGAAATAGGCCCAACATCTCAAGTCTCGAACGTCGCTGGGTGCAGAACTGTTTCTCGAAGAGGAAGTCACACTTGCCCAACCAGAGAATTCTGCAAAGGGAGCTGGGGTTCAATGAGTGCCATCCTCGAAAACCCTGGGACCTGGATGGGCCCCGGCCTAATAGGTGACACGGGCGAGGTATACGTACAAAGTTTCGAGAGTGGAGAGGGCTGGGCTGACCTATACGCTGCGTATGGTCGAGGCGAGGATGGAGGTTCAAGCACTAATCCGTGGCCGAGGAGATTCTGCGAGCCGCTGTGCACAGGATACGAAAGTGTTGACAAAGCTGGCGGTGGAACGGGACTAGATTTCTCCCAAACCATGACAGAGATTTGGTGAGCACACTGAGTCAGCGGCAGGCCGTACCGTCGCCAGACCAATCAAGTCGCCCTACAGTCGAGCTCGAAAAGGGCAAAGCGCTGGCGGTTGGATTGTGGTATTTCCAGGCTAGGAACTTTGTTTTGTTTCTGGAGCGCCATGCGAACACGGCCCTTGGTGGTGAGGAGGACTTGAGACGGGGCGGACCAGAGTTGATAGAATCATCGTCTGGCACTAGGTAAGAGGGGACAACCCTGTGTGAGGTCTATCGGGAAGATAGCTACCTAGCTACTCGTGCAGTGACCGTGGATCACACGGATTGATAGCGAAAACACTAGCAGAAGACCTACCGTGATGATCTCTGATGGCCGAGTTTGGAAATATCCTTTCTTTGGGATAGGCTTTGGCGAGCGGAGAGCGAGGAGCGAGGAAGTAGGAAGTGAGAAAGGAACAAGAAGACGGAAGTGAAGATCAAATGATGGGAGCATCATCCCACGGCGACATTTGAAATTGAAATGTCGATACCGATGTTACAATACCGGATAAACTCTGTTTTATGTCATTACAGCCACAGCGGCGACATTTTACTGACGACCCTGCTTTATCCCGAATAGGAGTTATGCAGCGAATTATGCCTGGCCAACTAACTCACCCAGGATATACTTGGGCCGCCCCAGTGTGTGCCTAGTTGCTGGCACCCAGCTGGTGTGAGGAGCTGAAGTCTTTCTCAGCAAGTTGCCCAGCGGAACGTTCCAATCCCATACCCACTCCACCGAGATCAACTAAGAGAAGTCGAATTTCTTGAAATGGTTTCTTCCCACACATGTAATAGTGTCGGGGCGCCGACGGTGAGTAGGGCAGAGGTTGAGTTCTTGGTGCTCGGCATGTCACCCTCCACAGGATCAAATGAGTCTTGACGCCAATTCCAAATCGATACCCATCGTATTCCCTGCTCTTGTCCCAGTTCTCCAAGAGCAGCGAGGCCCATGGGCTTTCCGTGGGGAAAGCAATTGGCAGGGCGAACCCGTATTGTACCTGCAAGTCAAATTCCCGCGTTGGGAAGCCCAAGCGAATACGTGGACCTCGAACTTGGCATATAGAAGGGGGCTGTGACTGCTTCGTATCCCCAAGCCGCCTTGGGTGCCGCTGCTCACCAATCGCATCTTTCCACATGCGCTCGAGTGCAGTGGCTGAATGGTTTGACTGATGCCTGGGCAATGCCTGAGACTCTGGCTCTGCCCTGAGCATTGGCCGCCAGACTGCTGATATTTGCCCGATAGATCTTCTAGAAACCACAGCCCCGTGGATCGCGATGGGGTTCCGGTGTGGTTCTTCGATTCTGTCGCGTCTCCCATACTGTAAGGACGCCCAATAATGTCAATCCAGCGTCGGGTCTTGTGCTCTCTGTTCGTCTCGCTCTTCAGTCCATCTTCTCGAATCAATCACGCCCAGAGAGAACCCAGACTCTAGTCCCATTTCTCCAATCATGTTCAGCCACTTGGATACGATTCTGACCCCAAATTTGGTTGTAGGTGCCCACGATCAGGCGTTTCCCAGGTCCAGAACCGCATCGCCAAACACTAATTGGTGGACGACAGGGCTTCAGGCAAGCCATAGGTCGCCGTGCTCTTGCTAAGAAGAGAGGGGGGAGCCAACAAAATACGGTGCAGTGTTGGCAACCGCTTCAGCGTTTCGTCCGGGCGATGCAGGGTTTTCGGATTCGGGTGAAAAGATATCCGAGGCCATCCCCGTGTTGGTACAATACGCCTTGGGTGGATGCATACTCGCATGATTGGATGTGCGATTTCTTTGATCGACAACCCCAAAAGTGGTCACGCTGGAGCCCTTCAGATGTAGCCTTTTACTTTGGGCACTTCCATGTCGCGATAGTAATGAAATGCCTTCGAACGGAGGAATTCATTCCACCACATAGCGGTAATTTTCAAAGATCAACGGAAGTGATCCGATCCTGTCCAGCAGAG
Organism: Fonsecaea multimorphosa CBS 102226; assembly: GCF_000836435.1. Lineage (NCBI taxonomy): Eukaryota > Fungi > Ascomycota > Eurotiomycetes > Chaetothyriales > Herpotrichiellaceae > Fonsecaea > Fonsecaea multimorphosa. The sequence goes on along the minus strand of NW_015971636.1, from coordinate 1,331,389 downwards.
CACGGCGGCAAGAACTCGGCCTGAGAAAGACAACGATGCCCAGGTGGACGTTGTCATAGAGTCCCCGAAATGTCAATCACGAGGTCCTAAGAAAGTTGGGTAGACGTACTTCGTACATCAGGGACCACTTTCGACCCTGGCGTTTCAAACGAATGATCGGGCCCACGGATGCCTTTCCGAGTAGACTCGGCTTTTTCTTACGGCCGACGCACCGCAAAGTCGTTGCCTCCGTGGACATTTTTCGTGGTCGTCGATAGCTAGAAAAGCGGCTCCATGATTTCGCATCTCCCACAACGGCTTTTTCTGGGGCTATGAGGCATTTTCTTTCCCCTCTGAAGATGCAGTCCACACTTTGACATGGTCTTCTGGAATATCGGCACGCGTGATTTTCTCCAGGACCCAAGAAGTGGCCAAGTTAGCCCATGCAACCAGCCACGGGAACTATCCGCCTTGTTGTTGACCATGGTCGTGATGATGCGCGTCATAGCTATGAGATGAATTTGTCAAGGGGGAAATTGAATAGTCTATCGCTTATCCAACCTCGTTCGCAAGTGCTCACCAGGTCAGATTCTCGAAAAGTCTGCATAGGCCCTTTCCTGTCATCACACCTACACGTGACCTCAGACCTTCTATGATTAGAAACGCAGCCCAGGGAGAGGGAGTGTAAGGGGGAGCCTTGTTCAGCCTTGCGTCCGGTATCTTATTCCTTCCAGGCCTTGTGCACGGTCTTTGCGCCCCAGACCTGCCCGCGCTTCAGTATCACCTGGTTTCTCCATTCTGGCACGTTGATCGCATTGATGAAGCGGCTTGCTTCCACGCAGAAACCTGCTCGTGTGCCTCTCGCTGGAGTGTGCTCTGTTGCGGCGGCTTTGATGTGTTTCCCCGTGTAGAACTGAAAGCAAGGTTCCGTACTGAACACGTCCAGGTGAAGTTTAGTTTGAGGGTGCGATACACTAATCAACGGCTTGAGCTGCCTTTGGCGAGTATCGAGGGGAAGCTCTGACGTGTCCGTGTCGACCACAAAGCAATGGTCAATATCTGGCTCTGTTGCACCTAGGACGAAAGGACGATTTGCTTCGATCCCAGGGAAGTCTTCGATCGCCCCGGTTGGGATCAGTGCGCTATCCACTACCAGATACTTGGAAGTATGAAGGGTAACCACCGATCCTTCGATCGTAGGTCCGTCACTCAAGTTGAAATAGCTGTCCAAGCGTCAGCGTGAGCGGGAGCAGGCATAACAGAATGTTGTGGCCAAAACTAACCCGTGGTTGGTGATGTTGACGACCGTCTCATCACACTCGTCACCAATCAGTTCCGCCTCATACTCTGTTTCGAGCACGGTCTTGGTCACACCATCCGCGTCCTCCGTCGACGCTATGTACCAGACTTTCAGCTCTACGGTGCCCGGATATCCTTCCTCCCCATCGGCCGACACATAGGTAAAGAGGACTGCTTCCTTTCCGTTCCGGTTGACGGGCTGAGGGCCGTTGAACTGCTTTTTACCCCAGCCCTTGATGCCCCCATGGATGTGGGTAGTAGCGCCTTCATTTGCTGCTAGCTTATACGACTTTCCATTGAGGGTGAACTCGGCGTTCTTGATGCGGTTGGCAACGCGGCCAATCGTCTCCCCAAAGAAAGGGGAATCGGCATACGGTTCCGGGGTAGGATACCCAAGTACAATGTTATGACCGGCCACTTTGAATTCCTGGATGATTGCTCCCTGCGGGAGGAAAGAGAACCCGGATTCTGACGACATGACTGCGACGACAGCAGCGTTTGACGCGGTACAAGCGACAAGGTGGTCAAAGTTGAGCGAGTGGAGTTAATAGTCGTCGACAAAAAGTGATGACAAGATACTGTGCATGAGAGTTCATGGGCTTTGAAGTCATGATGGGGATTTTTCACTGCAGTGAGTTTCTGTCCAATAAAACAGGCGGGGACGTACGTGGTTGTTTGGCGCACATTTACCCGGCTCAGCGTTCCATCGGCTGAATTGAGCACGCTATACATCCATACAAGTGCCGGGAATGCTCTCTGCCTACTAGATGGTGGGCTGTAAGGTAGACAATCCACAAGACTGACTATCGAGACCATGAATTTAGTAACGAGCTGAAGTTGCATGTGGCGCGAGGCTGTTGCGGGGTAGTCGCCGCCAAAGTCATCATGACTTTTTCCTCAGATTGCACGAGGTACCATGAGGTGACCTTCGGAAAACCAGACCCAGACCGGCCTCAGCATATGGCCGTGTCGCAATTGATCTTCGATTTACAAGGCCATATCCTCGCTTGGGTGGTGGTGACGATGATTGCAGATGGAGGCACAGGCACCGGAAAAGGAGGAGAAGCTTTAAGGTTTGGTTGAAGGTGAAGTAGGCTCGCGCGTTCTTGATCGAACTGCTGCCTTGCTTGTATTATTGTAATCGTACTCACGTCAAGAGATTGCTCTCTGCTCAGCGCATTATAATAGATGCTTGGTAAGGTAGTCAACGAGGCATGCCAGCCTGCGTGGATCCTGATCTCCCACTACCCATAAAACGAGCGATGTGGCCACCCATTTTCGCCATCTGGTAAATGCTTCACAGTCCTATTCCCGCCCAAAGCAGAAAATCTGCCACAAAATCCGTCCCGATCGGGGTATGGTATCATCAAAAACTCGCCATGGTACAAACCAAGCCCACTGGATGATGTAAATTCCAGCTGTGAGGAGATAACAAGTCCACTCCACTAGCAGAAAGACGTTGCCATTGAGGTCGTCTTTTGTGCCGCCCTGTCCGCCGGATGGCATTTCCGCATGAACCCTCCCCAGTCCAAGCGAGCCGGAAGAACCCCCACAAAAAAGCCAAACCCGGTGCGCCCGCTTTTGGGATGCAATTACATTGATATGATCGTTAACAGTCGTGTACTTGAATGGAGCCTCTGGCGATTATGAAATCATATTGGCGTTGAAGTACCGCTGAAGATCTTCCTGCCCTGCCCAGTCTTTCATGGTCAGGCAGGGGTTGATGGCGGCGGGAACGATATGATCCTGGAACATGGTTGGCGGAAATGAATTCATGTCGATAGTGGATTCCATGATGGGTGACTCGAATTGGTTGATAAAGTCCATGCTGTCATCGAATTCTGAGACTGGCGTGTTCCAGCTGAGATTGGACTGAGCATGAGGATAGGTATGGGATTTGGTCGGGATAACGCGGGCGTTCTGGGGGAACGGGCTCTGGTTGGGCGGCGTAGGAGGGAACTGGTTCAGGTTGAATGGGTTGGTGAAATTGGGCCTTTGGGCAACTGGCTCATAGATGGGCGAGGGTGCGCTGCTGTCTGAGTGGGAGTCGTGTGACGGCTGTCGTTGCATGAAACCAGCTCCGTCGGCGATCAGCCTCTGTTGCAGAACAGCGAGGTCTTCCTCGAAGACGTCGCTTGTGTGACCATCTTGCTTCAGGGCACCCAGCCTCTCCAGAATGTCATGGGTCAATGGAACACCGTTGGCCGAATCCTTCAAAGGTGCGCCGGTCCAGCCTTGGCCGTTTTGCGTTCGCTTGTACAACTCTTGCAGACCAGCTACCAGTTGCGCTTGCTGGCTTTCGAGCATTTCTACATATCTGTAGACATCCAAATGTCAGAATGCTTGCGATACCAAGTCAAGCGCTGAGAAACTTACCCTTTAGGGTAGACCTTGTCGTGGGACTTTTTCCGCTCGCCAAAGACACAGATGGCATTGTCTGCTTTGCAGCGACTACACGGACTGGCACCGTCGCACTGATACGGTTCAGCATGCCATAAGTAGACAGGGCGTGGAGCGATTGACTGACCTTTGATTTCTTTAGACGGCAGCGATCGCAAGCTTTGCATACTCGCTTGCGAATGCCGCCGTCCATAGGTGATGAGGGTTCCAGAGGAGGGGTCATGATGGTAGCGCCCATTGTTGATCTAGGTTTGGGGTTGTTGAGACCGATTGGTGTGTCGTCAACGACAGAGTCGGGCAACAGGTATACTATATATCAAATGGGACGGGAGGCTCGACGAGGAGGGAGACCGAGGCACGACCAGGATATTATACGAAGACTAGACCAGACAGTGTGGTGCTCAAGAACAACTTTGGCCTGTCAGCTTATGGAAGGTTCCTCGACAAGTATCCAAAGAGGTGGGTTTCGAGAAGCATAGGGTGAGAGGGAGGACGACGAGGCATGAGGTATGAGGCCTTATATCGTGTGTAGTACCCAGTGGTACTCTGAGCAAAGGGCTGGGTTACTAAGAAGACATGAGTTAGTTTGGGATCCACCATGATGAGCATTTTGGACCAGGGTGCGAGCGTAAGAGTAAGTGTGTGTTAGCCGTTCGAGTATCGTTCGAGCAAGAAAGAGTCCACTCGAGGGAAGGATGGAGACTCGAGAGCGGGCAAAAAGTTTGATGCACAGTCCCCTTGGTGCCGTACTCGTACGCAGCAACACACAACACACACATCTGCACACAAAGCAGAAAAGGTGCGAAGCGACAGGGATCGAGGGTGGAGACCAGGCCAAGCTAACGATTAGCAAGGGGGGTGGTGGCCCTGGTGGGTGGAAGGTGGTTTGGGTTGGATGATGACATGATGCTGGCGTGGATCGTGACTGACTGACCCTTGAGGCCCTTGGGACGCTTGTTGACGCTGCATAGGGATTACGATGACCAGTCTTAGTGGGGTGTGTCGGGGCCTTAGCAGCTACCTTGACTCCTCGCCGCTCCTGGGCTCCAGGGCTCCTGGGCTCCTGGGCGCCGAACCGACCGAGTCCAGGCAGGGCAGGCACCTGGGCACCTGGGCACCTAGCCTACCACTACCTAGAACCCTGCAAACCCTGGAATTTCCCACGACCGACTCATGCTGAGGGACGACTTGGACCCTGTGCTGGATGAACAACTGGCACATCTCGCTGCATACGCCCTCACTAACACTACCTACCTAAGGTAACCATTCACCGATATCCATTGCCCACTGGGCATTATTTGCCCTGCCCGCCCAGCTTTCCCTGCCCCCATCTCAGCATAACCATGGAGGTATCCCGGCCTTCGGAATTAAAAAAAAACCAAACCCACTGGAAAAAGAAAAATCAAAAAACGATTGCCCTCTTGCCGGGATTCGGCAACCAATTCATCCCAGCGAGTCAAGTCACACAGCGAGTGCTCCCTCTCCGGCCTAACACAGTAACCTTAGGCGCGACAAAAAGAGCGAAGAAGCGAGGCCGCCCTCTGGCCTGTCCACGACTTCCGCTTTGGTGCAAGGACGCGATTATGTGTGCGCGGAACCAATAGCCTCATCGTCTGGGGGGCTTGCGCTGAGTCGGCCACACCGCAGCTTGGATCCCAGCTCGCAATCTTTGCTTCTTTCCGTAGAAGGGCATTGACCGAATACGTCATTAGGACTTCTATACCAGACAGCTCATGGCCCTTGAACGGAGAACAGTCCTGCTGCCAGATAGCAGATTGAGCAGAGCGAAATAAAGTCATGCGAACTTCCTCCGAAGTATTACATGGCCGAAAAAGGTCGGAAAAAAAGACGCAACCTCGGAGGGGGGACGAAGGGCGCCTCAATAATGCCTCTCATGATTACTTTTCGGTAGGCATGTTCGGTATTAGGACGGGGGAGACTTGTAATGGGTGGTATCTCAATTTTTCCGGTAAAATATACTGACTGGTACTGAGAAGTCTCCGATCCAATAATTGCGTCTTTTGATTCTCTTTTCAGGCGCCCACCAGCCACGGGGGAATGATCATGGAATAATCCAAATTCTGCTTTTGTCCTTCTTCCCTTTTCGCTTGTGCCCCCGCCGCATGATTGAATCATCTTATCTCTATCAAAGGTTGAAGCCATCAGAGTTTCCAGCTTGTCAAGGCCTCGAGGCAAACCAGTGGCCAGGATAATCAATGTATCAGCTTCAGCCGGGATCATTCCAGCATTCCAGCATTCCATGCGGTCAATGGACCCCCAAGTCGTATTCTACCAAGTGGCCGCTCTCATTCGTCTCCTTGCTGTGCGATCCTGACCGGAGGAACGTTGGATCAAGTTGAATTCTTTGGTCCGCCGTGATTGTGCCTCGGATAATCTTTGCTGACCGTGTTTGCAGTGCTGCTGGCCGTATCTGTTGCTTGAATGATCATGACTAACCGCCATGGCGCTGTTCAGATTATCGATCGCACCACTACCCGTTTTGAGATATTCTTCTTGTCTTGCCATCTGTTTCGTCTGTTGCCGCTCTGCTTTGCCGAGCAGATCAACAATAACATGAAGCACACTCACGGCGGAAGAGGCCAGCCAGTCGGCCACCGTCCCCCGTTTCGGGAACTACCTATGCACCATTCTCCCTTCTCGGCGGGAGAAAAGAGTCCAGCCACCGTCGTTTATTCTCACGCTCAGCCCAAACCCTCCTTGCCTCCCCCGCACTCCCGAACTAACTGGCGGATGTGACTTGTACCGAGTAGATAGCTACCCGTCAGGTCATGCGAGTCTCACAGACAACAATCTCGACCACGTGGTATTTTAGCCTGGCGCGCATTCTCCCCCCATTTTCTGCTGCATGGCGTTGCTGACTATGGCTTTCTCCTTCGGGTAGCGTTGCTGGTGTCTCGTACCACCTGCGTCATAACTGGCCCACAGGTACAAAGTTGGCCCGCGTTGCTTCGAAACATATGCTTGCAACATTCTGAGATCCATTCTCCCGCAGGAATTCATTTCCTGGGATTCAAGCTTTCATATTTACGGACATCGCCCGGGCTTCCGTTTGCGGCAGGTGTGCCCTCGGCAGCTATTGGCCAGCCTGCTTGCTTCCAAGGTCCTTCATCGTACTGCTGTCCCGTGGTTAGGCTTTCATTCGGACCCGCACATAGAATAGAGCATCATTGTCGTGGCTGCTTGCACTTTCAGCCCCCAGCACCAGAGCACCTGAAGTATGACGTCGTTCTGGCTTCCCCCCCGAACGTTGGATTCATAATATCTGATTCAACGAGGTACCGGTATCTACTCTCGTACGGATATCCAGCAATCGCATACCGCCAACTGCGCCTGGGGTTGGGGCCGATTCACATCCCCACGGAAAGTTGATCTCCGGATTTACACGCCCGGCGATGTTTCGCACTCCAGTTTGAGCCCAAGCATCTGTACAGCTTGTGGAAATCAAAGGTGGAGCCTGGCTCCTGCCGTTGAGTTAAACACTCGCCTGGCCGGGAGCGAACTGGGTCGTTGAGGAGCTCAATCGACGATCCATTTCGAACGCTTCACAAAGGGCAGAATTTCGAGACGTCCCATACCTCCATAGATGCTTATAACATAGCCCGTTTCTGGACGTGTACTCAGTAGGGTTCGCATGAGATGCATGAGGTCGCAGAATTACCAAAGCAAGGCAACCACTGACCTAAGCCAGACCCTCCTGCTCCACGTACATGGATACAGCATGGGATATCGGGAGCTGGGGTCGATGGTTCCCAGAGCCGACAAGTCATGGCCTCACTCGACGGGCTATCCTGATACGGCAAACGTCTTGTTGCCATCAAGACAACAACCAACTCGGCCGGCACGATCTGCTGAAGTAATTGGGGTTGGTGATTGCTGTCGGCACTCCACATGACTAACTTCTTGTAAACGGTGCCCTGAAAGAGATCCATGCAAGTCATGCTTCGAGATCAATGCCGCGTCTGAAGAAGCTCACTCAGCATGGATCGCTCCAGCCACACAGCGGTAGCATGCCCCAGATGCCTCTGTCTAGCAGTATGTTTGCCGCAAACAGAAGACTAGTCGTGCTGTCGCGATGTAGCATTGTTCGCTCGGTGCACAACAATCCAGCTCACCTCTGGATGGTCTAATGACGGTGCCCTGGTGATAGCTGCCTGTCTGACACTTCATCGCGATGGAGCTGCAATGGCTCGGCTTCAGAGAGGTCGGACCCCTCCACAGCGATGGCCTCTCAGGTTCCTGGCATCGGGGCTCAAGTGGTCCGTGTACGAAAGGTGAGCGCTCGGCTCTGATTAGCCACCCGCAAGCCCTAGGTTCATGCACCGACATACCACACCTCTACACCGAGAACGTCAAATCGTCGGCCCTCTTCGCTTAGTGGTTCGTTCCCAAACGTGGGACATGCTTCGCTGATACCACTATTCAACTCATCGTCCAACCACAAGCCATAATGCCCATCCCCGCCACCGACGGAAAGATATCCCGATTCACAGTAGATCAAGAAATCATTCACACCACTGTAAGGAAATGCTTTGAACCTAATTCGGTCGGGTGTTGAAGCACCTGAGCGATCAACAGCTGACTGTAGGTGTGCGGATGGTCCTGTGGTGTTGGACGGTTGCGGTAGCGAGGTGGTTGATGTCGAGGGTGTCCGACGCTCCCCACGGATAGTGGTAAATCGTTGCAGGTGGGTGGTATCAGCACTGGGGGGAGGTGGCAGCCCAGCCAACTCCAGCAAGTCGTTTGAAGCAGGCTCTGCACCAAGGCGCAAGTTTGTAGACAGGTCCCGCAACGTGGGCAATATACTTGCCCGCCAAAGAAAACATTCGCCAGTGCCAAAGTAATGAAGGGAGGGTTTGGGCACGTCCGAGAGATACGCACCAAAGACAGACCCATTGGTTGACGACGCCGATCCGTCTCTTACTACAAGGACATAGCCTGAGCGTTGAGTGTAGGTCGAAACATGGGCACAGTGTTCGTACAAGGTCGCCAACGAGGAACCATGAGCTTCTAGTGAATATGCCAACGTCCAGTGGTCAATGAGTTGAAGCCTTGGAGGGAGGAGAAGTCGAATTTCTTCGGCCAGTGAGCGTGTCAGGAGCAACGAGCCTGCGGCTTTCTGGGACAATGAAGACCTCAGTTCAAGAGGGGTGAGGGGTGGAGGTTGGAAGGGAGACGCAGTTCTTCTTGGAGGAGTATATCCACCAGACGAGGAGGTGGCAATGGCGGGCGCATCGAGGAGTCTGTTGACAGGGATCTCGGGAGGTTCGGTCATACGTCGATAGAGGCTGGATACAACGTGTTTGACCGGGTATGCGAGATATGCGGCTGAATTGGGATGGTAAGGATTGTCGGCCAGCGAGGGGCGGGCATTCTTGCGTTGAGAGGAGGAATCTCGTCTTTCTGGGTTCGAAGGGTCCTTTGATGCCATAAGCAAATTGATAGCCGAACAAGAGGAAGCCTGGAAGCCTGAAAGTGAGAGTGGTGGTGCACGACGAGAATACTTGACGTCCTTCTCGTGAAAACCTGGAGAAAGGCGCAGGTGAGAGTGCCTGCGGTGCCTGGCGTGACATTTGGAGATCATGTTTCAGCCTTGTGCCTCCGACCAGGCTGAGATGGTGGGCTTAGGTGGTGCGTGGTTGGTCGCCTGGTGCCGAAACCTAACTGGCGAGCCTGGCGACTGGGTGCCTGCCTGTGCCTTGATGGGGGGCTCACAGTTGCCTAGGACTGTTGCGTCATGGGGACACACCCACCACACCCACCACACCTTGCTGTACCTCTTCCTAAATTTGGCCTTGCCTGCGATTTGTTTATCTTGCACCTTTTGTGTCCCGCAACAACGGCGATGGACTGAGTGGTTCAAACCGTGTTTGTCTGCCTCTCAAGCCTACAATAGCCATACCTCACAAGCCCCCTCACGCTCCCGCTATCATTTCCAAACGCAGTCGCGCAGGTGCCGCAGTCCGTTCGGCTCATTGCAGCTTAGCAGCCAGACCCCGCCATCATGTTTATGATCAAAAACGGTGAGATACATCTCTGCCTGCTGTCCGCTCGTTGCGCACTGGCAACTAACATACATACTTCTGCAGTTAGCAAATATCTCTTCGGAGACACCTCCAAGGAGGTTATTACGGAAATTCCCCAGGGCCAACTTTACCTTGTCCGTCCTCTCTCCCCGAAAGGCTACTCTGAACTCATCTACAAAGACGCGGTCGCCACCATCAGACGCACAGGGCAAGACCATCAATACCAGCTTGTTGTACAGCGTGCCTACGAGGAGGGGGAAGAAGAACTTGCTGAGGACGACGAGGACGTAGGCGCTGAGAGTCTAGACAAGGACGAGAAGACCTTTCTCCTTGATCAAAGTCTTCACTTCAGATCAGAAAAGCGGCCAGCTGGCGAAACGGTCTTAGCCTGGCGTGACTTGAGCGGCGACCCTGGAGATCTTTATGAATTTGTATGCGACGCTTCAGTCCAAGAAGAAAAGATCCAGACTTTTCTTCTAGCTGCAATCGATTGTCAGTTCGAGAGGAAATATCGGAGGTCCGCTCAGAAGGCTACAGAGGCTGAACTACACGAATTCTACTTCGACTCGGACGACGCAATCCCAGCTGCGAGTTCGGTATCTGCGCCTCTTGACCCCAAACCAACCTCCAAAGAAACGGCCCAGAGAATGGCGAAGGATGTCAGAACACCTACCAAAGCGAACCAGGCCAAGGCGAGAGAAACCGGTCCGACGGAGGCTCCCCCTGCAAAATCTGCTCCACGATCTGGAGAAGTCCTCACCAAGCAAACCGGAGAGCTCCATCTGTTTGATTTTCCAACAGGAACTTTCATTCTTCAAGATCCATCCGTAGTGGCTGTTGTGACAGATCTCGGAAACTGGCAATACTGGCTTCAAATAACCAGTTCCACTGGAAGGGAATGGTTAGGCCAAGCTATAGTGCCCGATATCAATCCAGTCTTCAACTTCGACTACCTGTCTGCAATTTTCAACCACTACACCGATGATGGCTCCGCCTATTCTTGGCTGCTACGCTTCAAGGATCAGGCCGTCCTTGAGAATTTCCAAGAGGGTGTCATGCAGGCCTTGTGGGAGCAATTGAACGAGACCAAATGGTCCAAAGTCAAAGACCAGGAACGCGAATACGTTCTGGAAGCATTCAATGATTTAACCATGAGTGACGTGAATGAAGGGGAAGAGGACGCGGAGGAGGAGGAAGAAGAGGAGGAGGAGGGTGAAAGAGACGGTCCACGAAGTGAGCACTATGATGAGGACGAATCCGAGGATGACGTTGAGCTGGACCAGCAAGACGGAAACGTCAACTCTCAACTCGCCGTGGGAACGAAAAACGATCGATCCTTCGTCATTCGCGGCTCTAAGATTGGTGTCTTCAAACATCTGCCCAACAAACATCTCGAATTTACCACCAACATATCCAAGGTCGAGACTCCCAAGGGTAAACTATTCTCCCCAACCAAGGTGATGCTGCACCAAGAGGACCAGAACATGGTGCTGCAAGACCCCAACAACCCCAATTCACTCTATCGCATGGACCTCGAATACGGCAAGGTTGTCGACGAGTGGAAGATCCACGACGACATTGGTGTGACCAACTTTGCCCCAGAAACGAAATTCTCTCAACGGACGGCAGCCCAACCATTCATTGGTCACAGCAAGAACGCGCTCTTCCGCATAGATCCTCGTGTCTCGGGCAACAAGTTGGTCGAAGCACAACTCAAACAATACCTCTCTAAAAACGACTTTTCCGCAGCTGCCACCACCGAGAAGGGTTACATCGCGCTAGCATCCAACAAGGGCGATGTCCGACTGTACGACCGTCTTGGAATCAATGCCAAAACCCAAATTCCAGCCCTTGGCGAAGCAATTACCGGTCTCGACGTCAGCGCCGATGGTCGCTGGATCCTGGGAACCTGCAAAACATACCTCATCTTGATTGACAACCTACAGAAGGATGGCAAAAACGAGGGCAAGCTAGGTTTTGAGAAACCCTTTGCAAAGGACTCCAAGCCTCAGCCCCGCCGCCTCGCCCTGAGTCCTAATCATGCAGCACAATTCCAACACGAAACAGGCCAACCCATCTCATTCACGCGCGCCCACTTCAACACCGGACTTGACAGCCAGGAAACCAGCATCATCACTTCCACCGGTCCGTTCCTGGTCACGTGGTCTCTGAGGAAGGTCCTCGAAGGCAAGAGAGACCCCTACCAGATCAAGCGCTATGCCGCGGAAGTGATGGCGGACAATTTCGAGTTTGGTAGTGACAAGAACGTCATCTTGGCATTGCCTAACGAAGTCGACATGGTGAGTCGCAAGAGCTTCAAGAGGCCTACCAGGGAGAGTATCATGGGTCCGGCCGCCAGGATTTCTGGGGCAGGGATGACACCCAGGAGAAGTGGGAGGCAGAGTCATTTGCGAGACGAGATTGTGAACAGTCCTTATTAGGATCCGATAACTGAGGACTCATTTGACGATGTGATGTGTCGTGCCAGTATGCGAGGGACTTTTCAGGGCTGCAACTTTTCAATGGCTATTGAGTTGGACAGGTCAGGGCGGGATGGTCAACTCTTTTGGCGTTGCCGTGGAAGAAAGACTTCTTTATTCCTCCCTTTATTTCTTTTTGCTTTTTCCAGGTCTTGCTTGCATCACGATCTCTGCCTGTCGATTGATACCCCTCGAAAGCACAAGGCGTGGAATCCAGATATATGCCGGGTAGATGGTGAGAACACAGCCCGTCTTAATGAATTTTTTGGATTTTGGATTGTCGCCTGTTTAGATTTCTGTTAGATTGGCTCTGCAGAATCTCATTCGGCAATCTAGATTTGTACCTAGGGTACCAACAGACAAGTATGTTTCTGTCTGCCTGTCTTGATGACTTTTTTCCTCAAATCGTCACCCTTTACTGAGTACATACGAGGTCGAAGACTCGAAGGTTGTAAGGGTGGGTGGGTACCGTGGTAGCCGTGATATCTATATAGATATACACATATAAATACATCTCTGCAATTTCCCCAGGAAACAAGACCTGTTCTCGGATCCTGCGAACTGTGTACGCCGTTGTGACTTGTTCTCCGCCTTGTTCGCAGCACTTTGCACCTCGTGCCTTGCTTTGGAGGCGGGATTTCAGTGCGCTGCTATGCTTTCGGTTATCTCCCTCTCAATCGGAAGGGAGGAATGGAGGAGAGGGAAACCTGTTCGGTTCTCCCATTGCTGAGGTTCAGTTGAACCACTCCCGAGGTGAGTGGCGGAGGAGGTGTCAATGATGATTTTCCTCTGGATAGGGACATTGTCGATGATGTTCACTGCCTCTGTCCCTAATCGTGCGTCCCTTTCTCTCGGACGTGAATTAGGTCTATGCAGCACCCAGTGTTAGGGTGACTGTCGACTCCGAGGCCGAGGTGTCGTCCGAGTTTCAAAGGCTCTGCATGGAGCAACAGGCTCTCCGAGAAGTGATAATGGCGTCAGATAGACCGCCGACCACATTCGCCGAGCTTGCTCAACCCGAGTCTCCTTGCTCACTTGCACTTGTTTCCTCCTTTGTATTCTCCATCACCTTTGCACATTTGCCTCGCAGCTCCTCGACACCACGGACACCTTTCCAATTTTCTAGCACTTCGGTAACAGAAATATACTCCCGCTCAGCCTCTTCCCTTTGTCCTCGATCCATCATTTCTTGCAGCCGCACGGGCGCATCCAGAGCCCACCGAACGGTCTCCTTTTGTGTCCTCTTCCGCCTCGCCTCCACCGACTGCGTCGCCCTTTCGCCGTCCGCTGTCCCTGGACTGAACTCTTTTACAACTTTCAGCAACCCGTCCAATTTCTCCCCCAGCAATGCCACTCCGCCGAGGCCGGGATTTTGCTCCCCCTTCTGTCTGGCCAGCACGCTCGCCCGAATGTCCTGCTCCTTGTCCTTGTGCATCCCTTTCTGCATCTCGGCGATGGTCCCCACGGCCTTGATTAGCTTACTGTAATTGTCATAAACTAGAGCCTTCCTCTCGCCATCGAGCGTCCTGATCTCGCTGACCAGTGCGCTTTCGGTTTTCAGGATGTCACGCAGGCTTGCAGTCTTCAAGAGGTCGGAGACGAATGTTTCGGTGTCGAAAGTGGGGTCGTCCAAGTGCGCCGTGAGGGACGAGGTTGTGGTCTCTGGGACGGCAGTGGAGGTCGTGGCTATCGTGGAGTCGGAGGCCGTAGAGGTAATGCTCGCGGTGCGGCTTATATCTCGATGCTCGTGGACTGCGGCAGAAGCACCTTTGGATTTGAGATTGTAGTAGTCCCGAAGGGCGGCACGATTGCGCCTTTGCGTTGTCGAAGCGGGGCCTGCTAGGGTGGCATTCTGTTGTAAAGAGGGAGAAGAAGAGGGTGCATTGTTCCTGGGCAGATCGACCGAGGGACGGACTGACGATGAGGGCGTCCCGCCTGGACTGGGGATTGAGGGAGAGGTTATTCTCTGAACAGGATTCGCGGGGGAGTCGCTACGGGCGGGGGCGATGGTAGCCATAACGCAGCTCAAGATGGGAACAAAGACAATGCGCTCCGCTACATCTTGTGGTGCCTGTCACAAGAGGGGTCGAGGTTGGCAGAGCGTGTGATTGTGAGGCAAGATGCAATGTCCACCGGCTAACCTACCTTGCGGGCGACTTGGCTATACTACTTACTGTACATGTATGGAATAGCAAGCTTCAGAGCTCCTGCCGTGTCAGCCTTATCGCTCCATGATGTCAATCAGCATCTCTGAGTCTCAAACTCCCAGCCAGGGGAGCCGCCTTTGAGACGAGCAATTGACTGTGGAATGACATGAATATATATCTTCCGCCGACCGTGCTTAGCCTCGACCGCCAGGAAAGTCTGCCGACCATTTGAGCCGCGCTACGGACTTTCAATTGACTGCCGAGGCACCTGTTCTGCGGATGAGAAGTCGAGATAAGACTGATGAGAAGCCTTCATCTCGACGTCCATACATGGCTGGCGAGGAGCGTACACTACCACAGTGTCTTCGACTGCGACGCGCCTAAATGAAAGACAAGCATGAACAGCAAAGGGCGTGTGATCGCTGCCACGCAACCAAGGAGTGCTGTCGCCGTTCAAATGGTTCGCCAGTCTGCGAGAGGTGCCGGCGACTAGGCCGTGTCTGCGAAACCCGCCGACAGCTGAATCGACCTGGCCGCAAACCTCGAGCACAGAAGGCCTCTTTGGCAAAAGCCGCAAATTGGATCCAAGACCCGATATCTTTGAGTCCTCGGGCGTCTCCTGCAGATGCCCCCACTGCCCATGATAACGAGACAGGCGCTCAATGTTGGTCGCTGGCTATGCCACAAGATTTATCTGTCTTCGGCGGCCTGACACCCCCCGAGCAACAGTCCTTGGTCGTTATATTGGACAAGGACAGGTTCTTTGAACGGTTTGTCCTGGGCCCGACCTTTCAAGACGATCACTTTCGTGCCATCCTCACGCGGCTCTACACCGCGATGCCACTGCTCAAAGACGCCTTCCTCGCGTGCGCTGGCATCTCCGTGAACAGCCCGGCTGCAGGAACACTGCGCCTCAACGAGACCTACTATTATCATAAAGCCACCTCGGGCCTCGACACTTTTCGTTCCTTTCAGATCACCGGCGCAGGGGATGTTTCGCTCTATCTGAGCCTCGCTCTCGCGGTCTTGACCTTCAACATCCACGTGGTCGGTGGCAGCGCCTTCCGCGTATGCAGATACACGCTCCCTGCGCTGGCCTCTTTGAATGACGGCCACGCAGAGATTGATCCAGATGATTTTGCGTTCTTGATTTGCATTCTTCATACTGAACTTGTGGGATGTCTGTTTCGGCACGAGGTGCCCACCTTTCGATTCCAAATCCGGCCTGAAGACTTGATGAACCGGTACCTAGGGCTGTCAGTACCGCTGCTCTCCTACGGCTACGACCTCTGCGTCCTGTCCATCAAACTCCACCAAGCCAACGAAGAGGACCGTCAGAGTTTGCTGATGCAATTGCAGTCTCTTGAAGCTAAGGTCTCTGCATGGCGACCTACTTACCCAGCGGACTTTTTGAGCCGATATTCTCAGGGGGAGGTGGCGCACATGCTTTCTCAGGTGCAAATCTTCCGTCAGAGTCTATTGTTAATAGCTCACCGACTCCAGCATCCTTTCGGAACTTGCTTGGATCGCTCTGAAGCGCTCTCTGACATGATTCTCGAGCAGTTTGACTCAATCTGCAGTCTGGTCAACAGGATGGTCGTGTCAATGGACTTTGCGTTCCTGGTGGCGGCTTTCGAAGTTCACCACGCAGCAAAGCGCAAAAAAGTCTTGGACAAAGTCGACCTGTTCCGAGATCTGCCGGTACCGTATCGGACTCGGTTGAAGTCAATCCTGTGTACTTTCTGGCAGACGGTGGATGAGAATTCTGGGCTGCACTGGTTTGACCTGAACCTCTACCTGGCTCCGTATCTGGATTGACCCGGCACACAAGACCACTTAATATTTCGGCATCCCTCTTGGAAAGAGAAGTCAATCCGTCATGGCTGGCTACCCCGACTGTTAGCATCTTTCTTTGGGAGTCTCTGACTTTCTTTCGAGTGCGACACAGCTCGGCACGCGCACGCAGCGGCGTGGCAAGCACATGAGTTCTTCTGCGCCATGTTAGATCTTTGCAGAAAAGGGGATCTCCCAACTCCTCTGCATCCCGGTTTTGAGGCTCTGTGAGAGAAGCCACAGCCCAGACCCTCTTCAAATGTGTCGCTCTGAGACGGGGAAGCCACCAAATTCTGCTCAGAAGAAGAGCCCTCAGATCCTGCCACGGGGACGAGAAATGACCACCTCTTCTGAAATTAACTCGAGTCCTCGAGTCCCTGCACTGGGGCCCATTCAGAAACCCTCTCGAGAAACTCAACTCGAAGACAAGGACGAAGGCAGAGAACCACCCGGGAGTCCCAAAACGACGCCTTGCTTGCTTGTAAGGGTAAATCTGCAAAATGTTCCCTTAGTATCGTTAGTGTCGGGCAGCAACGGACTTTCAACAGAATGAGGTGCGGATGAGAGAGTATCACCACTCCGAAGGTCCTTGCGCACAGCGAGACATTCGGTATGTTGTGCTTAAAAGACCGTTCCGTCAAGAGTCGTTGCACCTTGTGAAAGGTCCCCCGAATAGAGTTCGGTAACGCGATATCTTTGCGAGATAACTACCCTGGGTACCCAGGTAGGTATGTAGCAAGACTACTGAGCGGGTTGATCAACTGGCCCCAAGTCCGCCTACGTGTACATGCAGGACGGTCGTCCAGAAAAGAGAGGATATGTAAATCTCATAAGAATTGATTGCTTTTGCTTGTTTTCCAGATTAAATATTCCTCTTCTGCAGGGAAAGATTCCTTCTTGTCTTGTCTATAGCACTCCTTTCTGCTCAAGGAACTCCATCAAACCCCTACCCACTCCCTCCGGACTCGGTTTGGCAGAGCACACGTCGGCCTCGAACCCGTACTTGTTCCGGAGATGGTCGCGGGTTGTGGGACCGATGGTCACAATAATATACCTGGAGGTCTGCTCATGGTCGTCCTCGACGTTGTCCGTTTCCACCCACCTCGTCCTCGCGCGATCCGTCAATGCGTGATTATTATCAATGTAATCCAGCGACCGCAACATCGATTCACAACCCTGCGGACTGAACACGACGACCACGACCACTCTTACCCCGCCCAGCTTGTGCTCGGCGATCCTCCTCCGAAAGTCGTCTTGAAACGACTCCATCACCACCGTAGTATAAACCTCGAGCTCGTCGACCTGGATCCTCTCCTCAGGCGACGCCAACTTACCTTCCTTATCCATCAGGGTCTTGGGTATTACATCTCTGCGCTGCTCACCGACGAGAAATAACAAAGGCTTCTTGCGCAGTCTCGCGTCATCCTTGTCCACCCTTTCCCCCCGCGGCGGCATAGGTCCCATTACGGGTGTAAAGGGCAATCTCGGGGCGTCGTAGAATGTGTAGAGTCTCCGCGAGTGCAGAGCGTTGTAGTGGCTAAGGATATACTGTGCCAGTTTGTCTCCATTGCCGGTGTGTTCGCCCAGCACGGAGGGGCGCAGGCGAGAGAATGGTGAATGTGAATGCTTCGACGCCGCCAAAGACTCGGTCACGAGAGTGTTTAATGCTCGCGAAGTGGCTGGCCCGACGGTATAGAGGGGAAACGCGAAATCGTCATCCAAGAGATTCCCCAGAGGAGGAGTTGCGCCGTCGTCGTCGTCGGTATTGGGCGTCTGCGGCACAATACCTGTCAAGGGTCAACTCAAGCCCGCCTAAGAGGCCAATTCTTCCTCCCGTCCGCGAGAGACAGTGTTGGGTTAGAAACAGACCGTACCGATGCCCCAAATCCGGACTTGAAGCACTCACGCCTCCTCCTCTACCATGGTTGACGTCCTCCTCCCCTTGTCTTTCGGTGCCCGGGCCCCCCTCGACTCTCTTGACGACATCGGCCCAGGCCTCGACCGCCCGCTGACTAGTGAAGATCATGCCGCCATATTGCTCGCTCAGCCTCCCGCTCTTCAGCAGCTCCTCCAACGCACCCAAGTTCTGAGTGTTTGCTCGGTGGTCTAGAACAGGCACGAATTCCGGCAGGAAGACGGGACTGGCGCTATCCGCGTTGTTCTCGGTGGTGGCGCCACTGGCACTGCCCCTGCCACTGCGGCAGAAGGGGGAGGAGGGGCCAAAGAATTCCTCATAGGCGTCATGTGGTTGAGATCGTGTTTTGAGAAGGAGCACGGGGATGGTCAATGAGGTTGTCATTTTGGTCGATCGGGGGGAGGGTGAGCCCGGAAGACGCGAGCCGAGCTTCTACTCTGAGACGCGGTGGGGGGTGTGATGCAGGGAGGGGTGATCACAGAGGAGCTGAGGAGCGTGAGGCCGAGACGGGGACATGCGCCGCAAAGGTTCACACAGAGGTTGTTGAGGGTTGAAACCTGGCAAAAACAAAAAACAAAAGCGCAGTCATCAAATCAATCAGAACTCAATGCGCGTCAATTGTAAAACATCTTCCGTGCCAGCCAGCAGATCTTATTCCCCATAGTAAGCCATAGTGGGAGAACGCTGACTCGCAGATGACAACCTTGGAACTTATGGCTGCCAGGTCGAAACACCTCCGCGCCTGAAGCATTTCGCCGCAGTTCAAAGGAAATCAAAATCAAAACCCACTTTCCCACTGCCCCTCGCACCCCGTAAGCGGCGGAAGGTGTGGAAGCCGCAGCCTTGCAAGGCTTACTTCTGTACCTTCAAGAAACGCGGCAACATTGCCGTATCGTGCTAACTAGAATCATGCTGCAGGTGGGCGGACGGGGAAGCTTGTTATTACTCGTACCAAGTAATAATCTTTTGATTAGCTCTCTCTCGCTTCCTCTACCTATTATCCAAAGACGATCAAACGTCTAACCACGTCGCTCAACCTCGACCCGTTTCCGCGCTGAGACCGGTCAAGGCTTGTTCAGCGCACACCATACTCGGTACACACAACGAATCCAGCCTGCCTGTCTCACGACTTGAAAATGTTTGTTTTCCCTTGCCCTGTAGGTAACAGCTACTGCGGCTGATTCAACACTGCCTACGCTCTCACGACACAAATCCCTGCGGCACAGGTCCCCTTCCCAGCTCGTGACTTTTTGTTGTGCGAATGGCGGTTCCAAAGGCAATGCGCAGGGGGAAGATGACCCTCCTGCTGTACGAGTCTTGAAAGACACGTTATCAGGACTGCAGGCAGCCTTGCGGTTCCGCCCAGTTCTCTTCCACTCCCCCCCAAAACAACAGTCTCGTGGGTTATGACTGTTCCCAGAAATGCCTTCGGTAGCGTTTGGCAAACAGATGAAGGTCAGTCCAATCCCGGAGGAGGGGATTGGTCCTCGCGTTGTAACTCAATGGGTTGCTCTCAGACAAGCAATAGACAAGTACATGATCAATTGCTAGCGTTGTAGACATCTCGATTCTGGCACAGGTGTTCATGGGGCCGAAAGTTTCTCGCGAGAGCATTGCTGCCTATCTGGAGCGAATACTCCCGCAACTCCAAGGAGGCGGGCGAGCCGACTGCAGAAATAAGTGGCACGGGTTTGACGAGAAGAGACGATGCGAAGCGACGGCAGGTGAAGTGGGAGTGATTCTCCATCACCTATAATATAGTTCAAGGTCACCTTCACTCATAAGGGTATTCTACCCAGTCTTGATGATAGCGGTTATCCCTATACTTATTGCTAGGTACTTAGCTATCTCTATCCAGATGGTCATCTCGTCGGTATCGAGCACTCTGTACTAGACTGGTGCCACTTGTTTTCTGATGTCGGCGCGGCGGACAACAAACACACTCGCCGCCCACAAAGGAGATTTTCCTCAAGAATCCCTCTGGTGACGTTGTCGTCGACTCCCCAGGGATAAAATCTTTTGTTGGTGGGACAGGGCTGGTAGAGAACTGGCGGTTGGCGGGCAAACCTGGTACAGCCGGTTGACATTTGACAGGTCGCACAACAGCCAAGCAGGTAGGCAGCCTTTCCACGAGTAGTGGGGCAGGGCACGGTGATGGAACAATTCTTTCAACAGTCTTCCAACTTCCAGCTTCGGCAGAGCTTCGAGTAGCACATCCGAACGACTGGACCAGTAGGATTGAGCGGGAAAGGCTTCCAGACAAAAGTTTGTGAGCCACAGGGGTCCCCAGGCGGGGGCACGGATCTGGGGTCAGGTGATGGATCGAATCGAAGGAATGGGCGGTGGAAGAAGGGGATCAGACAAAGGTGCCATGGCGACCTTGATATCGACTTTCAGTTGGTGCGATCAAGATCCAAAAGCTGTCGTCAAGCGTGCATGGATCTTGATCGCTTGCTCTGGCCGAGAGTCCAGAATCATCGGGTCATGGATTTGTTTGTCACCTTATGCATGTCTTAATTTAGTTTCCGAGGTAGCAAACATGCTGCGTGCTGGATCAGCAACCCTTCTGCCCAATGTCGAAAAAGTCTGGAAATGAAGTCCATTGCAAAACCTTGATTCAAGGTTTGTCGATGCTTGGTGGGTGAGTGGTCTGTGACACGGCAGCTGTCATATTGGCCCTGAACGAGGTCGGCCAACCATGGCCCAGTGACTGTCACTCACCGAGGGGTCCCAACCATCCGAAGTATATCGACCAACAATCCACGTACCCAACCCTCCTGGGCCGTGCCTGTAGTTTGAGCCAGCGCATGAAACAGGACAGAACTCGTGCTCTTTGTTTGCTGCAGCCCGGCGTTTCAAGCGGTCTGGCTCTGATGGCCCTATCATGTTGGCCTCTGTCTCGCTGGCAATTGCAATTTGGGGACGTGCACTTGCCCTTGGGGACAATCGGGATTCCCAACAGGCCTGGCCCACTCGCGCTCCCCTGCAACAAGGCGACGCATGGGGAAATATGCGGCATGACGGACGTCGTCCGGTTTGGCGTTGCCAGAGTTCCACACAATAACCAGCCACGAGGAGCCCTTGCTCAAAGGCGGTAGCACGCATACCATGTCAAACTGGCTAACCCTTTTGCTTGTGTGCAATGCGCACGGGGCATATTTGACTTCAGGCTTGACGAAGCCGTCGCGGCACGAATCCATCAACCTTTTCCCTGACGCGACGGAAGACCCGAATTTGAAAACCATCTCGGCCAGATACCCAACTGAAAACGAAAACGCCCCCGGCTCAATGTATTGCTGAATTGAACCGCAGGTGGGGATCAAGCCGCTGTTTGCTTCTCTTTGCGCGCCTAGACTTGCCCTCTCAGCCGCTGGGATATATATGATGCGCTGAAAGCAACTTCACGCCGTCAAAAGTCTGTGACACTCGCTCGCTGTGCTCACAGACTCGCTCGTAACCAACTTGCACATATATTTCGGGCTCTTTTACCACCTCTTCTCCCTCACCGCCAGCATGCCTCAGAGACAACCTGTAGGACCGAGAGCCCCAAAGGATGACTTCATGCGGGCTCTGGGGTTAAGCACCACCGATCCTCGTCATGAGGGATACTACCGGGCTATGAGAGTATGTTCGAACTGGACGGGGAATTGGCCCATAACCATAGCGTAAGGCTGATCAGGCGACAGGACGAAGCCATTTCCGTGTATAGCAAACTGAACTCGGATCGGACAAGTCTGATAGACGAGAAACGAAACGACTCTTCTACAACGCCGCCCTTCTTTTGGCACCACATACGTCCGGATCGCCGCCGGCAAGCAATCATTGATACCTGGCAACAAGCGAAACCCGGCACTATTCAACGAACGCTCTTCGATCAAGGCGCAACAACTGGCGAGCACGCTCCAAATTGGGTGACGCTGTGGCTTCTGTACAGTGTCTTTCGCTCTCGGGATATTCGTAACAACCGCAATCGTCGAGCTGGTGAAGGAGGTAGTACCGGAGGTAAGGACCATTCTGCATACCTTGGCGGATGCCACGCTGAGTCGTTTTTGCATGGCATAGGTCAGAGCTCAGGCTCCAACGATTCGCAAATATTCGATCCGGCCCGAGACAAATATGTGCGCCGCTGACGACGACGAAGTGGTGGGAAGACCTTGTAATTCTGTATGACTCCTTGTTTGATTCAATGGCAGGCTGCTGGGCAGATATTAGTGGCGTTTCATCGATTAATCATCTTCGTCTTCGTCATCCTCGTTCTTTTTCGACTTGCTCTTGGCCCCGTTTTTGCGCTCTTCTCTTAATGCTTTGACAACAGCCTCGTCGTGCTCGTCCTTTGTTTCGTCCCATTCCACGTCATATTCAGCAGCCACCGCCTTGATTTCCCTCCTGAGAGCGTTTGCCTCTTCGATCTGCGCCTCCCACTTTCGTGGGTCGAACCCCTTGAGCTCATACAAACGGCTCTGTCGACGACTGATGGTGATGTTCATCGCCGACCGATAAGACACCTCGCGATTATGGTACAAGAACCACATGTAACCGCCGATGATGCTCCCCATTCCGACAAGGTAGGTCACGGGCTCCATCACATCCCATCCGAGATCGGTTTCGAACGTCAAACGGTAGACCAAGTACCAGTACCCTATCAAGACCCCACATCCGCCGAGGGCGATCCTCTGTCCGCTTTTGTGGGCGGCCACGTCACATTCGTGCTTGATAGCAGCCATGTCGGCAATCCTCCTTGAGATTCTGCGAAGCCGTTGCCGCAGATAGAAAGTCCTGTCGTTGAAGGACGGCACTGCCACTTTGATTGTTCTCGGGTTGCCTTCGATTTCAACTTCAAATTCTTTCGCTCTGGCCGCGTCCCTGATAAAATCGCCAATCTCTGTCGAAGCACTCCATCTTACAAACTCGCCCGAGTCCTCGCCCTTCCCTTCTCTGCCGGCCCCGCTATAGCTCTGAACACCACCATCCCCAAGTGAGTCCTTGCCTTGGTCCTGTTCTTGCTCTTTTGGCGTCTTGTCTTTAGGCATGATCTCATCGCCTTCAGCCTCCATGGCGCGGAAGGATATTGACGGCAATCGATCGTCCCCCTTTTCGGTTTTGACTCTGGGCAATTCCGCTTGGATCAACCTTTCGAGATAAGAGAGGGGCTGTTGTGGGTGGACAAGTAAAGCAAGGGGAGCGAGGTTTTTCCTGTCGTCATTGTGATCGGATGTGGTCAAAGGCAGGACAAGCTTGAGTAGTCGTGAAGGGGTGGTGAGCAGCTTCCCTGCGATCTAGTTTAGTGAGAGCATTTGTGTGGATAGGCACCGCAGAACACTACATACCTTTGGTCATGGCCCCAGCAGAGCGTTGTCTTCGCACCGGAGGTTCTTCCGCTCCCTGACGATGCCATGGTGTACGTTGTTGCTTCTCTCCATCGTTTGCCAGAGCATTGTCGAAGTCTGAAAGGGCATCATCGACTCCCTGCTGATTGAGATCTTTCGCCTTTTGTTCGTGAGAGATGCCTCTGCAGCCGTATGGACAGAAGGTGCCCAAGGCTGGTGATGTTCGGGAGTTGGGGTATTGACCTCGATCAAGAACGTGAAGAGAGGGTAGAGTCCGGGGCACGCGATGGGCATGGGTCAATGGTTTAACCGACCCGAGTCGCCCAAGTGTCGACGCGACCCGCATTGTCAGCGGCGTCTCTCGAAGGCTATAATATTCTTTGAAGCAACGTCGGCATAGTGTCAGACCTCTATGGTGCTCTCCAACCGTACTGTCTAGACTCAAACGCGTGCGAAGTGACTGTGAGGAAGAAACAGGGACAAACGCACCTCCACGATTTCAAGGATTGCAGCATGTTGATCAATAAGGGAAAACGGCAGGCGACGTCATGGCCTGTGAAGCATCCAGGGCCGGTGTCAGCCACTGTGGCCATGTCCCGGAACAGTTCTGGCCCAATCACCCGCCAGGGCCCCTGGGCGGCAACTTTGGCGGCTCCCCAACGGGCCGTATAGTGGTGGCTGGGCCTTGGCCAGCCTCAGTAGGGATCTACGAGCACCTAGAGAAGGCCGCTAATTTCAGCATACTCCCGACTACCAGCACAATTATTGCAACATCTATTGCTGTCCTTCTGGATCCATCTAGCAAGTGTGTTAATATCCCCTCCGCACAAAAGAGTCTTGGCAAAATCTCTATGCACCCTTCATGAACAGCTACCTGCAGGCCACTGATTACTCGCAGGAAAGCCTATCTAGGTCCTTCGCTATATGTTCTCTACTCTCTTTCCCTTGGTCGTCATTGTGTCTGTTGCAATCTGGTGGAAATTGATGTGATTTTCAACTGGATCCCGACAGACGCCTGCGTCCCTACTGACGATGATCTTGAGGGCGGAAATAGAAAGGCCCAATCGCTTGCTCTGGCCGAGATGCTAGCTGTTGAGGGTACCGTCGAGGTCCTCTACTCTCTCCCCCGGATGCATGTGGTCGAGCTACCGTTCAAAACATTCCGAATTGCGGCGGAGCGGGTCTCTAGGTGAGAACATGGTCAAGACCACATGCTACTCCTAGCAAGCTACGCAGCTTAGCGGCCGAAATATGGCGGTGAGGTTGGTGCCTTGTGTCTGTCGCCCTGCTCGCTGAACACCAACCGCACAGCTTGGCGCAAGGTCACCTAACGTCCGGGTTTTGGTTTCCTTGACGGGTCGTTTCCCACCTTTTCACCCCTCGCACTCTCCTCTTCATTTCTTCCCACCGCTCCTGAAGACACAGCCCTGTGCTTCGCTACCAGGCACTCTCCGGCGTTCAACTGAGGAACAGACGGAACGAAGTACGCATGAACAGACCAAATCGCGTGCCATTTGGAAGATTAAGAAGAAAGAAGTCATGATTTTTGTTGTTCTAAATTCTAGCAAGAAGAGCATTCACACATCCTTCCGGGCAAAATAGTTCGGTCAATGAGGAGTTTCTCAAAAGCTCACCACCTTCTCTTCAAGACGCTATGCTTCAAGCGGGGAAATCGAACAAGGCTCAGAGAACCACACAGTTGCCTGCTAAAGTCTTTATCTAACCACGGCCACCCGTCATGAGAAAATGCGTAGTCGTGTCATCGTGAATTATAAGGAAAAGAAAAGGAAAAGATTGCCCCCCAGAAAAGGTCATGGTTTCGTGAGTCGTAAGGTTCGTACAAATGCGTCCGAAACGAGCCAGTTTCAGGACGACATCCGAGAGGCAGGGCTGGTGAAGTTTTCAGGATCATCCTCTGAAGCCTAGTAGCGAGGAATGGCCCGTCTGCTGTATTGGCTGGCGTCCGAGGAATAGACAACTCGGCGAGATGGAGACATGCGCATCGGGCTCGACAGGCGAGACTCGCCCCAATCGGGGCTGCTTCCTCCACTTCGGCTGCCGGTGCTGTCAGAATCGCCATAACGATACTCCGCTCGAGACGTGTCGGCTCCGCCCCTGCGGCTATGGCGACCAGAGCCGACGGGCACTGGATTGCCCTGTATCACACCCCCATGGGCAAAGCCAGTCGGGTACATGCCATCGTTGGCAGAGAAGTTTCGGCAAATGTTGAAGGCGATCAATGCAGCATTTTCTTTTGCCGAGCTCTCGGTGGAGTGATACGTAGGGGTCTGGTATTCACGGTTGTTCACTCTAACAACGCATCGGTAGCCAGACGGACTATGGGAAGTTTGGTAAGCAGGCTCGGGCCATCGCCGGCGCTGACAGAGACCTGAGGAGGAGGGTGTCAGTGTCTGAGATGAGAAGAGAGCGGCGAAGGTCGAGGAAAGACGGGGTTTCAAGGAGTCCGGAGCCAAAGGGAAGAAAAAATTCCAGGAGCGTTTCCACTGGCCACGCGTTGGGACACATCTGCAAGGCTGGCCGACCCCTGAGCGACCAATATAGCGTGGAGTGAACATGATCAGGACGTCGGCATGACGAAGCACTCAAGCCAGGAACAAAATGTGCAGGCCAGGTATCGAAGCCAAACTGAAAGAACGAGATGTTGAATGAGACATACTGGCCAGGTAGACTGTGTGCAGCATGTCTGCTTCAATTTGAGGTTGCTTTCAGTATTTCGGGAGCCCAATGAACCGTGCATCCAATTGTCGAACAAGAAGAAGAGAGACACAAAAATCCCACCAAACAGGTCAGCTAAACAAAAACTTATCAAGCAGTATCACCGCTCGCAAGATGGTCGCCTGGCTTGAAGGCACGGCGGATTTCGCTGGGCAAATGTTGTCAGGTAGCAGAAATTGATGGCATCGACATTGCTGGGCCTTTTTACAGGTGAGCCCGTCGCGGCATTCCCACATATTTCATGCTCTGGATAACAGGAGAACCCTGCACTGACAGCAAAGCAAGCGCGAAGACAGCGGCACTGCGTGGGGCATGCAGAAAGATTCCACAGTGGCCAAACGGTCGTGAGTGAGCGGCTGGGTATTGGTCCATCTCGGGAGGATAGCATTTTTCATCCTCTTCTGCCATCGTAACGTGTTGATGTGTTGGCATGCTCTGCAGCCAGTTAACGGAACCTTGATGTCGGGCCCATTCTTAGCATGATTCCTCTTTGTCGAGGGCTCCCGCAGATCCAGATGCCCGGGCTTGATTGGCGACAAGCTGCTTTGACGATTCCCCGCGCACTCCGTCGAATGAGAAAGTTGCCCATGTGCCAGAGCTGCTCGTGGCTCGTCGTGTCCTTTCGGCTCTGACTTGCTTCTCCGCTTGCATGCGTGACCGGTGAGGCTTGCAGATGCTCATCTTTTGAGAACCGACTTGGATCCGGGGAGGAGATCTTTATTCTGGGCCCTCGACCAAAGATCTCTCATTGACGCAATCAGCGTTACTGCGTATGCAGAGACAGCTGGCAGGTGGGGAATGGTGCTCTGACGATGCAGGGCCTTAGTCTCGGCTGGGTCGTCTGGGCGCCCTACTAAAAGCCACAAGAAAATCATCCATGAAACTCTCAAAAAAGGAGAGTTGATATAACTCTTTGATAGGCAGGTTAGGCGCCGAGAAAGGAAGAAATACATACTTGTAGTTTGGGAAGTATGCCTCGGTGCGAACAGTCGAAACTTTGAAATGCACCATTATTAGATCAAGCTGTTTATGTTCACAAAACGTCCCCCTCGCCACCATCTCGCTCGTGCAGCTATGCAATTTTGCGTTCTTTTTCAACTCGATAAGGAACAGGGTTAGGCGGGTCGACGAAAGCGTGTGCTGCAGTGGATCACAGACCGCACTCAACTCGTAGAGCTTTGATGCATGAATGCGTTGTCATATCAAATGCAGGTTTCCAGACGCTTGGGGGCACGGTTGCTGTCGGGCAAACTCGCATCAGAGCACGATATGATGTCTCATTGTCGTCTTCGCAGCTGACCTGGAATTCGACCAAATGTGCCAGCCCTACCTCCCTAGAAGAGCACCCGACGGATTCTTGAATGTTCGGTGACAGGGAACGAGGAAGACATTGATGCAGCTGAGGGTGATCCGGATGGCCCAGTCAATTCTATCAGGGCTTTGCCAAGTAGGCAGCCACAGAGTCTCCAACAGGTCCAGGGGAGGTTCGTTCACAGCTGCAAGCAAGGCAGGTCCTGCAATTGCACATGCATCTGGCCGATAACTGCATGAACGGGAGCGACTCCCCCCTAGAGGGTGTCCGGTGCCAGCCTGCGTTTGGGCGGTAGTAGCAATGCTAAATTTCCATTCCTAAGTAGTGGACAAACAGTCTCGAGGGTGCGGTGGAAGTACCACCCCTTTCAGTGGCCAATGGATCGAGAAGAACTGCGAGGCGGTAGAAATAGGGGAGGAGGGGGAGGGCAGAAAGCAAGAATGGTCCGAGTTTGGAAACAAGACTTAATTGTCTCCACGATTCCGCCGCATGTGGCAGCCCGTGGGCGTAGAGTTTAATAACGACTTGTGTCGGGCGTCAACATGGCTGGAAATCATGCATGGACAATGCCTGCTGTTCAAGGTTGGCCCTTGATACCCATGCATTGACTTCGGCATTGTCCGATTGCGTTATTCTGCGCCTTGCAGGTCCAGCGGCCTGGCCAACGACCACTCGCGCATGGCCTTTGCTGCTTCATGGGGAATCACAAAGACTGGGTGAATTCCCTTGACACCCGCACCCGCTTCAAAGATTTTCTCAGCAGCCCACTCGCTAGGGATTTGCGCTTCCGAGCATTGCCAGGTAAACGCTGAGCCAAATGGATCGTTGCTATCCGCGGTCCCATAGGAGTGGAAGTGTTCGACTATGCTGAGTCCAGAGAGATTGTAACAAGTGTGGTACGAGTCCGGCATTCTGTCAAGTGTCGTTAGTATCTGTGAGAAGAACTTTGGAGTGACTGACTTTGATGGTTTGTCCCTCAATCCGCCATCGTTTGCCTGACAACAACATAGAATATATCTTGCCAGACCTTCACTGCTGTACAAGTTCACGCTCACGTCTCTTGTCCTGTCGCTGGCCGAGTCTCGAGGACCGCTCACCGCCGCTTGTGCCAGAGGCCAACAACCCCCCAGCCAGTGGCTATAGCAACCATCTACCAGTTTATTTGTGCGGCCGGCAAAGCCACCTTCTGGCGCATATTGCCTGGAAGAGAGCCACCAAATCAGTGCATCGACATCGAGGAACTTGCCAATTGCTTCGTGCGGTGGACCATATAAGCACAGACAAGCGAGCGCACAAAAGGCGTAGGACCCGTGCGCTTCGCCTCCTGGTGACGCTGCAATTCCGCCCTCATAGGTCTGGCAACGCGAGATATATTCCCCGAGGCCGTCCTTGAAAGTCTCCAGACCTGCATCACGAGCTGGAGAATCTGGGGGAAGCGAAAGAGGAAGGTTGAGAAGTGAAACGGCAACCAAGGCACACAGAGCTCCTCGAGTATCTTCTTCGCCGCCTTCACATATCTGAAAGCCTCCGTCCGCTTGCTTGAGCCGCCCTAGCCAGTGCCACATCTTTTCACGATCGACAAGTGAGTAGGCCTCTTCGCCGCCAACCAACGCCAGAGACAGCAGCGCCGCGTAGGTCCCAGCTTGGTGGGCATCTTGTCCGAAGCCACCACCAATGCCGCCATTGGGGTTTTGCATGGAATAAATTGTTTTGACCACCCTGTTAGCACAGTCAGTCCACCGCTTCGTGGCATATTTACCACATGGGGGCCTAAGAAGAAGGCCTGGACCAAGTGCAAAACAAGTGTTACCTTGAACGGAATTCGGAAACGTCTTCACCGAGCATGTAGAGTCCCACCAATGCCCAATAAACCATCCAAGGACGACTAGCATCAATGCCGACGAAGGGAGCAGGGAACTCTTCCAAGTTCTGATGCAGGAATTCAATGTGCGCCTCTTTTTCTAAGCCAGGTAATCCAAACTCATTGAAATCGAATGGACTTCGGCTGGGGTCATTGATGCCATCGAGTAGAGGCAAGCACTCCCTGACGGTTTCGCTCTGAACAGTAGATGTTTCTGTCTCGAGTGTATCGAGTAGCAGTGGCGGTTGGCGGAAGTATGGGGGTATCTGATAGTCGGCGTTGTCCATGGTGGGCGTTGCAGCGTGTGAGGAAGACTCCAGGTTGCAGAGAGCAGGAGGAATAGTCTCGGATGAAGCAAGAAGTCAAGATATCTGTCTCAGTGCACATACCAGGCCGAGGACATGGCGTCACGACGGATATTTCTGGATGTTGATATTGTTCTCAAATTCCATTGGCGCTGGTTGCGACGCAGAGCATGTCACGACAGCCACGACAGAAGCCTGACTGACCCCGTTCGCGGGATAATACCTAGGTAAGGTTGGAAAGACTGATTGGCACAGGCAATATCTGCTGGGTAAGACCTCGTTTTGGACCAAGTCTCATTTCATCTCGTCTCACTTGGATATTGGGATTGAGATGTTGTGGTATCTCCTTGATGCGGGGTAATTGTCACTATCACAGCTGCCGCCCGGCAGCCAAGTGAGAGGAAGGCCCTGGAGCCTCGTAGCCCACCGGCAGTAAGGGGGCTCTGCTCGGCGCTTGCCCACTAATGTATCCACGCTCCATAGAATACTCGGTACTTGTCCGGTGCATCTCTACTACATCTCTACTATGTTTACATCGTGAAGTACGTCCATTGATACAGTGCCCATCGCAGCACATACTACTCTAGATCAATCTCCTCACATTCCCGACAGCTGTACGTAAAACCTGCGCTGCAGGGAAATACCGACACGGCCTGTCCGTAACAGCCACTGACCCAGACCTCAAGCAGCAGAGAAGTGCACAGGGTGTTGTGGACACAGTCGGTGACTGGCTCAGCATGGTAGATATGGTCGGACAACGTTCCCGCAAGCCGTTGTGTGGATACACCGTCACAATCATGGGAGCTGTGCTGGATTGAGGAGGCGATACTCTCCATGTCTTAACATCTGAAACGTCGGTCTGTCACCAACTTTGCCCTTGAACTTAAACCGACATATTTGCGGGAGGCTCCTGCTGCTTTGAATCGCCAGCTGGAACTGTCGTTGCCGTCAAGGAGCAGCAATAGCCCGGGTGGCTAGGTGCAGGCCGTCTCAAAGCCTACACCGCTCTTCGAAAGGGAGGATTACCCTCCTGCATGCTGCTCAGCTGCGATCCTTAATATACTGTTGTCTCAGGGCGCCGCGTACCAGGGGTTATGCGTGAACTACACACGCCGCCACGGTCGGCATCAAATAACACATGGCAGAAATGAGGAATACCAAGCTCAACTACAATCTGGCCTTGGACAGAGAGGCGCAGCATAGATCTCGCTCCCACAGCCGAAGGGTTTGTGCGGCAGAGACGATGACAGGAAAGGACATGCTATTGTGGACTAGTGGTCAGCACCGTTGGGCGATTACTTGCATTAGTGATGAGCTTGTTTGTGGCAATGCGACATCTCTATGGTCGACTATGAAGGCTCGTATTGTTGCGGTCAGACCGTTTTGCCCCGTGCAGCAGTCCACCGCAGGAGGCCTGGCAGCGAGCGTTCCAGGCACTTTCACCCTGGATCTTGCACAGTAGTTCAGCACCACCCCAGATACCAGGAGAGGGAGAGAGATGAATATCGGTGCTGGTTGGCGACATGAATGATATGAACGGCAAACATACCACATTGGTCTTAGGGATACAGAATTGTAAAGGCTGAGAGAGAGCAGGACCCGGGCAGCGCTGAAAATCAAGGCTCAAGAATCCAAACTGGGTTATTGCGATTGCTGTGCGTGTCAGTGGTTGAAGACTTGAGGAGGATGGCAAACAGGGCGCAGCCACCAAAGTTCCCAGCATACGAAGATTGGAAATCCGTTGATAATGATGTGGTAATTCCTCAGTGCTCTTTCAGTAAATACTGCATCCCTTTCCTGTCTCTCACATCTAATCTTTTGTTTCCTCTGTGTTGTGTTTTCTGCATCCTTTAAAGGGACTGTACTCTGAAGGTACAGTACCTAGGTACCTTTAGCATATCCACCGACGCCGCTTGTTTGACCCCCGGAAAAAAACGGGATTCCGGCCAACATCTAGCCAGCGGCACTACTTGGTACCCAACTCCAAGTGACTTGTACAAATCAGTGACCGCCAAGTGAACACAACTGCCGCTGGGAACCCACCCGACCAGCCAACTGACACTGGCTTGGGCTCCTCAACAAAAGGTACGCAGAACGGAGTGCGGCGTTTCCTTGGGTACCTCCCTACCTAGGTATCTACTGGTAGGTACCTTGTATCCCCCTCACACAGTCCATCTAACTCTCACCTTCCACTCTCACCCACTCGCCCAGTCTCTCATCCACAATATGAGTGATTGACAGACAGACAGACAGGATACATACAGCATCGTTCACCCACTGCCTCCCCCTCATTTCCCGCATTATCACCATTTCGCGATCTGCGTGGCTCAACGGACAAACTCAACTCTGCCACCGACCACTATCACCGAACTCCGTTAGGCCTCATCCCAAGTCGACACATATGGGGCTGTGATTCCACGACGCCATCTTTCCTCGGCCGGATCAGCCAGTCATCACGCGTCGGCAAGTCGGGCCCAGTCTTATCCAGTCGAACAGCCTACCAGCCCTTATCGCTTGGTCGCAGTTGGGGCCTCATCCTGCGGGCGACCTTTGGAGAGTTGGGACCTTTGGCTCTCTTTGGGTTCTGACCACTAATAACCTAACCAACAGAGTGCGCCCCCCAGCACCACACAGTCAATCCCACGAACCACTGACCTCGCACAGACACAAAATCCACCACCCACATCGCCCGCTGCCACTCTCCTCCCACTTTCTCGTGTACTCCCCGCCCAATTCGACGATCCGTAAAACCCTGCATGCACTGCTCACCGCCTCTTCTTACTCTCGCTCGCCCTCGCACCTGACGCCCGCCTCTCAGGTCGAGCTCGTTTTGAGCGGTCACTTCCTGTAACTCTTGTCCTCCAGTTTCCTCCCTCTTTACCTCTTTCTCTCGACAGCTCATTCTGTTCCTGCTTCACGAGGCCCGTGAGCGAGAGAGAGAGAGAAGCAATCGACCAGTCTGTCCTCGAGACGCCTTGTCCTCCAGATCCCGCATCTGTTATCCCACGAGGCTGACTGTCTGACACATCTTATCAAACATGGCGGGCAACGTCGCCCTGACCAGTGAAGACCTTGCCTATGACCTCGATACACGAAGCGCCTCTTTCTTCCGAAACCATGCCTGGCCTATACCAATGGACCAAGTAGCTGCTAGTCGGCCAGATCCAAGGAGGAACATTTCGCCCATCCAGACCAACAGCCATGGGCTGCGGCAGACCACAATGGCGGAGCATCCCATGATGGATACTTGGAGGTTCCAACAACAACACCACCACCAGCATCATCATCAACAACCGCATCCGCAGCCGCCCAGTATCGATTATGCCAATACCCAGCAACCGTACGATATGCATTACGATGCCCAGTTCCACGGCATAGCTTTACATCCTTCCCAGATGACCATAATGCCGGTGTCGCAGGCTCCGTTGGCACCTGGCTTACCGCTCGAAGCCGCTTACCTTCCCCTCGAGTCTGGTATTGAGGGCATGCCCCAGAACTGGGCCGAACTCCAGAGCGAACTGATCAACTATACCACGACGGATGTCGGCCTGGCCGTTTCACCATATCAGCAAATGACCAGCTCTCCCACGGGCTCCCACCTCGAAGTTCTCTCGCAACCCAGCTCTTGTGACGAACACGGATGGACCATGGTTGAGCCCAGAACGTCCTTCGAATCCTATGAGCGACAATTCTTTGTTGATCCCAACCAAACCGTGCACAATAGGACCTTGTCCGAATCGTCATACTCAGACCTCGAACAGCATAGTCATGGCGCGTTTATGTCTAATCTCGACATGGGTGCTTCTCAGGCAGTATACTCGCCGACTACTTTGTCAGACAGCGACTTTGAATATCCAGGACATACTCATCGCCTGTCTATCGACCACGGCTCCGCTCCGTCTGTGAGCGTCAATCCATCCGCTCTTGTACGTCCGATCCCTATCCCCTCGGCCAAGTCATCCGCACCGTCGATACGATCGCCCGGTTCCCAAGGGTCAGCTGGCTCCCCTGGCCGTAAGCCTTCCAGGAAGAGTCCCATAGCTGCCAAGTCAACAGACAAGGTCATGAAGAAGTCATCACCCGGTGGCAAGGTGGAAGGGGAGAAGCGGGTTGGCCGAAGAAAAGGACCGCTGCGGCCGGAACAGCGGAAACAAGCCAGTGAGATTCGGAAGTTGAGAGCCTGCTTGCGGTGCAAATTCTTGAAGAAGACATGCGACAAAGGCGAGCCTTGTGCTGGATGTCAACCGTCCCATGCTCGCCTGTGGCAAGTCCCCTGCACTCGCATCGACATCAAGGAAATTGGTTACTTCCTGAAGGATTGGAAGTTCGACTATGAGCGACATATCTCGCTGGGGTTCTCGGTGGGTAATATCAAGGGCTTCTCCGATACCGAAAAGACACTCTTCATTACCCATGGGTACGGCCACATGCTCCCTGTCACCGCCCGAGAAGTCTACGTCAGGGATGAGACATGTCTGAAAATGGACTGGATCGAAGCCAACTCATTCGCACCTGATGGCTACGAAGTATCGACAGCCAAGCTTTCGGCTGGCATGGAAGGCATCTCAACGACAATGCTGAGTGACTACCTCGACCGGCATATTGACGGCACTGGCACGTTTGAGAAATTTGTGGATGACTACTTCGAGGGAACGCCCTTCCTCTCACAAATGCTCAAGACGGCGTACCGATTCTACTTCAAGACTGGATCGAAGATCATCAAGAAGGCGTTGAAGTTGATGCTCGCCTACAATCTGACACTGCACATCACCATGGTGGAAGGAGTGCCCAGCGAAGAGTCATTTGTCGGCAAGATCGAAGAGCATACATCCAAATTCTTTGGCAAGACGATGGCTCCGGTCATGATCAACTTCCAGATCAAGTGTGCCATGGCCGATATGTGGCGTGAACTGCACAAGGATGTTCTCGAGGAACTGTCCAGCCTGTACTCGAGCGTGTACAGTGGGGACAAGCTCAAGAACTGGCCCACTATCTTCATCCTTGCATCCGTCCTGCTGGCTGTGTGGGAGTGCATGCAATTTGACTGCCACTACCGTGTTCCCGATTCTGCGGCCGTGGAGAAGTTCTGTAACGACATGGAGACTACTCCGGTTGGTGTCGTGGTTGGCCTTTTCCAGGCCATTTCTCAGAAGCTCCCATCGTTCCTTGAATGGGACACTTCCAAGCACCACGCGCTCCTGGCATCCAACATGGATGTGTGCAACACCATGAGCGAAGTGCGAGAACATGTTACGAGATATGGTGAGGCGACACCCTCGGACCTTTTTCTGGTTAGTGCGAAGAACTAACTTTGTTGGCAGAAAACTACTTACGAGGTCGACCTAACGCACGGTTTGACCGCAAGGATTTTGATTCGTTGTCGAACAAGTTCCTTGCCAAGCTTGTGATCCGGGCGAACTAGCCATATGATGCATTTACGGTTTACGATGAGGAAGTCCCGTCGTTGCAGATCTCACGAGATATTTGACGTCTCTCACGATAACACACGTTGCTTCTTGATTTGTTTTCACGTGTATCGGATGGACGACTGATGAACGACCACGGCGTTATGACGACGACGACGACGAACGCACTCACTAGCATGAATCTAGCCTTGAAATTTTCTTTGGTCTCATTTTGCGTATATATATGTTGTGTCGAAGGATCGGTCTATGGACGGAGGACTGGGACGAGGAATCATATCCACGGGGAGCGGCAGTGGGGTTGCTTTTGGAGCATGAACAAGGACGGCGCCCTGCATGCAATGAGCGTTACCAAGCAGATCCCGCACCATCTTGACGAATTATCATATTTGGCGAGGCTAGTGGGTGGAAATGCACCGTTCGAGCAATTACATAGACCGCCAAAAAAGGAGGCAAGAAAGAGAAGGATCCTCACGGCAAACTGTCGGGCTTGTCACTGGCATGGTCATGTTTTGTTGAGGAGGGCTGCACTTCCTACATGTAATGGGAAGGCAAGGATGGATGAGGGATGAGGGATGAGATATATGGAGCATGTCAACCATGAGATGTCGAATAGCGATCACTATCATCCACTCGTAAACCAAGACGATGTAAGGGAACCGTGTGTTCCTTTAAATAGTCGAGCAAAAGCGTCCTTTTGGTACTTATATTCCGTCTAGGGATTTCGTTTTTCCCAGCAACGTGTGATACGCGAGCCCATAGAGTGGATGGACGATCCCAGTTCCAATGAAATGGAGCAAACGAGTTTTTTGGGAACGGGAGGCCCCGAATAACAGGCCCAGGCTGGTACGGCATTCCTGATGCAGTAGTGGCAGTTGATAATTCATACCTTAGGTAGTTCCCCTAGGTACCTACCTAGGTATGGTTTGGGCCCTAGGGGGCGCTGGGTGCACTGGGTGGTCGCTGCCGCAGTCTATCTTGCCCCGGAGTCCTGATCCGAGCCCGCCCTGACGTACCGGTGCCAAAGCCACTGGCGCCACTGCTGTACTCGGTACTAAATATTAAGTATTGTCAACAAGCCGAAAACACTCTTTTCTCGACGAGTCTGGAAAACTCGAAGCAAAGAAAGCGCCAGAAACATCCCGACACCATCATCAACCATTCAACTTTCTTCCGAAGATGGGCCTCCATTGACCCGGCAGTGTCCTCCTTCACATGCCTGCTGCTGCTGTCACTCTCGTGTTACTTTTGCACTTTGCACTAGTCCTCGACGAACCACTCCGACCTTTGTTACACCTCCAGCGACCTCCCCACGACCTTGCATCTTTTGGCCCAAAGCACCAGAAACTTCTTTCCCTTAGCGAATAGCTTTAAGACGCCGTTGGCGGTCTTCGCAGCGCGCCACTGAGCTGCGATTCTCGTGCAACTTCAAAAGAGGTGACGAACCGCGAACACTAGTCGTCAATACGGATCCCGCCTTCCTCGATTCATACATTCGCACCTGCATCTCGAGTGCATTGACTGGCTTCGGAAAGCATTGGGCAGGAAATCAAATTCATCCTCCAAACACCAAACACTTTGAATTCATCAACTCATCAAAGTTCACCCCCCTGCCTTCGCAATCACCTCAACTTCTTTTCTACCCCTACAGTCTTCTGGAACCACAAATCGCTCTGCAGGGCTGCTTAAGGCTGCTAAGGCTGTTTCGCTGCTCCCACCAGAGCCCCCCAACCTCTCCCGTTCACTACCACATCCGTCTTCTTCGACTCCATACCTTGCCCCTTCCACACCTCGCCGTCTGACCATCTTCTGAGTTTGGTCTGAGTCAGCTCTGAACAGAGACACCGTCTAGAGGCTCCCAGAATAACCTGATTTGATTCCATTGCAAACATGCCTGCCGCAACCGACAGCCCTCCCAAGGTGGAATCGCGGCTTCTCCTGGTCTCCAATCGCCTGCCAATCACCATCAAGCGGTCTCCGGAAGGGAAGTATGATTTCTCCATGTCGTCAGGAGGCCTTGTCACTGGGCTGAGTGGCTTGGCGAAGAGCACCACCTTTCAGTGGTACGGTTGGCCAGGGCTGGAGGTCCCTGAAGACGAAGTCAGCGGTGTGGTCAAGCGGCTGAAGGATGAATTCAATGCTATCCCCGTTTTCGTCGACGACGAATTGGCCGATAGGCATTACAACGGGTTTTCCAGTACGACTCTCAGAAACCCCATTACTATTTGTGCATCCAGCTGACAAGCTCTAGACTCCATCATGTGGCCGCTCTTCCACTACCACCCTGGTGAAATCACGTTCGACGAGTCGGCTTGGAATGCTTACACCGAGGTCAACCGTCTCTTCGCCCGGGCCATTGCCAAAGAAGTCGAGGATGGCGATCTTGTCTGGGTGCACGACTACCACCTGATGCTGTTACCCCAGATGCTCCGCGAAGAGATTGGTTCTACAAAGTCCAATGTCAAGATCGGCTTTTTTTTACATACTCCCTTCCCGTCGAGCGAGATCTACAGGATTTTGCCCGTTCGAAATGAAATCCTGTTGGGGGTCCTTCACTGTGATCTGATTGGCTTCCACACCTACGACTACGCTCGACACTTCCTCAGCAGCTGTTCGCGAATTCTGAACCTCACCACGACGCCCAACGGGGTCGAATTTGAAGGCAAGATTGTCACAGTCGGCGCCTTCCCCATCGGCATCGACCCGGAAAAATTCACCGAAGGCTTGAAGAAAGACAAGGTTCAAAAACGCATTGCTGTGCTGGAGGAGAAATTCAAGGGCGTTAAGTTGATTGTTGGTGTAGACCGTCTCGACTACATCAAAGGTGTTCCCCAGAAACTTCATGCTCTCGAGGTTTTCCTTACAGATCACCCCGAATGGATTGGTAAGGTGGTCTTGGTTCAAGTCGCCGTGCCCAGCAGACAGGATGTTGAGGAGTATCAAAATCTTCGCGCGGTTGTCAACGAGTTGGTGGGACGCATCAATGGAAAATTCGGTGAGTTTTTACACTTCCTTCTAGGTTCATCTAGAGTCTGTTTCGCTAACAAGTCCAGGCACGGTCGAGTTCATGCCCATCCACTTCATGCACAAATCGGTCAACTTCGATGAGCTCATTGCCCTTTACGCCGTCTCAGATGTATGTCTCGTCTCCTCGACACGGGACGGTATGAACCTGGTATCCTTCGAGTACATAGCCTCTCAGGAACAGCGAAAAGGTGTGCTTATTCTTTCCGAATTTGCGGGTGCTGCACAGAGCTTGAATGGCAGTATCTTGGTCAACCCTTGGAACACCGAGGAACTGGCCGGTGCCATTCAGGAGGCTGTGACAATGAGCCCAGAACACCGTGCTATCAATTATGCCAAGCTGCACAAATATGTCTTCAAGTACACCAGGTAAGTCATTGCGCAGTCTTTTCGCTCAACCACCAGCAACTTGTCTAACCAACGTTTCAAGTGCGTTCTGGGGTCAATCTTTCGTGGCCGAATTGACCAGAATATCCGCCCAAGGAGAGAAGAAGTTGAAGTTACGTCGAGCATCCCTGATAAAATCGCCATCTCAGCAGCCACCTTCTGAAAGCAGAGATGTGGATTCGGGAGCGAAGCAATCGTCACAGCCAACTACGAACCCAGATGTCGAGATCGATGGCTTTCAAGCATCGAGAGACGTTGATGTCGCGGCTACGGATGGACACTCGAAGGAAAAGTCGGCGACGCTATGAGCTTAAGGGATGGGACTGGCAGGTGTTGGCAACGAAACGATACGAGGTCATGCAGCAGAGTGCCTAACACGGGCTTTTGCATTACAACAGTTACAGCCATGCGGTATTACTTTAGACAGGGGTCAAAGCAACAAAGAAAGGCAGGGCAAGGTGCTCAGGAACCATAGAGAGGACATCATTCCATGATAGCAAGAATTATACTTGTGAAGGCCATAGTCCTACTGAGTCGCCTGGTGAGCTTGACAAATGTAATCGACATGCCCCTCGACCGCCTGCCCGTATGATTGTATTCAGAGCGCTTAAGGCGTCCTTTTCTATGCTCCTCCCTGCACCTCGATCTTTATCGTACACTGATTGTATAAAGACAGGTCTTTATCTTATATAAGTATGTTGTTCTCGACGCCCAGGGCTGGAAGGGAGGGAGTATGGCTAGTATTCACCCAGTCAATCGATCAATCAGCCAGCCCTTCGTCCGTCCATGCAGTTTTTGGTCTCTCAGGACTCGCTTTCCGCCACGCAAGGGGGTTGGTTGGCTATTTCTCAACACTGTACTCGTACTCGGTCCTAGTTGATTTTCTGAAACCGCTGCTTTGCCCCGTAGAACCACCGAGGCAGGCGGACAGTAACAAGAGAGAAGGGAAAGGGGTGAGAGAGATGAGCGAGCCCTATCTAGAGCTTGTTTGTGCTCCCTCCTCCTCCTCCTCCTCCTCCTCCTCCTCCTCTCCGTCTGCCTAAGTAAGTGATCAACTGCCCACTCTCTGGCCCCTTCGAGACGTCCTACGCCGGTAGGGGACTCGCCGTCTTATCCACGCCAGGGCTTTTGTCCGCTTTCGCGGCGGGTTTCTTGCCGCCACCACCCTTCCTCCCCTTCTGTCTCAGCGCCAACTTCTTCATCTCGCCCTCGGTCCCGACCCACCTGCCCTTGTCGCTGCCCACGGTTCTGGACTGTCTCTGTTCGACAGGCACGCCAAACGGGGTGATGACCTCGCGGACCACGTAGCGCACGCCCTTTTCCTTGACCATGCCGTTGCGGTCGCGCGGCCGGTGTCGCTTGACAACCACCTGGCCGCGCAGGTCGCGCTCGTTCCTCAGGGACGGCGGGAACGCGCCGAACCGGACCACGTCGCCCTCGCGCAGCAGGTTGTGGGCGTCGTGCACCAGGTGGTGCGTGGGCCGCGTGTAGTGTTTCTGAAAGTGTGCGTGGAAGACTTGGATCGACCGCGTCACTCGTACGGTCTTGTCCATCGTCCCCGTGCGCGAAACTGTCCCGATCAGGGTCGGGGAGGTGGAGAGGAAGTCTGCGTCTGGAGTTGGGATCTCGTAGGAGGATGAGGATGAGGATGAGGAAGGGTAGATTAGCGATGGATCCCAGGATGAGGAGGACGTGGTTGTTTTCTCATTTGGGGATGAGGGCGCCGGCGGAGGCCGCGATGGTTCTTGTGATGAGCCCGGAGGTCTAGAGGTAGACGATCTTTTCAGGTCTGCATGATCCGTCGACGCCCGTGACAGTATGCTCTGCGCAACGTTTTCTCCCGCGTCGCCGCCCTTGCTGCCCAGTGTCGAGGCGTCGAGTCCTTCTGAGGAGGAGGCAGCGGGAAGGTCGGTCAGTGGCTGTGCTTGGTGAAGTAGACATGTGGATGAGAATGCTCGTCCCTGCTGCACGGAGATCCTGCTGCGGCATTGTGAAAGACCGCGAGTGGCCGCACCTCGACGAGCACCTGCAATCGGTGACGCTGGCGAGCATGTAAGAGCTGTCGGCGCCGAGGCTGTCGACCGCGGCGCTGAAACCCTTGCGCGGCAGGCACAGGAACAGGCACGTCGCGCGAGTGCTGTTGCAGAGGATGAGGAGGAGTAGAAGTTCATGATGTTGACCTGCGGTCGTGAAACGGACACCCTAGGTACTTCACTGGTAACCCGCGAGCATGGAAGAGAAAAGGAGGACCCGATCCCGATATGGATGATTCGTACAATCGGGTGGGCTGGAATGAAGAATGCACAAAGGAGAGTATGGAAAAGAGCTCCTTGTTGATGCTGCTGCTGCTTTCGACCTGCGTCCAAAATTTTAGGGTGCATTGGAATCGGGGTCACAAGCTCGGCGGAGTGGAGCTGCCTCTGGAGCGGCTACAAGGCTCCGTCAGCCTCGTAGCATGGTTTACGGGGACGACATTGAGACAAGGCACGATTACTGGATTTTATCCTCAATGGCTAATCCCACAGTGACTGCTTTTTAGCTCTCGACAGGAGCCTTTCCCATCGGCCGTCTACCGCTGCTTTGCTGCCTCGAAACGCCACGCCATTCCCGTGCCGTCCTTGGTGGTCCGTGGATGATGCCTATGCCGCCCAAACGTCCTTGCCAACGCCTTCTATCCAGTGGCCCAAATCATTGACATTGCTGTCCCACTCCTTCAGTCGCTGCCTCATGCCCTCGATTTGATTCCGTTCCAGCACTTTGGGCTGTACCCAATTGATCCTCGCAATCTGGGCGACCTGGTCGATCTTCCCCCGCAACAGCCCCAAGCTGAGCGCCTTCATGATCAAGTGCTCAATCTCATCGGGCTTGACGTTGGTCTCTTGACTGATGGTCTTGAATGTCATTGCACGGTCGTGTGGCGGTCGCTTGAATACCAGTTCTGTCAACGCAGCCAGGTTGATCTTCTGCCAGAGGAACAATCGATGCGACTCGAGGATGGGGTCCTTGGTGAGGTTATTGGACATGCGATCGAATGTGGCCAGATCTCCTCGGTTGAAGGCGAAGAGCAGATCCCGTAGCCATGACTGAGGATGCGGAGGTTTCAGGGCGTCTAAGATGGGATGCAGGAGCAGCTCCCCAAAGTTGTAGATCTGGTCCGACACCAGTGCGGCGATGGCCAGGTTGTATGCTCTGTGCTGCCGTTGTTCGGTGTTCAGCTCCGACTCATCTATGCATGCAAGATACAATAACGAGTTTCTGTAGTAGGATGTATAGTCGTTCGCGGCTTGGAAATAGTCGGCATTGACGCGGTAGAAGGCTGCGTGAACCACATTTTCCACAAAATCGAACTGATCCAAAATTTTTTGCGCCTTTTCTAGTTGCTCTTTTGCCTTTGTCGCCTCTCCCAGTCTCAGGTAGACACTAGCCAGCTCGGTGATTGTGTAAACATGCGCTTCTTCGGAATCTGGTTTGGCAACTCGATCGGCGAGAGTCCTGAGAAACTGGCTTCGCTCAGTGTCGTCTGTCAATCATTTAGCTTCTAAACCTCAATACAAGATCTCCAAAAATTACCCTTGATTTGCGCCGAGGCGCTCAGTGCCAATTTGACGAGTTTGAGCTGGTTGATCTTGTCTGCGAAACTGATGATGAAGGTATTGTAGATGGGTAATCTCTGAGAGGTGCTCTCTGGGTTCGAGAAGTATTCCAGAAGCGTGTCCGTCAGTTGATGCCATAGCTTACGTTCCCAGAGATCTTCGAAAGTGAGAAAGAGGTGTTGAAGTTCGGTGGGTGCTTCATCTCGTTGTTCTGCGAGGAAATTGGAAATCGCCTCTGGATCGTGTTTTGACATGGCGGCACTGAACTGGAATACAGGACAGCGAGTTTTCGAGTTGAATTCGCCTTTCCGAATGTGCGCAGGTGCAGGAGTGTAAAAGACGAGAGTGTGTATTGAAAATGGCGGAGTGTGTAGACGAATTGAGCGGCGGTCGCAGGCAATCGACGAGGCGCGTCAACCATCTTCTCGGTCACGTGGACAGCCTCGCTCACAGAGTACAGCGACAAGAGCCTCTTATTCCTTTTGAAAGATCAATCGGTGCCTTCGAACAAGAATGATAATAACTCTGGTTTCTTCGCTTGTCTAATGAGCCATAAAAGTATCCCAACCCCTAGAGGTTCATCTTTCCTCCTTGGATATCACTGGCCGTGCCAGAGATTGAGTGTTGATGAACGACCTAGTACTTCTAGCAGCACGCCAATTTTCCCAAAGCAATAGAATTGTCCACTTCGCTAGATCTTCTTGTTGTACTATCCAGGCCTACGTATCTTATGGCTGACTTGTCCATCCTGTCCACTCTTTCAATGTTCGCTCTGCCTATCCAGAAACGACGTCCTTTCCAGCGGTAAGCGAATCTGTCTTCAACGGGAAGCTACCTAGATACGTAAGATCCTGTTGAGCAAAGCGAAACAATATATTGTCATCATTGCTCAACGCTGCCAATCTCCCACAAGAGTGGAAAAGGGAGAATCACCGAGCTCATCGGCTAATAGCAGTGGGACTCACAGAGTCGCCTTCTCACTCACCCTCCACTTCCCTGCGCTGGTCTTGACGACCTTGCCATCGCGCCGCAGCTTGTCGAGCACCATCAGCAGTCCATTCTCGGCCGGCTGCCACAGGTTCTCCGGGTAGTGGCGGTAGATGACCTTGACCATGTCGATGCTGGCCCATTCCTTGCCCAGCACGGTTTCTGCGCCGCCAACAGCGACCGAGTCGCCTTCGGCTTCGTCGTCGCCAACCCGGGTAATACTGTCGTGGACGAGCGGCTCCGAGCTGTTCGGCGGTGTTGTCGTGCCGTACTTCAAGACGTTCAGCGCTTCTTCCTCTCGCATACGTCGGTGCGCGATGTACTCGTCGATTTTGGCCACGGCGTCAGAAATCACGGCTCCGTGGCCTGGAAAGGCTCTCTTGCTGCCAGAGCCACTACCGTCTTGTGACTGTTGTTGCGCAGCCACCGCGTCCACGACCCGTCTCTTCATGAGGTCCAGGCTCTGCAGGTACAGATGGAGGTCCTCAAACACGGCCGTGCCATGGCCTAGGACGTTGTCGGCGGTGAACAGTGCGCCCACCTCGGTCGGGTCCGGCGACGAGGTGATCTGGAAGACCATGTGGTCCTTGGCGTGGCCGGGGGTGTGGATGGC
Organism: Fonsecaea multimorphosa CBS 102226; assembly: GCF_000836435.1. Lineage (NCBI taxonomy): Eukaryota > Fungi > Ascomycota > Eurotiomycetes > Chaetothyriales > Herpotrichiellaceae > Fonsecaea > Fonsecaea multimorphosa. The sequence continues at coordinate 1,287,724 of NW_015971636.1, read as the reverse complement.
TTGGATCTCCAGAGGAGCCGAATCCCCTGATAGGGCGATTGAAAACTTTTGGCCGTCTGCGATGTCGTGCACGCGCGAGGGCTCGATCAGGCCGTCCGGGTTCCACGTCGGCTGGTTCTTGTACACCTTGGCTTGATCCAGAGAAAGTTCCTCGCACAGCCTTTCCAGGTCCCGAACCCCGCCTAGGTGGTCGTGGTGCCAGTGCGTTAGTATACAGGTTGACACGGCGATGGGTTCATTCTGGGAAGTCAGCACGGTGCGTAAAGTGTCGATCCATTTCTTCTCGCCCGCCCCTGTATCGATCAGGATGCGTTGCGGCCCCGTGCCGAGTAAGTAAGTGTTTGTGCCTTGAAGCGTGAACTAGTTCCACGGGAGGGGTCAGCATAACGATGGATGGATCGGGCTCGGGGTTTAATAAGAGGCCATTTTTCTCCTTCTTTATAGTCTTCGTTTGGCCTCCCACCTTCCGGTTTGCAAAAGACGACGTCGTCCCTCCAGAATAGCGAAGGAAGAAGACAACGTAGAGAGAATACTCCCATAAAGCACAATATAGTCATGATAGAAAACACATCTGCAAAAGTGCATTGGACTTACCTTGCTAGGGTTCCCGCCCAGGATGCGAACAATATTCGTGCTGATCTGCTCCCAGTCTGGGAGGTGCGGGAGGTTTTGTGCCATGACGCGTCTTCTCGGGCCTCGAAAGGTAGGATTGGTGCTGTGGAAGAGTCTCAGCCTGGTGGGAATTCTGCGCATATACTGTAACTGCTTCTGGGCTCGAGGTCTTGCGTGGGGTTGGTAGCAGTCGAGTTGGAAATGAGTGCCGTGAAAGGCCGGAGACGAGACGGGCGGGATCGAGTGGCTTTTCTGTATTTGGGTATGTGTCTGGGGTTTCTGTTCGGTAGAGCAGTCAAACAGACTAGATTGCCGAGGAGAGCGATCGAAGTTCCTCTGTCGGAGTGGTAGGAGTAAAAAGTAATAGAGTTGTTGTCTATCCTGGGTATATGTATTCACGCCATCTCACCCAGCGACTTTCGTCTCTTTCATGCACAGCAAGGACGGTGATGGTGAATCAGAACCCTTTCTTAGAGTGGCGGCTACGAGACCAAGAGCAAGGGATTCGTTCTTATATATGTGAGCAGTGACACAAGATACAGCGCATATCGCAATCATCCGTCCCCATTTGTCAATCGGTTGTTATTACATGCCGAGGTTCCCAACGGCTGGCGACGCCCTTTTGTCAATGACCCTCAGAACGCAGCCTTGTGGTGCTCTCAGCCATTCAGATACCCTTGTCGAGTACACACAATGCCATTCCCGAGTCTGCGACGAACAATTCCTGCTACGTTTAGAAGAGCGCAGTATGTCCATATGACATTTTAAAATTTGCTGTGCGCTGGTATTCCGCTACGAAAAAAGTACATAACATCATGCCCCCAATCTGCTACCATGCCCTTCTCGACACAAGCACGGTTCATATCTGAACTCTCTTCCTCGCCTTTCCGCCTCCAGTCTCAATTATCTGAGGCTTTTCTTGAAAATGCCTCGTTGTCTGTGCCGACTGCGTCTGCATTCGATTTGCATCCTGTACAATAATTGCGTGTTGAACCGAGACGAACTCGATCCGCTTTTTAGCGGTGGCCGTGCATTTTGGCCATGGTGTTCAGGGCACTGCCGTTCTTGAACCACTCAATCTGGCCCTCGTTGAATGTGTGCTGCAACTCGCAGTCCCATTCCTTGCCGTCCTTGGGGTGTACTTTCATGGTCACAGGCTTGCCGGGTGCCAAGTCAGTGACCAACAAGTCGACCTTGTCATCAGGGTTAATTTTGTCGTAGTCTTCGGGGTTGGCGAACGTCAAGGGCAGCATGCCTTGCTTCTTCAAGTTGGTCTCGTGGATACGAGCGAAACTTCGGGTGATGATGGCAATACCTCCAAGGTGTCGGGGTTCAAGAGCAGCGTGCTCTCGAGAGGATCCTTCACCATAGTTCCAATCTCCGATCACGACCCACTTCGTTCCATCTTTTTTATATTGTCTGGCAGTGGCAGGAACCGCATCCCATTCACCGGTCTTGAAGTTCTTGACCTTGTTAGCTTCGCCGTTCGCGGCGTTGATGGCGCCAATCAGCATGTTGTTGGAGATGTTGTCAAGGTGACCACGGTACTTGAGCCAAGGCCCAGCCATGGAGATGTGATCGGTGGTGGTCTTGCCCTTGGTCTTGATCAGAATGGGGAGGTCAGTGAAATCCTTGCCGTTCCACGCCTCGAAAGGCTCCAAGATTTGAAGACGGTCAGACGTAGGAGACACCTTCACTTCCACTTGCGCACGCTCCTCGGGCGGCGCTTGGTATGTATCACGACCTGGGTCGTATCCGTTTCGAGGCAGACCCTCACCAGTCGGCGGCTTGAGCTTGAAGTCGTTGCCGTCCTTGTCCTTTAGTGTGTCGGTGAGAGGGTTAAAGTTGAGATTTCCTGCAATGGTCATGGCCACAACCAAATCCGGGGACGTAACGAATGAGTGAGTGGCAGGGTTGGCATCGTTGCGGCCGGTGAAGTTTCGGTTGTATGAGGATATGATGGAATTGGGTTCGCCTTTCTTGACATCCTTTCGATCCCATTGGCCAATGCACGGGCCGCAGGCGTTAGCAAGGATAATGCCTCCAAAGTCTTCGAGGGTCTTGAGCTGGCCGTCTCGTTCAATGGTGGCGCGAATTTGCTCAGAACCAGGGGTGACAGTGAACTTGATTTTGTTAGTAGAGAGGGACAAATTCACAAGAGGAGGCTCAGTATATGGGGCCAATAATACGTACTAGAGACTTGGCCTTGACACCATGGTCCATCGCATCCTGAGCAATCGATGCAGCGCGGCTCATGTCCTCTGCGACCAACAGTCAGCCTGCACCAATTTGGAGGAGGGGAATAACGGCATCTCCACAGATGAACAGCTTGGCAGCATACGGGAGAACTTACCGTACGAAGAGTTTGTGCAGGAGCCGATCAGCCCAACCTTCAACTCCTCAGGCCATTTGTTGTCCTTGACTGCCTCTGCGAACTTGGAGATGGGAGTGGCCAGATCTGGAGTGAATGGGCCGTTGATATGAGGTTCCAGTTCGGAAAGGTTAATTTCGATCAATTGGTCGTACTCGGCACCCTCATCTTCGTGGAGCTCAGCAGCGTATGAACGAGCGAAGTCGCCGATATGCTTGCGCTTCGTGGCAACCAAGTAATCATACATGCGGTCGTTGAAAGGGAAGAGAGAAGTAGTGGCTCCAATCTCGGCACCCATATTGCACTGTACACATTAGCATTGAAAATACCAGAAAGCTTTTCGCACTTACGATGGTACCCATCCCGGTGCACGAAAGGTTGTTGGTACCCGGACCTGGAGCAAGAGTTAGCATAATACACCACAGCATATTGCTTTCGAAAGATGAAAAAAGTATTGACTAATAAGCGGAATAAGAACATGTGGCACGCTCGAAGTTGTTCCCTGTTGTTCCCTGTTGAAGCGGAGGCGGCGTTTGTCTGTGAGAGTGTTTCATTGAACTTTAGGAATAGCGGTGCTCCTTCATTCATTTGCAAAGTTGGTTGTGTTCAACAGGGGAGCAACTTCGGCGTTGTCGGGCATTCCGGCCACATTGGATGCAGGGTGTACACCGTGTCAGAATCGCGCTATTCGTTTCCAGTCGGATCGGTCCGTCCAGGAATCATGAGGAAGGAGCGCCCGGAAAAGGGGTAGACAGCCTCGCCAGAGTCTCAAATTCGCAGTGCAAAGGGAGTACACTCACCATGATATTCGACAATCGCTCTGCAGATATGTCAGACCTCCCTGGAATAATCAGAAGCTCAGGGACAATGCAGACTTACCCTGTACCTCCCTTTACAGTCAAGATACCTGCCACCTTGAGGATGATATCTGATATCCAAGATCAGCACAATATCAATGAGTTGAGTCCAGCTTGCTCACCCTTTGGAGCAGTCCATCCAGACATTTCACCAGTCAGCTTGACACCAATAACCTTGGGTGCCTTCAATTCCCAAGGCAGGTTGGCCATCACGTCGACCGCATCGGCTCCACCAACACCAATTGCAGCCATACCGAGACCACCAGCGTTGGGGGTATGAGAGTCGGTTCCAATCATCAAACCGCCGGGAAATGCGTAATTTTCCAAGACAATTTGATGAATTATCTGACGATCTGTAAGTCAAAATCTGTAGTGCCGAGCTGCATCTCGTGCCGGGGGATCCTTACCCCTGAGCCAGGACGCCAGAAGCCGATGTTGTACTTCGCACAAGCAGTCGACAAGAAATCGTAGACCTCTTTGTTGATATCCTTGGCTCTTTCCAAATCCTTATCTCCACCAACCTGGGCTTCAATAAGATGGTCGCAATGGACGGTGGTCGGCGTAGCAACCGAGGGCATGCCAGCGGACATGAATTGCAGGATGGCCATCTGTGCGGTAGCATCTTGACAGGCGACTCGATCGGGTCTGAGTTTGAGGTAGGAAACTCCACGTTCGATGTCTTGCCCGTGCGGATCATCCAAGTGGGAATACAGAATCTTCTCTGCATAGGTGAGAGGGCGGTTGAGTCTGCTTCGGACAATGGCTAGGTTTTCCGACATCTTCCTATTATGAGTGTCAGCACTGCCAACATTGTCTTGTATATTCAGAACACCACTTCCAGGGAGCGGAAGACAGGAAACACCAGAGACTCAAGACGGTTCATCGGATTGGAAACTCACTTGTAGTTGATGTAGTGGCCTTTCTCCCAGTTCGTCATCTCAACCTGTATCCGGCTGTTAGGTTCGTTGAGTAAAGCAGGTGCACCAGGTATGACTTATTTTTGCTCAGCGGATCATCCGAAACCGTAGCATAACCCATTCTGGACATCCGCAAGGGCTGGATTGGACAGTTAGTGAGCTGTTGTCGCTTCCGGATCGAGATGGGCAGAGGACTAACAGAACCAACTTTGGCTCCCTAGTGTCGACACAAATGTCAGCTAGAGGTCATGGACAACAACGAGAAGCAAAGTGATAATTGAATCCTTGCAGCAACTGTGAAGACTGCGGTAATCACAAAGCCGACAATGGTATGATGCAAGACCACTTACCACGCGGGAGGCCAGGCGGCCCAAAGGCCTCGCGGACATCATGTTGGCGGCAATACTTGATGACTAGCGAAAGGTGCAAAATTCCAAGCTCGGCGTAGAGCTGGACACAGGAGTAAGAGAGAGTGGAGAGGTGGAAAAGAATTGAAGTAGCTGTGATGTGTGGCCGGAGAGGTGGATGAATGGGAGGAGTTGTCGCAAGCTCCCAGCGTGCCAGGTGCAGCACCAATCAGCCTCGGGCAAAGAGGGCAAAAGCACGATAAGCCTGGGACGACGTCAACTGCGGAAAACAGAACGTCAATGGCTGTCAATCAGTGGCTGCAGCAACCACTTCTCCTCCTCATCTATGCAATGATCGATGGTCTGCAGATATTTTTCTTGAAAAGGTTCCAAGGTGCCTAGACTAGATATATAATATGCATCCACCAGACCAACTCGAATCTCGCCGCACAACAATGGGTAGGTAGAGTAGCCTGAAGCATTCCGCAGCTCCTAGCTGGGCAGTGAGCTCCACCGCTACCCCATGCTCCGAGCAAATGCCTCAAGCCTGCGATTTTTCTTCTGGCCTGCAGACCTTCCGGGTAGCCAATCATGGCTGATGTAATTACCTCGTCGAACCAGATGCCCGAAAAACAATCCCCCCAGTACCAGCCTTTTCTTTCCCAAGTCGTAGGAAGAGTTCCATGTGTGATCTAGAGCACACAATAGGCGCTTCCCAACATTGTTGACCGCCTTAATCACATTCCACGCAGCTCGATTCGGTGTGACGGGGAGAGCAAGGCAAGTCTTGCTTTCCAAGCTGGTGCGGAGAACCCAGGAGAGGACAACGTCAGGTCCAATGCTTTCCCAAGATTTAGGGGCCGAGTGATTGGATGGATGAGTCAGTCCGAAAAGAGGCCCCGACAGACGCCGCTTCCTTGACCCAGTCGGCAGTCCGCGCTTTTGCTGGCGGAGGCTTGGCGCCCACTGCGTTACTAGTAGCAGTGGGCAAACCCTTGCTGCAGAAGTTGCGAGGGGCTCCGCCGCTTCCCAAAAATCATCGGCCCACAAACACTGCCATTCGCCCCAAAAACAGCCTTGCATGCCCATAACCTGGTGTTTCTCGCCAGCAACAGACTTGAGCCGAAAGCCTTGCGAATATTATTCCGGGATCTACGATGGGGAGTATCAGACGCATCAAGACTAAACGTCGCACCCGGTCCGTTCAGCCGCCCCAGAAAAAGTTGTCCTTCTAACCTTACTTTACAGCGATCTTGATCAAGTCAAAGCCGATCTGAAATCTCCCAGACATCTTGCTCAACACAAAGGCCTCAAGGCCGCCGAAGATCTGCCCGGACTGGGTGCCTTCTATTGTACCGAATGCGCCAAATATTTCTCAGACAGCCACAATTTGAACGAGCATAGAAGAGGGAAGAACCATAAGAGACGGTAATTGCGATCCTTCGACGGCATGAAGAGATCTGACTTTTGGATAGTGTTCGAATGCTGAAGGAAGAGGCACACACTCAGAGAACTGCAGATGCAGCCGTCGGCTTGGGAACAGACAAGCGTCGCTCCCACGCTCCAGAAGATGATCCGGTTAACGAGGCCATGAAAGATGTCGAGCGTTGAGGTCTGAGCCGTGTTAAGTCCATGCAGCATCCACCACTTAGGGGTTGTGTCTGCTCGAAGTCCGATTGTCGAACCAGGAGCATGCAAATGCTAGCCGCGTGTGCGATACCGCAAAGGCACGACTCTGGGGAAAGAGCAACCTCGCCCGACCCAGCAATTCGGGTCACCCAACCCGACAACATTTCGCCTCCTTGATCTACGTCTTGGTCCCGTCATTGATGGTTTCCCAGGAAGCTCATGATCCTTTCGTATGTATACCACTATCGAAGGTTAGTAGGTAACGACGATGAAACCACACCGGCAGCCTACCTGGACAGCATTCACGACGAATGCCCTCAGGCTACAGATGCCAACACCACGATAGAAGCCGCCCACCCCTGAGCTTCGCCAAATTTCCCGAGCGATGGCCAGAGAAGTCTTTGCTTGGTGAGCGGCCACATTGGCCCCAGGAAGAAGCCTTTGGCCTTCTGCGGTTGGAGAAGGCTGCGTCTGGAGACGGGTCTTGATAATATCCAGAGGATAGATGGATACCCAGGTGACGACTCCGGCAATGCCGCCACTGATTAGAACTTCTGTGGTAGTAGGAGAAGTGAATGGATCGGCTTGTCGCGAAAGTAGCAGTCTCTTGGTTAGCTCGTACGACCAAAAATACCAGCCGTATCCGAGGGCATCCCGGACAGCAGTAATTGTGCCTCCGTAGTAGAGTCCTCGAAGCCCACCGTACTTCCATATTTCCTTGAACACCCCATATGAAGATCCTTGTCCATCGACGATCAGCTGGGCCCTGCATTTGATGAGCTCTGATGGCGCGGAGACGACAAAGGTAGCGAGCCCTCCAATTGCGCCTGCCACCCAAATCTTGCTCAAGTCCACGCCAGCGAGCTTTGTGTAGTCGAATATGCTTGGGTCCATCAGCTTCAATGAGCGATTGAACGTCATGAACAAGATAGAGTTCAATGCACCATAGCCCAAGACGGGAGCAGCAGCTCCTCTGAACAATGCTGTAACCCTCCGAAGACGTCGGTCAGACTCGGACTGTAGAGTCGGTCTTGCAACACCACCGCTAGTGCCTGCTTGAGCGGCGACCTTCAGGACATCGAGGCGATTACCCACCAATATCCCCAACGCTCCAGAGATATAGCTAGCCCAGAAGTCTGCCGACATCCTGAGACGGAAGTAGGAGATTCAGACCCCTTCAAATGGTTGTGGGACAAGATTCTTTGGATTATATCATGTTTTGCTGATCATGGTCTGTAAACACATCATACTTCTCAGGTTGACTAGATGGACAGGCATTATTTGGAGTGAAATACTCGTAGGTATCAGTGCTTTGACCCGCAGTCTACTCGGTAGATCTCACAGAATGTGTGCGCTGAGTTGTGGATCGGGTGCCAACCGCCGGTAAAGCACGTGAATACGCGTCACTTCACGACGCGTAAAGACGCCGCTTCCGATTCCTGCCATTGCCAGCATTATCGTGGATATTGTGAAGTGTCTGGCAACCCAGCTCCCTCAAGCCCAGGTGTCCATTGTTCTGCAGTATTCTGCCTCTTGAGTCATGTATGTACCTAGTATGTGTCGTTCTATAGCATGTTTGTTCTAACCTTTCCCACAGGATACGCACAAAGTCAATCTCGCTCGAGCTTGAGAAGGAAAACATACCACCCCCAAAAGCCGGCAGACTCAGTGCCAACTCACCAGCTGCCCTTGACCGCCTCATCAAGCCCTTCAAATGTCCCGGCTCAGCAAACTCCCGCAAGTCCAATGGCGAGCCAGCCAGAAAGAGAAGAAAGGTCAACTACGCCGAAGTGGACGGCGGGGGCGAGGATGCAAGTGGTGGGTTCAGACTCGATGAAGATGCTGGTGCTCTTAAAGATCGATTTCCGGTGTTCAAGGTCAAGGACAAAGAGACAACGTTTCGGACTCGCTTCTCCATTCCTTTGATCAACAAGAATGCTTTCGATCCGTCACGGCCAGCGCCCAGTCTGGGAATGCGCCGAGGTAACGGGTTTGTCAACAAGCCTTTACATGACCCCAGTGGAGAATTTGCAATTGTTCTATACGATCCAACCATAGACGAGAAGCCCGAAGGAAAGGTTGAAGACAAGCAAGATGAAGAGAAGCCGAAGCTCGATACACCTCTCATGCACAAAAGCTTGGCTGAAATACTTGGTATCAAGAAGCAAGTGGAAGGCGAGAGACCCAAAGTGCCGGTAGTCATCGATCCAAGGCTGGCTAAAGTGCTACGGCCGCATCAGGTAGAGGGTGTCAAATTCCTGTACAGGTGTACGACAGGCCTTGTGGATGAGAAGGCCAAAGGCTGCATTATGGCCGATGAGATGGGCTTGGGAAAGACTCTGCAATGTATCACTCTCATGTGGACATTACTCAAACAATCCTCGGAAGCCGGCAAATCCACGATTCAGAAATGTGTCATTGCATGCCCCGCCAGTCTGGTCAAAAACTGGGCAAATGAGCTTGTTAAATGGCTCGGTGAGGGGGCTATCAACCCCTTCGCTATTGATGGAAAGGCAACCAAAGAAGAGCTCACGATGCAACTGAAACAATGGGCAATGGCTACAGGCAGGGGTATTGCGAGACCTGTCCTGATTGTGTCCTATGAATCTTTGAGGTTGAATATCGAAGAGCTCAAAGACGTCAAGATCGGATTGATGCTGTGTGATGAGGGACACCGCTTGAAGAACGCCGAGAGCGAGACATATATGGCGTTGACCGGATTGAATGTTGACCGGCGAGTCATTCTATCAGGGACACCCATCCAGAATGATCTCACTGAATATTATGCTTTGCTGGACTTCGCGAACCCGGGTTACCTGGGGACCAAGGCAGACTTCCGGAAGAAGTTTGAACTGCCAATCCTGCGCGGTCGCGATGCTGCGGGGTCAGACGCAGACAAGCAAAAGGGTGAAGAAGCTAATGCCGAGCTGGGGTCGCTGGTCAAGAAATTCATTATTCGAAGAACGAACGACATCTTATCCAAATACTTGCCCGTCAAGTATGAACATGTGGTGTTCTGCAATCTTGCGCCATTCCAGAAGGACCTCTACAACCACTTCATCCAAAGTCCCGACATTAAGAGTCTATTAAGAGGCAAGGGTAGCCAACCGCTGAAGGCAATCGGGATCCTCAAGAAGTTGTGCAACCATCCCGATCTTTTGGACCTTGAGAAAGACCTTCCAGGAAGTGAGAAGTATTGGCCGGATGACTATGTACCCAAAGAAGCCCGCGGTCGCGATCGTGATGTCAAGTCGTGGCACTCTGGCAAATTTGCTGTTCTCGAACGTATGCTTGCTCGCATCCGTCAAGACACAAACGACAAGATTGTGCTCATCAGCAACTATACTCAGACCTTGGATGTTTTTGAGAAGCTCTGCCGTGCGCGCAGCTACGGATGTCTTCGACTTGACGGGACCATGAATGTCAATAAACGACAGAAGCTCGTCGACAAATTCAACGATCCAAACGGCGAAGAATTCGTCTTTCTGCTGAGCAGTAAGGCAGGTGGCTGTGGCATCAACTTAATTGGTGCCAATCGTCTTGTCCTGTTCGACCCAGATTGGAATCCGGCCGCAGACCAGCAGGCTCTTGCCCGTGTGTGGCGCGATGGTCAGAAAAAGGACTGCTTTGTGTACAGATTCATGGGCACAGGCACAATCGAAGAAAAGATTTTCCAGCGTCAATCGCACAAGCAGGCACTTTCGTCGACAGTGGTGGACTCAGCGGAAGATGTTGAGCGTCATTTCACCCTCGACTCCCTTCGAGAGCTATTCCAGTTCAAACCGGATACCAACAGTGACACCCATGACACGTTCAAATGCAAACGGTGCAAGCCGGATGGCACACAACAAATCAAGGCGCCAGCCATGCTTTACGGTGACACCAGCTCTTGGAACCATTTTGTCAACTCTGGGGAGAAGGGACCGCTCGGCAAGATCCAGGATCTCTTGCTTCGACAGGAGGCGTCTGAAGAGGCTGTGAGTGCTGTATTCCAGTACATCAGTCACTAAGAGTGCTTTGCGAAGGTGTTGCGGCAACATCAGGGCTGCCGAGCGGATTGGTGGGCAATGGGTGTCTGTCAGGCGGCGTCATTTCCCTTGTTGATGATCAGCGTTTGGTACATGGGATAGCAAGCAGCATGTTTGAGCAAATCAAGTCACAGCCGAGCGCATAAGTATATCTGTACTTGGTCCTAGAGGCAGAACCGGGCACGAATAGACAGACGGACATAGTAAATGAAGCCTGTGGGAATAAGGTTGGCAAAAACGTAAACCGACGCAAACCAGCCGTTGAAAGGTGATTCTGTAATGTATTAATTACCCAGCGAGGCCAGTAAATACCCGTTGGACCTAAGATAGCATCGACCTGTTTCGGCCAATCGAGTCGCTGTGGCGGAAAGAGGGAAAGTGAGTCGTGACGGCGAACCTCGTTTGGACCCTGGCCCTGCAACAACGACGCGTTTGTTTCATCAGTCACCAAATTCTCACTACGCCCAACGAATATCTCTGAAAACCCCATCAAAGGCTGGTAGAGTGTGCCAGTTCTCTTGGGATGAGAGTGTTGATCACTACAGCAGAAATTGGCCCTCCAGTCCCACAAACTTTGTTGCCACTCTAGGCGTATACCAAACATCCGATGATGGTCTTGAAAATCCGCGTCGCTCAATCGATACACCGCCATGGATCCCGCAGTCCAACGCCTTCTTGCTGACAAGCTCTACGACAAAAGGAAGCAGGGGGCCCTCGAGTATGATTAACCGCTGATCGAGATATTTGTGCCCATGGCTGATTCCCACAAGGCTCGAGCGTTTCATCAGGGAGGCTAGTGCCGCCAAAGAGTACGACAAGATCCGAAAGACGATTGATCAGTTGTGTTCCGACTATGCCTATGCCGTGCACATTCCGCACCACCGCAATGGAGGTCTCATTGGTCTAGCGGCTGCTTCGATCGCCCTGGGCTCTGTATGTCTGCTCCCCAGCATCATGCGTGACGGCACATGCTGATAACTGGTGTCTCTAGGATGAGGTTGCACGCTATCTGTCTGATATCGTTCCACCTGTTCTTGCATGCTTTACTGATCAAGATGCCCGCGTCCGCTATTATGCCTGCGAGGCCATGTACAACATTGCCAAAGTAGCCAAGGGAGAGATTCTGGTTTTCTTCAACGACATCTTTGATGCATTATGCAAGGTATGGCTTGACCTCCTCCCGCTCTCGTCGCTGCTAACTCTGTACCAAACAGCTTGCTGCCGACTCAGAGCTCTCGGTGAAGAATGGAGCCGAGCTTCTCGATCGTCTGATTAAGGACATTGTTTCCGAGTCTGCCGCCTCTTACGTCTCAGTTCTCAACTTCAATGAAGACGGCGAAGACCTCGAGCCGGATAAAGAAAGCGCCGATCTTCCCACAACTTTCTCCCTCGCAAAGTTCATTCCCCTTCTTGAAGAGCGCATTCACGTTATCAATCCTTTCACCCGCACCTTTCTGGTTTCCTGGCTGACGCTTCTGGATACCATTCCGGACCTGGAACTTGTACACTACCTACCAGCTTTTCTTGGAGGCCTCTTCAAATTCCTTGGAGATCCGAATCGTGACGTGTATGTGGCAACTCAGGGGCTGCTTGAGCGCTTTCTTAGCGAGATCAAGAAAATCGCAAAGATCAAGCGTGGTATCGCTGAAAGTCGCCGAAGTCGAGCCGGCAACCGTAAACCTGGATCTGATACAGGCAGTGCAACGGGTGGCGGCAATCAGTCAAACGACAATGCCATCGATGACTCCGAGTCTGGGACTGCCCAAGACGAACTTAACGAGCTTGGGGAGCACGACGGTGATTGGATACCCGGACAAGACGTCCAGGTGGATTACGCACAAATTCTTGACATCCTGCTAAAGTTTGTCGATGTCTCGTCCAGTAAGGAGACGGCGCCACAGTTACGACTTGAGGGATTGTCAAAACAAAAGGAAGAAGAAATCGGGATCGTTGCCCTGCGATGGATTGACAGCTTCTTCGAGATCAGCCCAGAAGAAATCCTGCAATTTGTACCTCGCCTGTTGTCTCGTGTTCTGCCAGCACTGTCGGCCCAGTCGGAGCAAGTCAGAACAACTGCCAGCAAGGTCAACAGGTCTCTGATGGACTACATTGTCACCTTTCAGGATGAGGTGTCGACCGATGACCAGAGTGCACAGGCGTCTGGTACTCTAACCAGTGTGACGACGCGGGATGGAGAAGGTTCTGAAAAAAGACAGTCAGGCGGGACAACCAAGAGTGTGCCTTCACAGACAGAGGGTAAAAATGAGACTCCTCCAGAAGCCTCCTCTGAGGTAGAGCAGTCACCCCAAGAGGTCACTCCCAGGTCTACTGCAGCGCCGTCACCGCAACCCATGGCTGACCTCGACTATGCGGCAGCAGTGAATGCATTGACGCTGCAATTCCTCAACGAACACGAAGAGACGCGTGTGGCGGCATTGAGCTGGCTGATCATGCTCCACAGAAAGGCGCCAAAGAAAGTCCTTGCCTTCAACGACGGTACGTTTCCAGCCCTGCTCAAGACGCTCTCCGATCCGGCTGAGGCGGTCGTGACACGCGATCTCCAACTTCTGTCGCAGATCTCCAAGAACAGCGAAGACGGATACTTTACATCGTTCATGGTGGCTTTGCTTCAACTCTTCTCAATAGACCGAAAGCTGTTGGAGATCCGTGGCAACCTCATCATTCGCCAATTGTGCATCAACCTCCAACCTGAACGCATATACAGGACACTGGCGGAGTGCATCGAAAAGGACGAAGACGTCGAGTTTGCAAGCATCATGGTCCAGAACCTCAACAATAACCTCATCACGGCGCCTGAGCTCGCGGAGCTGAGGAAAAGGCTTCGGAATCCGGACAGCAAGGAGGGACAGATGTTCTTTGTAGCGCTGTTTCGGGCTTGGTGTCACAACGCTGTGGCTACGTTCTCGCTGTGTCTGTTGGCCCAAGCGTACGAACAGGCTTACAATCTGCTACAGATATTTGCAGATTTGGAAATGACCGTCAATATGCTGATCCAGATCGACAAGCTAGTGCAGCTACTAGAAAGTCCAGTCTTCACATGTAAGTTCTCTGCACCTCTTTTGCAACCACTTTTGTTGAACGAGGCACTAAATGATGGCCAATTCTACAGATCTGCGGCTCCAACTTCTCGAACCCGACCGGTATCCCTATCTTTACAAATGCCTCTACGGGCTTCTGATGTTGCTTCCTCAATCGTCCGCTTTCGGCGCTCTGAAAAACCGCCTCAACAGTGTCTCTGCAATAGGGCTGTTACACACACCGGCTTCGATGCCGACGTCAGCCAGACCATCGTACGTTGCGTCCATTCCATGTCCCCCCAACGCTTCCGCTCAGTGCGCTTTGCTTTCTCACGTGCTTGGGCGCCTATCTAACATGATTTCATGTCGATTTCAGAGTGGGTTCCGGGATGTCTTCGTCCTCTCTGCCCCCCACAACGAGCGGCGCTCTAAACAGCACCGTCGCCTCTCGTCTGCGAACGCGTGATGCCACATCCTCGGTCGGCATCAACGAGATCAAATGGCCCGAACTTCTCGATAAGTTCAAGCAAACTCAGGAACGTGCACGACGCCGGAACGAGAGGATCCTCCGGGGGGACCTCGATGCAGCAGAAACACCCAGTTCTGCAATACCGAGCGCAGTTGATAATACAGGTCGATCAAGTCGTGCGAGTTTACGAGAAGGAACAGATGGCGGCGATGCATTCAGGACCGGGCACAAACTACACAGTGGACGGCCCTTGAGCGGTGTTGGCGCAGCCGGCACCGGATCGTCAGGGCTGGTCAAGGCAGGCAGTGGGTTGGGGGTCACAGGGCCAGGGCCAGCAACTGCCAGAGCAGCGGGCATAGGAGATGATCGATCTGGACCTCATAAGAGAGGTCACAGTCTCGCGGGCGGGTTTGGCAAGTTTGCGAGCGGGATTGCCAGGGCGGGAGGAAGTAAGGATCGGGAGAAGAAGAAGTAGTAGAGGTAGGGTGGACGTGAACAAGCCTCCTCAGACTGATTGACGAGGATTTGAGTCGCCGAGGCGCCGACCTCTCCCTTTTGCTTCAGCGAGGGAGAAAAAGAATGTCTGAATTCTTTTAGTATGTACACGGTATCGGTTGGAGGGGCAAAAGGAGGAGAAGGAGGAGGAGCTGGGCGCAAAGCACAAACGCACAACAGCGCAGAGGCAAGAGGCTTCTTGGGGATCTAATAACTATTATCAGGTATTCCGTCCTGTCTTAATTTCCCATCTCTATGTCTAGATCTATGGACGGATGTACCATTGTACCTAGGTACCTAGGTACCTAGCAAATGGTTCGAGGAATCCGTGTTTTCACACGCCCACGCATACGTCAGATGGTGTCACCAGTGTGGAATGCATAATATAACTAGGTATATACCATGGAGGATGAATGTGTATTGATATATTTTTCTTCCTTTTTATTCTATTGGCTGTATTGGTGGTTGTGCACGAGGATATTTCCCACAGTGCGCACATGCTATGATAAACACTCACTCACTGACTCTTGTCGAATAGTCGCATCACTCCTCCCCTGACGGAGACATCCTCAGGTACAGTTGACTCTAGCCTCCCACATGCAGAATCAACTTGTTCTTCAACTCCTTCGAATCCCTCCCTGTCCCATTCGTAACCCTGCCACTGCTGCTGCTGCCACCGCGGCTCATCCAAACCCAGGCGTTCGGAATCACATCACTCCCATTGAAAACAAAACCCCAAAGATAAAAATTGGTAGGACATCGATACGGAGGCGGACAGAGAAAGGCCCCACCGAGACAAAACGCCATTGCTATGCTCAACCCAAGAAGACCAGGAAAGTTATTCACACGAAGCGAAAAGCCCCATAGGCCAGCGACAGGAAGCCGTTGGCCCGTATCAAATATTGTCAATCATCTCCGTTGCTCGGGTGGCACCCACATTTGCGTCCTCCTCTTGTTGTTGCTTGCGGAGCTGTCGTTCGAATTGCCGGTCGAATTGGTCGACATGGTCGGACTTCTCGAGTCGGCGGCGCTCGTGTAGAAGTATTCGCCGTCCTGGTATACCGCGCCTGTGGTGAAGGTCGTCCGGTTCTTGCGACGCGCGTATTTCTGCTCCAAGCGGTAGAGCTCCAGTTCTGCCACCACAAATGTCAGTTTGAGTACTCTGCTGTCTAAGATTCAGTGGGCAGAAGGGAACAGTTGATTGGCAAATATGTACGGAAGATGGGCGTTCTTACTTGATTGTAGCTTGTCGAAGAGCCCCATTTTCAAACGTGGATTGGCCTTTTCCAACACGTCTGCGAAAAGTCGGGGGATGGCAGTTCCTTTGGGAGACACAAAAGAGGGCGTTGAATATAGTCGTGAGCCTTTCGTGTAAGCTGATCCACGGCAGCAGCCTTATCTGCGCCCTCTTTCTATTTTCAAATCTGCTGGCCTGGTCCTCGGAGGTCTAAATCCTCGGGCACCTCAGTTTCTAGGTCGAACCGTGGAGGACAACTTTCTGATCGTTCGAGGCTTGCAGAAACGCGCCTTGATATTCAGAACCAGTTTTCTTCGTTCCGGATACTTCGGTCCTCGGCGGGAAAAGGTTTCGAGGAAGGCAAGGCAATGGGCGGACGGCGGGCCCCAATGATGTCTTGTGAACAAGTGTGCTGGCCACAACGAAACCGGCTGACCGCGTCAGATGAGCAGTATTCTTCTGATTTTCCGGACTTCGTCACAGCGCAGGCGAGCAAAAATTATCGCGAGAATGCGCCTTGAAGTTCCAGTTTCCCCCGGGGTTGGTTTTCTGGTGGGGACGGCAGGGCCTAATGCAAGCTCTTAGGTAGAATTCTGAAACGAGCCGGGTGCACCAAACATGCAGTAGAATCGAAGGTTATTCGAAGGGTCGCGGAAAGATCGCGCGGGCGACTGAGCGAAAAGGAAAAGATTGCGATTTAAGGAGTGACTGTATAAAGTAGTTGGATGAGTTTGGTCTTGAAGGAGAGTGTATGTAGGGGAGTAGGAGGATCTATGAGATGAGCGTCGCTGCCAGCAAGCGGTAGACTGTCGGTCGCAGTGGGAGCTCCATTTGGATTTAATATCCGCAAATTTGAGCGGAAGCTGGAAATGGACGAGCGGAAAGAGGAGTTGGAACGTGGCAGTGTGGCCTCGTTGTCCCGAGTGCAATCTCTCCGGCATTCATGGTCAGTGAGTTTAGCTAAACGTTAGGGCTAGTGGGCTTGCTTGGCCCGTTGGAATCGCCCATCGATGGTGGCTCTTCAGCGGGCTTAGCGAGCCTGGCTACTGGGAGTAGCAGCCATGGGGGGTGGTTTTGCTAGGTAGGTACCCGGGTAGGTACCTTGCCTCGGGCCCATCGAAGGGGTCGAATACCACAAGTTCTAGCGCAGAAACTGTTCATGAAACGGAGAACGGTCTCGACTTGTCTACTTGTGCTCGGTAAAGAGATGTCTCTAAATGATTGATTGAAGGAGCTGCGAAAGTCCTGCCTACCTTTGCATGAGATGGTCATCAACATGGTCGTATTCTAACTGTACCCTGGCCTTTTCCTCCTTTTATCATTCCATCCCCCGCGAGCTCTCAACGCAGCCACGCCCGTTTGACCTGCCCCGCTGCTTATCCAAATCGCACACCGTCGAGGGATCGGCGCTCGGGGGCTTCTCGCTAGACTGCATGAAGTCGTGGCCGTTCTCTAGATGTGGATCTGATGCCACAGTCTCGACGCCACGTGCGAAAACGAAATTCGTTCACCCCCTGTCCCCTGTCTCTGCCCAGCTGTGTCTATCATCTCGCTCCCCTGGTAACCTGATAGATGCTGAGAGTTTGTCCAAGTGGGCACACTTCTCAATAGTCCGTCCATCTTCGTTTTGAGATCATCATGTCTCGCTTGGTGTTCTCGAAGAAAAGGTGAACGAAGAATTCTCTGCCTCCAGAGACCGCCGTTCCCCTTTTCTAGCATGCGAGACATTCAGCTCTGTGCACGCGTGAACCCAAATGAACACGTCGGGACCCCGCGTCTGGCTCCGTGGAGGGACCCAGGAATGTGCTCCCTTTCTCAACCCTTGTCCAAGACAATGTCGTCAATCCAACCGAAATCAAATAAATCAACTACCTTTCGAGTGGCTAAGGCGTGCAAGGTTGAGTCCTTGTGCGGTCAAGATCGGGTCTCCTTTTCGTCGCTCTGACGCTGTTCTTCCAAGTTTCGTTCAAGGGTCATGTCTTGTCCGATTGAAACTTCCTGTGCTGCCCAGAGATCGGCATATAGCCCCTTGCGTGCCAACAGCTCGGCGTGGGTGCCTTGTTCAACCACTTGGCCTTCTTTGAGGACGAAGATGATGTCGCTGTCAAAGATGGTGCGGAGTCGATGCGCGACAAAGACGCTAGTCCGACTCTTCTCCCTCAGAATACTGTTAATGTTCTGCAACAGTGTCTGTTCCGTATAAGTATCTAGCGCCGACGTTGCTTCGTCGAAGAACAGGAGAGGAGGATCTTTCAGAATCAGTCGCGCAACAGCAAGCCGCTGCTTCTCCCCGCCAGAGATCATCATGCCCCGTTCGCCGACCATAGTATTCCACCCAGCTGGCAGGCGCTCAATGAGGTCGAAAATATGCGCTCGCTTCGCGGCACTCTTGACTTCATCCAAGGGTGCATCAATATTACCATACCTGATGTTGTGCTCGATTGTGTTGTTGAATAGCGGTGTATCTTGTGGGACCACACCGATACTCCGTCGCAAGCTATCAAGGCTCACATCCCTGATATTTTGTCCATCAATCAAGATCTTACCAGAGTCGGCATCATAGAATCGGAACAGCAGTCGAAGGATTGTCGATTTCCCGCATCCACTGGGTCCGACTATGGCAACCTTCTTGCCCGAAGGTATCGTCATGCTCAGATTTCGGAGGATCTGTCGATCAGCGTGGTAGCCGAATGTAACATTTTCGAACCTGATCTCGCCGCCCTTTGTCAAGGCTAGCGGCCTCGGATTCGCAACCTCTTTGACGGTCACATTGACTTTTTGCAAGTTGAACAACGTCTCCATATCGAGGAGGGACTGGCGAAGTTCTCGATACACTGAACCCAAGAAGTTCAGCGGTACTGACAGTTGAAAAACAAGTTGATTGACCATGACCAAGTCTCCGACCGTCAATGAGCCACTTGCTACCCCATTCGCCGCCATATACATCATGGCTGCTAGAGCGCCCGAGAAGATCACATTCTGACCGGTGTTTAAAAATGCCAACGACGTTGTGACCTTAATTGAAGCATCCTCGTACTTCTTCAAAGCGGCATCATATCTATTGACCTCGAATTTCTCATTGTTGAAGTATTTGACCGCCTCGTAGTTGATCAGCGTATCGACAGCCACCGTAGCTCCTTGATTGTCAGCTGCGTTTGCTTGCTTGCGAAATTTGGTTCTCCACGAGGTCGTAGTAATAGTAAAGGCTGAATACGCAACCATCGTAGCTGCTGTGATCGCAGCGAACTGAGCTCCGTACTGATATGTTAAGATGCCACAAACCAAGGAAATCTCCAGCACGGTCGGGAAAATGTGGAACAACATGGACGTCAGCAGGAAGCTGATTCCCTTTGTACCGCGATCCAGCGCCCTTGTTAAGCCACCCGTCTGTCTTGACAGATGAAAATTCAGATCAAGTCGCAAAAGATGCTGAAAGACGTTGCGTGCCACATTCCGGATGGCCTTCTGAGCCACACTGGCAAAGACAGCATTCCGTAGCTCTTGAAACAACGTAGCGCCAATGCGAGTTGCGCCATATGCCACTATCATCGATCCTGCTACTGTCCAGGCAGTGCCGCCAACAGCCAGAAAATCAATGTTCATAGAGTCCACGATGCTCTTGAAATAGAAGGGAACATTGACGTTGAGGATCTTGGCCCCAACCAAGAGGCCTAATGCGGTACCAACTCGCAACTTGGTCCCCCAGTCTCCCTTGGGCCAAAGGTACTGGACCATCTCCTTCATGATAGCCAGGTCAACTTTGCGTTGCTCCTTGTTGGAGACTACTTTTTCCGAGAGAAGAGCCTCTTTCTTGGTTGGCTCTGGTTCGGCTTTAAGAGTTTCGTTCGGTTGTATAGACTCCGGTTTTGCAACTTCCGTGCTGTCAGACCGACTTGGGGGTGCTTCTGCAAACTTGGTTGCTTGCACTGCCCTTTTCGAGCCATCGTCCCGCCTCGCGAAAGCTGACTGCGAAAAAGCATGAACATGCTGTGGCGGATTGATCCAACTCCTGTACGAGAATTTGATCGCAGGACGACCAAACGCCTTGTAAAGCTTGCGCTTCCCACAGGGGAGGAGCGGACGTGGTAGCATGGTGTGATCTGATCCTGTCTTCCACGCAGCCGGTATTGAGGTGTCAACGCCACTCTCCCTCCTCCCCTTCTGAATCGGTCGCCAGCACCTGTGATATTATCCAAAAGAGTCGTGAACCATACATGGGCTGAAAAGGTAGAATTATGGCATGATTGCTAGGTAAAAGACGCAATCTCTAGCTGGCGACCGAGGAAAGTCCTCGAGCCTAGACTGCGCTTATCGTCGGCATACTCCGCCATATCTCTTCGGTGGAACTTTTGTGCGGGGTACGTTAGGCTTGATAGCAGCCTGCCAGCCTTGTTCCGTCACCAGAACTGCAGTGCCTTCCTTCCACTCTTCTCAAGGCCCATTTCGTGGACATACAAATGCAATACCACAGACCGCCTATGATCGACATGGATGACATGTTCGTTCTACGGGGATGCTACTGGACCCCGGCCGAAGGAAAATGCCGAGGATAAGACCTCCTCCGACACGCCTCCCTCAAGAGAGCCCGTCAAAGAACCATGTCCAGCCAGCGTGCCTTCCCGAACGTTGTTGTGAAGGCGGACCCCGCTCTTTGCGAAGACTGTCAGTTGCTCTTCAAAGACATCATATCAGGTCCCGATCTACTAGACAGCCGGTGGGAGACGGTACAGTCCGACCACAATACTCTTACCCATTTGAAAACCCATCTCGATAATTACTTGGATTCTCTTCGACGATCTGCCAAGGGCGGTTGCGGTCTTTGCAAAATTTTGACGCAAGAGCTCGGTGCCGGTGTTGGAACTGCTTCCACGTCTACCTATAGCATCTTTTTCTGGGGAACAATCCCTCAAAGGTGCGAGTTCAAAGTCGCTCTGGGTACGGCGAGCCACTTCGTCAGACATATCAAAGAATGGGAGCATCGGCCAGTATCAATCTTGTTCTTCCGGAAAAATGGAATTTACGACAGCCCGTCCATTCCCAGCAATGTGCAGACTGCCCGGCACTCAGCCTTGCACGTACTCCCAGATCCAGACCCGGGATCCGAAGCAGCTTTTCAGCGAGCGAAGCATTGGTTAGACAACTGTATGAACAGGCATGAAAGGTGTGCACGGGCTCCCAGTTCTCTTCCAAAACGTGTGGTGGATCTTGGAACGTCAGAGGATCTTTCGAGCATTAAGTTGTACGTCACCCAGCGCGAACCTGCCCCTTACATGACGATTTCCTACAAGTGGGGCGAAGACCACCCGTTGAGAACGCGGAATAGCAACTTAGAACAGCGATGCGAAGGAATCCCTCTCGAAGCTTTCCCGCGGACGCTAAGGGATGGTGTTGTCATCGCAAAGACTCTTGGTTTCCGATATATCTGGATTGATTCTCTCTGTATCATTCAGGGAAACAAGCTTGACTGGCATCAGCAGTCCGGAGAGATGACTGCAATTTATGGCAAGTCCTTGTTAAACATCTCGGCGAGCAGCGCAGAGTCAAACAGGGCTGGAATACTAAGAACGCGTCCGGAGCAGAAGCTCAGGGTCGGCTTCTGGTTTCATTCACACTCTGACGGACATTATGAGACAATCTACGGGGGCGGTCCCAACAAAACCCTAGATCTCGAAAAGAAGGAGATCTCCGAACGAGGCTGGGTATTTCAAGAAAGACTGGTTTCACCCGCAACCCTGCACTATACCGACGAGGGAATGCTTTGGGAATGTGTGAGCGGTCTCTTTCTAGAACACCACCAGAATGTCTCTCAAGTCAAGTGGAAAGAAGACTGGAAGATTGCCATAGATGGCGGGCATGCTCTTGTCCCACAGCCATCGATTGGGAAGGGGAAAAGAAAGACGAAGGACCCTCACAGGAGTTGGAAGGATTGGCTCTGTGCTTACTCTGAAAGAAATCTGTACGAATTTGAGGACAAATTCCCGGCCATGGCAGGCGTTGCCAAAACATTCGCCACTACATTCGGTCTGCGATATGCTGCAGGCTTATGGCGGGAAAACATGGTCTCTGGGTTGATGTGGAGACGGTTCAACCGCACGAGTAGCCTGATTCGGTTCAAAGGTCGGTACATTGCGCCGAGCTGGAGCCCCTTCTCTGTAAAGGGCCGACTTGAATATCGGCATGTCGACCTCTTCGCGTCTGAGGCTGGTCCTGTGCTAGATATCATCAAAGTCATGGTCGAGGAAGAAGACCCTGGCAGCTGTGGCCAGGTTATGGGTGGTGAGATCGTCGCCAAGGGCCTTTTACAACCTGTCGTTCTGGACAGAAATCTCCATCCGTATGTCAGAAAGAGGGACTTTCAAGAGTGTGGCGTTGTCGAGGGCTTTAAGAACTGCGTCAATGTCTATTGCATGCTTGATGAGTATGATGACAAGACCTCCGATCCGTTATACCATTGTTGGTGCTTGAGGCTGGGGTCGTTTGACTCTGACGACCTAGTTGCCGACATGTTCTTGTTGCTGAAAGAGGAAGACTTATCCAAGCACATCTTTCGACGCGTTGGTCTTGCAGAGACTGATGCTCGGACCGATGTAAAGAACGTCACCCGGCAGTCTGGTTTGCTGTCGCAGCCGGTGTTTACAGAAGTCACTTTGCTCTGAGGGTCTGCAGGACGTGCAGGAAGCATACGAGGTCCATAGCGCCCAGGACGATGATATATAAGAGGGCTAGCTTTCTCCAGTTTTGACATGTTGCTTCTTCTATCCTCATATATATGAAAGATGCACGAAAACAACAAGCTAGTGCCCGAACCGCACATACCTCTGCCCCTTTCCCTGGTGTGTCTCCTTCCGGTGTCCCCTTCCTCTGCATCAAAGTCTCAAATGCCAAACCTGCTCTGGCAGAGCCAACGCGCCGACGAACCTCTGGTCCAGCTCATAATTGAGCGCATCGCCATCCGTGTGCCAGGGGTTGCTCATCTCATCCAAGACGCTGCCCGGAGTAACATACGGGATTGACTGTGCCGCCGTTGCTGCAGCGGCCCCGGGCCGTCTGTTCCAGACACGCCGGAGGAGACCCTCCTTCATCTCTTCGGGGAGTTCCGGACCCTTCAAGGACGCCAGCGCGGACCAGTTCATGAATTTCTTGTCCAGGACGCGCACATTGACGTTGCCGATCCTGCGCGCCGAGAAGACTTCTTGTGGTTCTGCCCCATCTCCCACTGCTGGTGGTTCTCGTGGGGTCCGTGACTCGATACTCACGAGCATCCCCGTCGCAAAGCCGTCGCGGTGCAGCTTCTCGGCCTGGCCCGGCAGGAACGTGATCGCCGGGTCGGGCACGCGGTGCAGCGCCAGCTCCGTCCATGAGAGTGTGTTCTTGACGTGGACCGTGTCGTAGCCGACGTCGTAGAAGACCTCGTTGAGGTCGTCCACCATGACGAAGTGCGGCGGCTTGGGGGGCTGAGAGAACGGCGTCGGCGGCGTGAATAGTTCGAAGCCGTCGGAGCGCAGCTCGAAGACGCCTGGCGCGACGATCGGTACCATTCTGATTGAATCTTCCCCTGGATGCAACACACACGAGCTTCGTGGCTTATTCTTGCTCTTGTCGGGAAAAAAGCCGTGAGCGAGACTGAAGGGCTTTGAGCCTTGCTGCCGGTTGTTCAGATCAACTATGGTCAGCAAATTTCTTTACGTGTCTGCAAGGGAAATGAACCAGAGAGGCATCATTATCAAGCGTGAAAGTCAGGGAAGAAGGTAAGGAATCCTCGATCAGGCTGAGCGGGGTAAGGGACTCGCCAGAAGCTCCTGCTTCTGCCTGTCCAGCAAGGCTGAATATGGTTGCGCCCAGAGAGGCGTCCGGTCCAGTCCGGTCAAGGCCTGAAATCTGGAATTGATTCAGTTCTCTGCAATGATATATAGTTGTTGCGGAAGTGAGCATGCACTCTTGACGACGGCGGGGGTCGAAAATGATACAGTGGGCGAAGACAGATAAATATTAGCCTGAGTCACACCCACTCGCAGCCAGCAATCTATCTATCCAGTTTGGGGGTGATTGAAAAATATCCATAAACTTTTTCATCAATCGCAGAAGAACGACAGCGACCTAGCTAAATAACCATTACTACTCTTCTCGACCCCGCGCCAAATCAGCCATGGGCGGCTGCACGTCGACAGCCGCCGTCGAGACTCTCCGCAATATCGTCTCGTCATCGTCCCTCGGCCGCGGGGAGAAGTAGAACTGCACCACCCCGATGATGGCCACGACGGCACAACTCCACCACGCCCCCGCCGAGCCCAGGCTGCTGTAGAACACGCCGACCAGGGGCGGTCCTACGGTTCTGGCGGCGGAGCAGGCCGACATGGCCAGCCCGTTGACTTTGCCCAGCACCTGCGGCGAGGGAGTGGCGTTTTTGAGAAGGATCAAGAATGTAGGAAAGGAGACGACGCCCGTGAAGCTCTGGAGTGCGAGTACGGCGTAGATCCCGACGCCCGGTTTCGCGAGAAGAGAGACGAACGGCACCGCGGTGTGGATGAACGGGCTGAGAAGCGTGACTGACAAGACGGCCTTCCAGACACCCAGTTTCGCCACGAAGACGGGGAACACGACCGCTTGGAAAAACAGGGACATGATGCTGCTGGCGGCGAGGTATGTCCCGACTTCGTGCAGCGTCATGCCGAGACCTCCCTTCAAGTCAAGCTCGCGTGCGGGTCGTTGCGGGTCGTCGAGGAGGTAGATTGGGAGAACAGATCCGAAGGCCATAGAGTGATAGGACATGACCACCAGAGCCACGGTCCACATGATAACGGGTTTGGTAAAGGCCTTGATGTGTTCTGGCCTGATGGTGCGTTCATCGTCTTCGTCTTCGTCAATGACGGCTTCGACTTGTGGTCCGACCTTCACCAACGGCTTGAGGGAGCCAATCGAGGCCACGGAAGACCGCCGAAGGTCGAAAGTGGGATCGATGGCGACGGGCATGGATTCCGCGGCGACATAAGTGAGTCCGCCAGTCCCTGTCGAAAATGCACTGAGCGCCGATTCCCTCCTCCGTCGTTGCCATAGGGGCGTCGTCTCATTGACCGTATCCGCACTGCTGACTATGGAGGGCGTGCCTGATGGTCGCGACGACACTGGATTCGTCTCTT
This sequence comes from Fonsecaea multimorphosa CBS 102226, assembly GCF_000836435.1. Lineage (NCBI taxonomy): Eukaryota > Fungi > Ascomycota > Eurotiomycetes > Chaetothyriales > Herpotrichiellaceae > Fonsecaea > Fonsecaea multimorphosa. Next base: position 1,262,587 of record NW_015971636.1, on the reverse strand, counting down.
CAAGGAAGATGCAGCCCTGAACAATGGCGATGACGATGATCGCCACGGCAACCAGGTTCGGTAAGAGGTAAGGATACTCGCCGAAAATGCCGTCGGGGGAGAACAGATGAGGATAGAATCGGGCGGGTTGCGCCGTGAAGCCTCCCAGCGCTGACCCAGCAATAGATCCTAGACTCCACACGAAGGGCTGAACGGCGTATGCGGTGGCTAAAAGTCAAAGATCAGCTTTCGGAACGCTTTGCACCTTTCCAGCACACACTTACGCTCGTGCTCAGGTCTCTTCACCATCTCCGCCACCATAGTCTGCATGACAGCCACGTTCCCGTTCAAAAGCCCGCCCACCACTCTCGCCAGCAAAGCAACCCAGTAGCTCTTTGCAAACCCAAAGATCAGACTCGACAACGCAACTCCCGCAAGTCCCAGAAGCACGATCGGTTTCCTGCCGTAGCGGTCCGAGATGTGTCCCCAGATCATGGCCGTACAGGCCTCGGCCATGGCAAAGGCCGAGATTAAGAGACCAGCGTAGAATGAGGCATTTTCTTCGCCTTTGATGTCGACGACCATTACAAAAGTGTAGGCTGTGATGGAGCAGAAGGCGATGGGCTCGGCAAGGCGGCATAGCGCTGTTTACGTCGTCAGCGGCGGTTCTAGGGGGTGAGCAGAGCGAGACGAGGACATAATATACGCACCCAAGACCGTGAGTTGCTGGTATGGATATGCATCGTCGTCTCGTGGTGGACGATTAGTCTGGTGTTGCTGGTTGGACATCTCTCCCTCGCTCGCTACAACTCCACAATGATCAAATATATTGCTCCTAGGCCAACGACGAGGCCCACGAAATCAAAAGATACTCTCCGATAAAATAGAGGAAAAGGAGAGCAGGGATTGGAAAGGGAAAATAAAATGAAAACAAACCGTCAGCGGAAAGAAAGTATCTCTTAGCTTTCGGGCATGCAACCATCTTGCATCCAGGTCGAAGAGTGGCGGTGATCTGCGACCCTCCATTATAAAACCAACGGCACGGCGCTCGCGACCGTAAGATCTGAAAGTGAAAATGAGATTCTCGATGGCGAAGTGAGGGGAAACTCTCCCCGGGAGGCGCATCCCAGCGATGGCTAGCCTGGGAGCTACCTGGACGGTCCAGCTGGGCAGGGCTGATCCCTCATAAGTACCACTGGATCGACGTCGATTTAGCAGATCTTGGGCAGTTTTCGCCTCCAATATGTGTGTCATGGGCGAACTTGACGCGCCATCCCGTGCGTCGAGCCGTTGGTTGTGGAGGAGAAAAGGAGCTACCCGAGTCTTTTTTAGGCTGATCTTCGGTTGAATGCCCGCGCGGAGCGAAACTCTGGCTCTGCGGAGTGTCGGAACCGCACTTTACTTGTACAACCCATATTGTATGCCACGCATGGGTACTTGTGGATACCAGTGTCTGGAATAGGCGTTGGGACGCGGGATGCCGAAGGGGGAATTCGGCACGAATGGACAACTCATCCACTTGACCTTGGTCCGAGAGAAGCGGATGACAGGCATGAAGATGCCTTTAAGCGGAGAGACAAGGCCGTGTCCGTTCGTACCAGTCAGCTGCGGCGGATCTCACCGCCAGAACGAGAAACATACGCGGACGGGGTATAGACACAATCTCGCCCGAGTATGTTATGCATCTGATCGGTGGATTCACCCTCCGCTGACAAAGACTGATATTGTGATCGTGGCTGATCCGAGTGAGGTGAGTAGAGTAAGACAAGATGCTATTGCTTGGAAAAAAAGAGGCCCAAGACAGTTTACCAGCTTTCTAGGCAAATTGCACCAGTATCTTGCTCCTTCTGGTGAGGGATATTCACGAGAAGCTATGCCCAGTAGGTTCCTGCTTTCACTATGTACAGCCTAAAGCAAAGACAACCATCAAATGCACCAGATCGAAGCAGATCTCGGAAGAAAATGACAGGGTTCACCCGGCGGTCCTGTGCTAGACTAGTTAGGGTAAATTAGGCCGGGACCGAAGAGAGTCATGTTCGCAACCTCATTGGCATTCGCAAACGGTCCGGTCGAGTTGACGACCGCCGCAATTGTAAGACCGTTCAGCGAATTCTGGCTGAATGGAAAGTTGGCTGAGAAAGTGGTCACGCCGTTGCTGGTAGACGGGTTGGTGATTGTCTCAACGATGGGCAGATTCTGTTGGTTGATGTATACAAGCCCGAGACCTTGGGTCGAATTTCTCTCGATGCTGAAGGTGAGAACCTGGTCGACCGCTTGGATGTTCGTGGTCAAGACGTTCAAAGTCCCAAAAATGGGCACATCAATGGTATTGTCGTTGGGACAGGTGCCAGGCACTATAAAGTTCTGCTGAAGAGCCGAGTACGCAAATTCACGGGTTGATCGGGTCAGAAATGGAAGCTCCGAGGGGACAAGGTCATTGAGAAGCGTGCGGTAGATGCCTTGCTGTTCTCCTTCCTGGCCAGCCACAGAAACAATTCCCCCGATTGCAGCCGAGTCCCCGTTTTGTCCAAGTCGGGTAGCGACATCTTGAAGGGTGCTGATCACAACGGCGGTGAAATTGGCAGCAATGTGGATGGCACTTGCGAGGTCGGTCGCAGGAGACTTAAAGACGCACGGCTGAATCTGTGAAACATTGAAGTGTTGTAAAGTCCCACCGGCATTGAGGGCATGCCACTGCTCCTGACCTTGGATGACCGTCAGCTTTTCAATGATGTCTTGCTTCAATGAAGGATCGCTGATCTCGAAGCCGGGGACGTTGTTGGTGATGTTGAGCAGTAACTGGGTGAAGTAGTAGGCTTCGAAAGTCTCTTGGATCTGGATAACCTTGAGGCTTCGCAGGTCATCTGCTGCAAAGGTCGATGGAGGTGGAGCGTTGGATATAGAGCCATGGGCTTGGACCGTTAGCTGTTGGAAAGCTGGCGTGCCGCTGATGATGTTTGGGAATCCATTTGACAGCGGGAACACGACTGATGCGTTTGGTCCATTTGCGCCGACAGGGAACTGAATGGTGGAGGAAGACGGTAGGGTTGGCGCAGAGCCGTTGACAGGAGCAGCTTGGGCTGGCGAGACGAAAGCCAGACACCCAAAGGCTGAACCAAGAATCTTTCGAATGCAATACATCTTGATCTTTTTACGTTATTTAAACTGCCTCCTATGAGCAAACCAAGAGAACAAGATCTATGGACGTTGCAACAGAAATGCTTGCATTGTGCCAGGCCGGCTTTTTAAAGGATAGATGACTCTGTGGCAAGAGGCTCTCACGACTCTCACGCCATCATGGCATATGGAGTGGATTGTAAAAGAATAGATCACAGCAAGATGTCTCGGGTCCTGAGCCGCATGTGCATGATGCCACGAGATTGGAGACCAGAATGATGGGCGTGTGTCAGACAGTGTGCACTCAGAACTTTAACTTCGCTCACCATTGTCGAGACTCACAGGTTTCAGGCCTAGGTCTACCTGATATTTAGTAGTAATCCGCGTATCTCGACCAAGACGAGCACATTTCCCGGGCATGCTCCGTCATGAGAGCTTCAGTCGCATCGTAAACCATCCCCAATCCACGGCAGAATGACGGCATCCTTCTCGCAAACTCTTCTCTACTCCTCGCATACCATCTTACGAAGCACGCTGCCAAGTGCCTGGAACATTGACACATGAGATGAGCTGTACCCGAAAATAGAAGATCCTACCAAGTATCTCGACCAAACTTGCACCCCACGGGGTCCAGGCACCTTGCCGAGGAGAGTATCCGAGGATATGATGTCTTGGTGCACCTGCGATGATAGAATAACAAAAAGCTCTTACCGTCACATGCTTTTAAGCGCACTATCTCCAGTTCTCAAGTAGTCATTTTGTGGGGTATTGGCATCCCGGGTCCAGGTTTCCGTAGTTCGTCGTCGCTAAGCCACAAATGTTTACGCTACCCGAAAAGGCCACAGGGAAACGCAGCCTCGAAGGCTGGAAACGCTGATGTAAGAAATATGGCCGTTTCGGACCAGAGTGAATGCCTTCTGCGCTAATTATTTGGGTACCTGGCGAGCCAGATGACAAAATAAGTGGCACACTCTAGCCGTCAGACAGGATCACTTTCCTTTCTCTATTATTTTTCAAATCATTTTTACTACCATTTCTCTATAATAATGACAGAAAAAATAAATATCAGTAGATAGCCTAGACTTAGGGCTATATCTAGAGATCAAAATATCTAACTATTACCTATTTTTCGGAGGAGAAGGGAGGGATTATTTAGACGCGTTTTTTCGCTGTGCCACTAATTCTGTCATCTGGCTCGCTGGTCAGTCGGGCAAGAGGTTGGAGTGGGGGAACTGTGGGTGGTAAGTCAGCCTCGTTTGTACCTCGATCTACCGCTCTCTTGGCACGTTGAGATACTAGTAGCGAGCTAGGACCCTACATAGGTAGGCACTGAGGTAGATAAGTAAAAACTGCTCCTCACGTGCGACTCACCGCCGGCGTGCCTCTTATAACGACGTACCCTCCCTCTCACCTTGGCACTCACCCTTTCGTCCTTAACCTGCTCTACTGGGTCCACATCGTGAACTCCCCTTTGAGGTGTGACTGTGCAATTATGACCTCAGAGCCTCGGCGAGCCCTGAGTATCGGGAACGTGCACACGGCACTTCTTATAAATGTACAACTGCCGGCCAGACGTTAACGTTGCCTGCCCCTCCTAGGGAAGTTTTGGTACTCGCTGCCTTCGCCGCTTGTTCCGCCTGTTGTGCCGGTCGTGCGGGGATTCCGCTGATTCCCCGGCCGAGAGATTGACTCTTACTAATAAAACGGGGTCCCCAAATACCAAGAGATCTTTCGTACTCGGTATGAAATCCTTCAAGCTTGTCCCTGTGAACAAGAATGGCACCGATCAAGGACATTGAATACTTTCGCGTCCCTCCACGCTGGATATTCGTCAAGATCACCGATTCGGATGGAAAGACAGGCTGGGGTGAAGCGTCCTTGGAGGGTAATTCAGAAGCCGTGGAGGGCTGTTTGGATGGATTCAGGGAACGATTCGTGGGGATGGAAGCCAAGTGCGTTTGTCACCTTTACTGTTGTTTCTATCGGGGTTGACTTTACACGCGCAGTGAGATCGAAAATATATGGCAACATGCATATCGGGGAAGTTTCTATCGAGGTGGGCCGGTCATTATGAGCGCTCTGGCGGGCATTGATATTGCGTTATGGGACTTAAAGGGTCAGTAATGCATACCAATTCTCGAGCACAGCGAAGGCAGCACGTCAGATATTGATTCATGGCGTAGCACGCAGGTTGAATGTGCCCATATATGAGCTTCTAGGGGGGAAAGTCCGCTCGAAAATCAAGGTCTACACCTGGGTCCGAGGCGAGAATGCTGCTGCTTGCGCTAAACATGCGCATGTGTACCCAAACCCCAATATCAGACAATCGCTAACGTCTTGTCGTTCAGCCTGCTCCGAAAGGAGCAAGGATTCAAGGCAGTCAAAATGACGGCCACCGAAGATCTCGGCTGGGTGGATTCTCCCGCGGCTTTGAACGATGCAGTTGAGCGATTAAAAGCGGTCAAGGCGACGGGTGTCGACTGTGGACTGGATTTCCACGGCCGCGTCCACAAACCTATGGTGAAGCTGTTGGCGCGCAAGCTGGAGCCTCACGAACCCCTGTTCATCGAAGAGCCGCTGTTGTCGGATCACCCCGAAGGATTTCGGTCTTTGGACACCACGATCCCCGTCGCGCTAGGTGAACGACTACATAGCCGCTGGGCGTTCAAGCCGTTCTTGGAGCTGGGCAAAGTGGACATCTTACAGCCGGACATCAGCCACGCTGGGGGAATCTCGGAGCTTCGTCGCATCGCCACCATGGCCGAGGCCTACGACGTCTCTCTGGCGCCGCACTGCCCGCTCGGACCGATCGCCCTGGCGGCAAATTTCCAAGTCAATGCCGTGAGTGCCAACTTTTTCATTCAAGAGATGATTCTCGATCCGAACCAGACCCTGTCGGTGGGACAGGGCGACTTGAAGGGCTACACCAAGAACGCGGAGGTGTGGACGGTGAACGACGGCATGATTGACATGATGGACGGGCCAGGACTGGGTATCGAGGTAGATGAGGAGCGTGTAAGGCAGTCCGCGGTCGGTACCAAATCATGGAGATTCCCCACATTCAAAGGGCCTGGCGGGGAGCTGCGCGAATGGTAAAGTTGAGAGACATCGGCTGGAGTGGAATGGAAGGTGTGGACTGAAGAGACAGGAGCCGCCTGGGGATGGACCATGGTACGAGATATTCAGGGTATCGAGAACGGCTCTTAGGCAGCTCTGACATTCACCGAGTTACCATGAGCATAAGTAGCCAATTTCACGAGCTTCTTCGGCTGCAGATACCTAAGTACGAATAGTCGGATAGATATTGGTACAGGATATTATTGCAAGACGGCAAGGACGGCAGAGACACAGAGACTAATAGCTTTACTCAGTATCCTGATGAAATGAGGATCTTGGCAGACAGGGGGTCACTTGGGGGTCTCCGAGGTCTTAGACGGTCCAATTCCCGCCTTAGTCCTCGTAGTTGGTCTGGGGTTGTCCGTCACGCTCCCTCCACGTGCTCCTCGGCCGATAGCCACAAGTCTACTCCACAGCGATCGCCCCTTGTGCTGTGCGGACCACGCTCTTGGACTTGCTCGTCGCTACTCCTTTCTCTTAGCCTCATTTGGATCAAAGACTCTGGCCATCGTAATACCTCCAAGTCTATAGCCGCTATCCGTCAACACAGTGAGTTGCACCAGAATCTATGACGCCCTTCAGGCGAGAAATTTCCGAAGCCGTCGCATTAGAATGCAGTCCTTTCCCTTCGCGATGCGCACAAGATGGTTGATAACCCATGTCTAACGTCCATGTTTGACTTTCTGAAAAGAAGTCACTACTTAATCCTTCCGGCCTTCCTCTAGGTTGCGTCCAGTATTGACTGCGGCACCTCCCCGCCGATGCTTTCGTACCGTGAATGTGGTCTACTAGGCTTGCTCAATCTAATTTCATCCAATCAAGTATGATGACCCAGCTTCACTTCCCTGCTCCCCATCTCATCGGTCGCTGCCAAAAGGGACCCCATTTAACGGTTGGTAGGGCTGCTGCCGAACCAGGAAATAGCGATTGAAATAAGGTTCGCATCGCGGCCATACGGCAATGCGGGCTAGTTCATCAGGGGCAGCCTACCGTACTACGGAGTAATAGGTAGTTGCCAGCGCTAAGTGCTCGCAGAGGTAAGTGTGGTCACATTAGATGGTCCCTCGTAGAAAGCTCATCACGCGGCCATCAGAAGTTCGGTTGGTTCGCGCCTTTCACTACACATCAAAGGTGCCTATGGGTGAGTTCGAGCAGTTTTTCAGACTCGGGCATTGCGACGTAAGTACTACAGATGCATCGAATTTCCTTGTCTCAGATGAATTCAGACTGTGTACGAGATATGTGGTGCTGTACCACTGCTTGGCGCGTAATTGCGGTGCCAAAGCAAACGAGGCTGAGGTGGAGCATTACACACGGCGACGATATGGACGATATGAGAAGCAGGTTACCGAAAACGGTTTCCTGATAAGGCTGGGCAAACAGCTGATATGCCCTAACAAAGTTATCCCATGTCTTGAAATGCTGGCAGAAGGGCGTGCCCAGCTCCGGTCGGTCGCCTCCTGTAATCATCTATAAAGGATGACTAGAAGTACCTTCCATCACAGTAGACAAGTCAATCCAATTCAGAGACCAGATAAACTGTACATCATACGTCAAGTGTTGGCAAAGGAAAGCAAAATGTTTCTCTCTCTTTTACTACTCCCGTTGACGCTCATGATACGCTCCGCCTATGGTGGACATGTCCTGTTCTATGTCAACCAATTCTGTACCGCGGACATCCTATCTCCATCCCAGGGTATCAACGAGCTTTACGTGGACGGGAATACTGGCTGTGCAAATATGGCCGGTGTTAAGAGTGTGAGAGGAGGCTTCCTCTTAGGGCCCGCGTGTACATTGGACTTTTATTCATCATCAAATTGTGCCGGGCCAATTGCGCACACCATCAATACCGGCGCTACGTCTGGATCTTGCCTGGCAGCCCCGCAATCACAAGGTTATCTCTCCATGCATGCATCTTGCAGCGGAAGTACATCCAAGAGGAGTCACTCCCGAGATATGAGTGTGGAACTAGAGAAGAGAGCCGGCCCGGACGGTGTTGCAATCTTCAACGATGAGAGATTCTGGAACATCCAGACAGGCAATGGACATCGCCAGGACTTCTTTGATTTTCTGGAGATCGACAACGTGGAACCTGAAGGCGACCCCATGAATGTCGACAATTCAGCAACAAATGGGGCACTAGCGGAGGAATCTTCACGAACAGTCATGAGTCACGCCAATGAGAGTCCGAACTCGGATATAGCTACTGGGGCATCGGACCTTCTCAACGGATGGAGAGTTACAACAAGTATTGTTACAATACCATTCACCGATGCCAATAACGTCCAAACAACGTTTACGATGGGCGCTGCGGCGCGCGCTGTTGGTACGGAAAGGCTCTCGCTCATCATCATCGACAGTGCGGTGGCTGCTAGGAACTTCCAACGATCGCAAATCGCTTTCGGTTTGCGCTTTCGCACGCCCACCCTTGACTCCAACGGCAATGTGGCGGCTGTTGTAGTCATTGCATTCTCACGCGACTAAACAGCACTACTTTATGGCCTGCAGAGCCTTTGGAGGAGCTCAAGCGCCCTGGAGCTTGTATATCGTTTTGATTCTTTGAGGAGGGTTGAGTATAGACGAAGGCTGATATTAATACCAACGGTTCTATGGTGTGATGTCCCGGCGTGTTGGGTGACAACCCTCGTCTCCTTTGTGAAGACCAAATCGGAGGCACTTCTGGCCCTAGGCAAATGCTCAAAACCCTATTATGGTTGTGGTTATCTCTGAATTTGCCTTCTACCACCTGTTCTTTGATTGTGTCGGTCCTGTTCCGTGTATTCCTGTAATCTCTCTTCTTCTGATTCCCTAGGCACGAGGGAGGCTCGAGAGACAGCCCGGTGGTAAGGAGACGTTTGTGCAAATGAAAATGCCGATTTGAATTGAAGGCTTTTCTTCCATTGAGCGACCCCGTACACGAATGCCGAGGGCCCAGGTTCGACTTGCTTAAGCGAGCGGTGTCAATTATCTGGTGAAACTCATAGGTAGAACTCACACTCAGTCTTGTGTTCCCTTTTTTGCAGCTGATGAACGCGTCTTTGTCAAAAGTGCAAACCCTGTCGAACTCCCTTTGAGAGAGCACGATTATCCGTGGTCGCGATTATACTAATAGTCTCCACTAAGGTGAGTAACGCTAGAGTTATATTACCTATTAAGACACTAGGCTATGTGACCCTACCTCCCCAATTTCTTAAGTACCACGCCCCCTAAACACGTGACTGAAGGACCACCTATGAGCATAGACCTTATAGGCCTCGACAGCCCTAATACTTAGGCTCTTGAGCTAGGGACTGAGTAAGTGGACCATCCACTAATTGGGCATTATAGGCTTCGGTCCCCTTATTATTTATGAGGTGCATGTAGTCCATCCCATGTTCCAGTGATCGATACAAGATCCTTTTTGAGTCATGTCCGTTAAAAACGTTGCCAATCCTGCGGCATGTTTCCAACTTCCGGAGCCAGCCAATACGTCAAATCCATGTCCACCATGCAGTCCGGACCGCCGATATCGTTTCCAAACAGATTTGGCTCCTCGGAACTTTGAGGTGCTTTGCTTGAGATTCCAAAAAAAGTCAAATCAAGCGGACCCCTCCCCTGAACTGTTGGCTAATTAGGGATTGAGCTTCACAAAAAAAGAAACCGATGGGATACATACCAAGGTCTGGATTGGGAGAACTTCCATCCATTTTGTACTGTTTCCTCCAGATCCACAGAGCATCATGCAGGACACTCGCACCGAGCCTTGTCTTGATACGAAGCGTTGGTGGAGCGGCCTTGATTTCGGGCGAAGATTGGTGAAAGTGCCACAGCTGACTCAAAATCCGGGTGTGCAATCCAAAATTGTCGTTGTCTTGCAAGGAGCAGCGGCGCAAGAGCTTGATGATAGCATTGAAGTTTCGCTTGCCAGCATCATAGTCCACCAGGCTGGAGTAGCTGGAGTTTAGAATTTTCAGAATCGTAATTCCCGCGACAATCAACCACCGATACAAATGGGTCGGAGCACAAATTGGATAATTCGACTTGGAATCGGCCGAGACAACGCATTCGACCAGTCTCAACGCCGACTGGAAGGCCTTTAACAAACCAGTCTTGCGGCGATCTTCGTCCCCCATTTCGAAGAAGTGGAAGACACGGAGCTGGAGCCGAGTAGAGAGCCGCTGCACACGGTTATAATCTGTATCGCTTCGTTAACAATGAGATCAAGTGGTACAAGGGCCTCTCTAGACTCTGACCTGTAGCGTTGGGCGGTAGTTGACGATCGAGATCATCTAATCCCGATTCAAGCTGTTGTATGACTCGGTCATAATCATTCTCGGCAGGACACCCAAACGGAGTGTTGGTGTTCTCTGACATGAGAGCGCTGATCCGCACCGAGAAATGCGCCATTCTCAGGGTGTCGTGAAGGACTGGAGGCAGCGCATAGATGTTATCCACCTGGCTGGCGCGATTGATGACTCGATCTGGCTTGAAGATTGATTCCTGGCCAAAAGCGGATGTGATGCTGGCCCTACATTAGCACTTTGACCTCTCCTTATAACAATGGAAGCCGTCAAAGAGACGCACTCACCGTTGGCTTGCAATGTAACAACTCGCCCATAGCTTGACCGAGTCCTGGATGCCTTCAGGACTCAGTGATCTTTCATCCCGTGAGAAATCCTGAATACACTCCGGCCGGTGAATTCCCATCTGCATCGCGGCACTTTTGGCCGCCGTAATGAGCATGAAAGATGCATCGGTCCACATAGATGTCGTGGGGAATGGCCATGTACAGACTAGAATAATCGCTTGAACCACGAAAGGTGTGTGAGGTAGCGCCTCGATCGATCTCCACGCCAGAGCCAGCACCGGCCGAGAAAGGCTCCCGAGAAGTGAAGGTTCTTTGTCATATCGACGGCTGGCAACAATGATGATGGCCCAAAAGAGAAAGCGTGAACGAGAGTAGTAATGATTGGGTGTTGCACTTGGATCCAGGAAAGGCATTAATGGATGGTAATCTGAGAAAAATCTGTACGACGACGATTAGCACGTGTCCGGGAAGACGGTGACGAACGATGTCTCCTCGGAGTGGTAACAGAGAAACGGACATTTGGAACAGCTCGTCAATCGACTCTGCTGTGAGCATAACGGTGTCAATTGTACGAGTCAAGGTATCGCTGCGTATCTCCGCGGAGGGTGGTTCACACGACGGCAGCTTCGAAAGAGAATAGTTCTCTGAAAGAAAACTGCTCGGCATGGTTGGATCCTGGATGCCGAGCGTATCCGTAGTCTCTATGAAGGGGACACGGTCGGCACTTTTGAGGAACTGGCCTGTCGACGGCGATCGGACCGTTTGTTGTATCTGCAGGGCTTCGTTGTCCAAACCATTCGAGCTGAGCCAGTTCAACCCAGCAACTCCCACTTCACCCTCGGCAGCATTGGACGAGATAGGAGGGCTCCGGTTGGATTCCAGAATCGCCGACTGCAGTCGCTGCACTTGCTGCAGGAGGTCATCATATCGACTAGAATCTGAGAATTAGCAGCAGTTTGGGCTTCCAGGTGATCGGTGGATTCGTATACGCTCTCTTTGCATGCCTCTTGAACTTGACGTCCACTTGGCACTCCTGGGACAATCTCTCACACCGAGAGCAGGGAACTGAACGGCCATCCGCATCGCACCGCGACTAAGACAAAAGGTCAGACCTGGTAGAGCGGCAAGAAGCAGACTCCAGAGATACTCGACGCGATGTATCTACGGATCATTTGTGAAGCTGGCAACACAGATGCTCACCTTGGCCTGCCTGCATGCTCGACATGCAACCCGGGCTATCTTCCGCGGGCCGCTTGTCTCCGTGAAGCCCCTGGCGTCTGTTGAATGGGGTTGTGGTTCGTCGTCCAAGCATTGAGCGATATCCATCACGGCAAAGATACGAGATACAAGTTACAAGTTACAACAAGCCTCTCTCCGGGCCGGTCGGAGTGTGTACGGAATGCGCTGGGAGGGAGGCAGACTTTATACCCACACTCGCCGGCCAAGACCAGCAGCGAGCTGCGAAATCTGCGAACTTTGGAGGCCACGAGTCAATGACCCGCTTATTGCCAATTACTGACGTTACGGAAAACGGCACCTTTGAGTTTCGCAGACTGACTACTGTATAACCTAGGTACTTGTCGTATGGGGTGCCCTCCACACTGATCTCCCCACACTTCTCAGAGACCTCCATTCGTGCTAGCACAGCTGTGCCCCAGAATCCGCCACAACCCATCCGCACCAAGCCCCTGGGTCCCGGCATCAACTGTAGCTCCGTGCCGCTCGGCCATTTTGGCAGAGAGGCCCGACACGCCGGACAGCATCGACGAGCGGAGTTTAGTCATCGTTCGCCGGCAAGAGCTCAGCCTGATCCTGATCCTGCCAGTCCTGGACACGAGATAATGCTCCGAAGAGGTCGTGTGCTCGAAGCGGCTTGAGTCTTAACCCCAGGAAACGAAACGACGTTCTTTGCTTATTTAGGGCCGGTCTGCTACTGTAATCGATGCGATGCGCCACTTTCAAAGACTGTGGAATGGGGAGGTGCACCTTTGTTAGCGTCGCTGTTTATTGCTTGAAGATTGAGCTCCAACGTGGCATGTATAACTTCAGATAATTATTCAACCTATTAGTAGTAGCAATGCTGCAGACCATTGAAGCTGCGCATGAGACAAGTTACAACCAAGGATAATGGCCATTCAAGTGCTATAGTAGTGGTAATGAAGGACCCATGGTCAAGATCGTGCTCATTTTCTCTACATATAGATATCTTATTTCTCTTCTTAATGCTAGGAAGCAAAAGCAAAAGCTCCATTGAGCACTGTTCTACCATTGCAGCTCTTCTACTGCCGCAGACAATTCGGGCACTTCTGTCGTTGGTCTTTCCGCGACCTCGTGGCCCTCGTTGCCCAAGGCCTGGAACAGTCGATTTCCAAACTTTCTGTATGCCTGTAGCATCCCCTGATTTCGCGTGAGCGACAATTCCATATCTGTTAATGAAAAGCCGAACGCAGAGCCCGCGACCATGATCGTCCTGTCTTCTAACCTGATCTGGATGTCGACGTCGTCCTTTGCGAGATCATAGAAATGATCGTCCGTGATGGTGATCCCCAGTAACCCTAGATTGGGTTGATTGCGGCCATAGATGAAGGCGAAAGAGCGTGCAATGACACATTCCACGCCGAGGCCTAATAAGCAACTCTTTCATCAGCCTCCGGGAATATGTTACATTTAAGTAGACATTGTTTATCGTAACTCACCATTGAAAGCTCTGACCGCCGCCTCACGCGAAGAACCAACCCCAAAGGCCTGTCCTCCGACAATCACACGCTGGCCATTGCGGACCTTGTCCCTGAATTCCGGCATGACATACTTCATACAATGCTGCCCGAGATCCTCGTCGGTGATTGCTGTCACAAGACTTTCGGCCGGGGCAATCTGGATTTCCGAATTAGAATTTGAACCCAGTTGTCACTGATCTGCAAAGGTGCCAATGGCGACTGGAGGAACTCACCGCATCCGTGTCGATAAAATCGCCCAGTCTAATCACCTTGCTACAAATCGAGTGATGGAACTGAGGCTGTTGGCCGTCATTGGAGCCTGGTATTGCATCTCCTGCCGTCACTTTTGCTGGTCCCTCCGGTAATACTGAATGAGCATCATCCACTCTGTTTGGAGGTTTGCTCACGAAATTGGGCTCGACGTAGGCCAATGGAGTTGTTGGCATTGGAACGGACTGAGAGGACTTCAGGCTCCTTTTTCCCGGCTTCCGCAGATCATCATAGCGCCTCATGTCGACTTCTTCCAGGAATTCCGCTGGATCTGTGACCGTCATGCTAAATGAAGATGCTGCCACCGCTGCGGCCGAAGCGAGGTTCCCAATCGATCCTGTGCGAATCGTATTAGCATGCATGCATGTGGCGATGAGATGAGCCCGGACACAGAGAACAGACCTTTTCCCATTCTGTTCTTGAAATTGCGATTTTGGGACGAGAGCCACACCTCACCCTCTTGGGCTTGATCGGCGCCCATGCCGACACAGAAGCTACATCCGGGCACCCCAACAACGAACCCAGCTTCACGGTAGAAGTCCAACAACCCTAATTTGTCCAGGCGCTCGGTGATCGGCAAAGAGCCAGGGACCACATGCTTTTTGCCCCGTTTTTTTTTCAATCCCTTCCGCAGTCCAACTTGCAAGACGAGCGCACCTAGAATCAAGTCTTCTTCGGTGGTGGTGCAGGCTCCAATGAAACAACCGTCCAAGGCTCGTCCGACTTGCTGGGAGATCGGCACGACATCATCCGGTGATGGGTAAATGGCCATGTACGATTGAACCTTGGAGAGGTCGATTTCAAAGGACTCGGCGTATTGGCAATCGGCGTCGGGGCGGAAGTAGAGTGGAGACGAGCGCCTGTACTTTTGCTTCCGACTGTCGATGTAATTTTTGACCAACGCATCAGGAACAAACACGCCCGTAATGGCACCGAATTCCTAAGTTCGCACATAAGCGTTCATCTAAGGGTCAGGCGGGGGGTTGAATTGACATGACATACGGTACACATGTTCGAGATTGCAAATCTCGCATCGACGGAGAGATATTGAGTTCCCGGGCCGGAGAATTCCACAATACGGTTTGCCGCGACAGTGTTTCGCTTTAATTCTCCCAGGATATATAGGATGACATCTTTGCCACCGATTCCGAGTCCAGGTCGGCCGACGAACCGAATGTTGATACATGCAGGGACCTTGATCCAACTCTCTCCGGTGGCCAACGCAATGGCAACGTCAACCGCCCCGAGGCCAATGGCGAGGCATCCTACAGCTCCCGAGGAACAAGTATCTATATTAAACATTAGCCAGATTTCATCCGCCACGGGCCATTGTCGAAACTTTACGGGAATCCGCGCCAAGGACAAATAATCCGGGCTCTGCTCGTTGACGCACAAACTCGGTGTGTATAATGGTGTACTGCGAATTCAATGTCAGAGATGTTACGATTTCTGACATCTTACCACAAGTAATGAAGTTACTTACATTGGGGCCCTTGTAGTCGGTTAACTTGAAGTCGCGGGCGGCATTGTCCGTCGCATCGAGCAGCCGTCGATTCAAAGGCGTTTCATACGTTCTAGGATCCACGACGTGATCGGCGGCAAGCCATAATCGATCATTGCGCCACGGTTTGAAACCAGGGAGATGACGCAGTGTTTTACTCATGCCCTTGAAATATGTCAGTCTCTCTCGTCCGTGTGATAGGATACATCAGAGCCTTTGGTTTTGGCAGAATAGAACTTACAAACCACGAGGATTCCGAGGCGATGATCCAATCCACGGAGAGTCGAACAAAGTCCCCTTCCTTGACGCCTTGGAGTGGGAGCGGGTCGATCGAGTGATGAGCCAAGATCTTCTCGGTCAGATTCATGGGTCTTGTGCCCGTCGACTTTGCAGCCAGTGGTTTCGGGAGCCGTCTTGCAGTTTCGACCGCGTTGAGTGATTCCAGCCAAGCCTCGACGGATGCCAACACCTTCTCTTGGGATTTGGGATCCAGATCCTGCGTGGTTTGGATTCCCAGACCACCTTGCATGGTTGATTCAGCCGCATATTCCGCCGCCCTTCCTATCGCCTCGGCCTCATGGTGCTTGTCCATGTCGACCAAGACCCTTTTCACCTCTTCCAGAGCGGCAAAGTAGTCCCCAAATGCTGTCGAGTGCTCGGTGGTGGCTACAGAGGTCAGAGGTAGTTCAATCTTGCGTGTCCGACGCAAGATCTCCAAGGTCTGATCCAGCAACGACTCCATGCTGTTGTTGCTGTTGTTCTTCGCCATGATGATTTTCTCACGCGAAATAGTATTTTGTGGTGACCCAGTGTCCATGCTGTTACGAACAGACCCTCTCATTTTCTAAGTTCTTGCGTTCCACCCTCCGAAGCCATCTTCTCCCGGAGCGTTCTGGAAATGACCATCAAAGAATTATTATCGGACCTTTGTCGGAAGCATTGTTAGCCTAATGAGCTGATAATAACGGTGCTCTGCTCCGCAACGGAGTTGGCGACCCACTCGCCACCACTGACTGGTGCCAGAATCTGCGCACGGGTTGAGGTGTTTCGTGAATATACGGTAACACAGCGCAGCGGGGAATGCCTGACCCTGAGCGGCCCGTCGGCCGTGCGGCTTTTGTCTTGACCAGCAGATGTGATCTCCAACGGAACACCATATGTACTTTCGCCCAAGGTCTCGACTCTCTAGTAGGCATTGACCCAATGGCGTTGAGCGTTCTGTTCTGTCTGATAACCGACAAACACTACCACAAGAGCATCAATCATGGCTGCCATCAGAACAATTACCCCAATGACAGCAGCAGCCCGACTTCGGGGGTATCTTGCAGACCCATCCAAGACATTGATGTGTCCAGGCGTCTATGATGGGTTGTCAGCAAGAATGGCGTTGCGAGAAGGTTTCGACTGTTTATACATGGTAAATTGGGAATCGGTATAGCTTCAGCAGTGAGACTCGCTGACTTGAATTCATTATTCCTCCAGACGGGATCCGGTACCTCCATGTCAAGACTGGGAATGGCAGATCTAGGACTCACGACGTTGAATGATATGAGAGACAATGCGGCAATGATTTCCAGCCTGGATCGGAGTGTCCCCCTGATTGCTGATGCCGACACGGGGTTTGGAGGCAAGAGGCCCTCGCCAATCCGCCTTTCACTCGAAGTCGAGCTAATTAATTCTATGTAGGAGCTGTCATGGTCGGTCGCACCGTGGCCCAGTATATGCAAGCTGGCGTTGCAGCCCTGCATCTCGAGGACCAGGTGCAGAACAAAAGATGTGGCCACCTACGGAACAAAGAGCTGGTCTCGGAAGAAATCTACCTGTCACGGATCCGAGCGGCCGTGAACATGCGTGAGAAATTACTGGGAGACATTGTGATCATCGCCCGCACCGATGCGCTGCAGTCCCTCGGGTTTGAAGCATGCATTGAGAGGCTACAGAAAGCGGTGGGTGTCGGAGCAGACGTGGTCTTTCTCGAAGGCGTCGAGACCAAAGAGCAAGCCGCCGAACTGTGCCGGCGGCTTCATCCCACGCCGGCATTGTACAATGCGGTATCAGGAGGAGTCTCGCCCAACATCTCCGTGGCCGAGGCACGAGAGCTGGGATTCAAGATAGTCATTTTTCCGTCCGTGTCTACACGGCAGGTTGTCGAGGGCCTATCGCAGGTCTTGAGAGATCTGAAGGAGAATGGTGCTCTTCCCAAGACGTCGACGACACCCAAAAACGTATTTGAACTGTGCGGCTTGCAGGAAGCGATCGACTTTGATACGGCGGCCGGAGGCAGTATGTATACGAATGGTGTATAGAATCAAGCTTGTTCTCCAGTTCACCAGCACACCATCGCGTATCCCATCTTTGACATAAGGATATCTTGTGTACACTTCCCCATTTGATTCTGCTAGCCGTAGTAGGCTGGAGGCAGCGGGAATAGTAAAGCCGAGGAAGCCAGAAGAAAGCAGCGGAAATGTCTGTCACTGGGCCAGGTAAGGTGAATTTTCTATTTTGCAGACCATGATCATGCTCGATGGTGTATTCTTGTATCAGGCGCATACTCATCGCCTAGTCCAGGACGACATTCACGCTTTTGATGTGTGTGAATGACAACAATTCTTCCACGCTCTCCTCCTTTCCCACTCCCGACTCCTTCGCTCCTCCAAACGGGACGCCCATGTAGTGTTTAGAGACGTGGTTGATCCACAGATACCCGGCCTCAATCTTCCTCGCCATGGTCGTTGCTTTGGCGATGTCTCGTGTGAAGATCGATGCCGTTAGGCCATACGAGGTATCGTTGACTCGCCTTATCAGATCCTCCTCATCTTCCCATTTAAAAATCGACATGACCGGTCCGAAGATTTCTTCTCTGGCAATCCGCATGTGTGGTTCCACGTCTGCAAAGATGGTCGGCTCGATGAAATAGCCGCCCTTGATATCGGGATTGTCAGTTGGGACTTTGCCCCCAATCACCAAACGAGCCCCTTCAGTCTTTGCGGATTCAATGTAAGACATGACTCGGTCGTGAGCGGCCTGACTGATGACCGGACCCATGGTGGTGGACACTGCAGTCGGCACCCCCGGCGCAAACTCTCTTCGAATCAACTTAACCACCTTCTCGAGCACTTCATTGTAATGGGACTGATGCAGATAAACTCGCGAGGTGGATCCGCATGATTGACCCGCCCAGGTGAAATTCATTCCCCGTGCCACGCCCTCTGCCAGCTTATCGATGTCGGCGTCGGGAAAGGCAAGGAGAGCGTTCTTTCCCCCCAATTCGAGAAGCGTGGGCTTGAGTGAAGCGGCGGCGGCCTGTTGAATAGCTTTGCCGGTCCGCACGCTCCCAATCAGGGTGATCTTTTTCACCAATGGATGTGTGGCAAGAGCCTTTCCACATTCCACGCCCCCCGACAGAATGCTTACTACACCGGGAGGAAATATCGGTTGTAGGATTTCGGCCAGGAGAAGACAGGACAGCGGCGCTTGCTCGGGACTTTTGACAATGACCGTGTTTCCCGCGGCCAATGGTGCTGCGAGCTTAGCCCCAGCAAACTGGATAGGGTGATTGAATGCAACAATCCGTCCGACTACTCCCAGCGGCTCTCGCGTAGTGTAGTGGAACGTCGCGTCACTTTGCGGAATGGTCTCCCCTTTGAGCATGGGGATGAGACCGGCGAAGTAATCCAGGCTGGCGGCGGCGACATTCGCGTCCGACAGCATTTTGGTTATTGGGTTTCCGGTGTTCAAAGAATCGAGGAAGGCCAGTTCTTCCGCGCGCTGACGCAGCGCACCGGCAGCGCGGCGCATGTACGTTGCTCGTTCGACGGGGGGAACAGAACGCCACGTCAAGAACGCCTCGTGTGCCGCTGCCACCGCGGCGTCGACGTCGGCAGCTGACGCGACAGCGACCTTGGTGATGACCTGCCCATTTCCTGGATTGAATGTCTCTTGGTATCCCCCTTCCGTCGGCTGGTGCCAGCTACCTCCATAGAAGAGCTCTTTATGAGGTGGGAGAGGGTAATTGATGATGGCCATGGTGGTTCTTGATCGTACTTGGGTAAGACGTAGTGTCAAAGTTGTATAGGTTCGGCAGTTTATTTTTGATATTCTGCTCAGAACTAGGTACTCATCTGGAAAGCGGCCGTTCATCTGGTCAAAAGAGCGTCACACCACGCATGCCTAAGAATGAAATGCTCTGCAAAGGACTCTAGAAACCGACAATGCTGGCGGGCCTAATCGGGCACCGGGGCGGCCTTTGCAGCCCGCGCCACAGACCTGTCCAGCCTCTCCCCGATCTTTCAACTCCGCTGCGCGCCTTTCAGGATACCTTGTAATTCATACCTTGTCGAGTTACACTGTTCTGATTCGTAGGTAGGGCTACTCTTGGAACGTAGGCTCTGCAGGTCGAAAGTTGAAATCTTCCATCCAGCCAATGATCGGTCCCGTTTCACCTTGCCGTGGTTGGTTCCCTAGTAAGGTCTGATCAGTCGATGCACTGAGAAAGCTCAGAAAGCTAAGGTTGGTCGTTCTTCTAGTTCTTCTACGTGGAGTAAATGTGTACCTATCATCTATGTGACTCCCTGTTTACTCCTCAAAACCACCTTACGGACGCCTGTTGTCATGACATCGATTATCTCTCCTGGCTCCCTCAGCAAGGCTACTCCACGGGCTGCCTAGACATGGTCCTTTCTTGCTTTCTCTTCAATTGGGCATCTATCTCCATCCCCTCTCTCAACCTCGCCTTGACCCACAGCTCCATAGGCGTGTTTACTACGGTCTCGTTGTATTCAATCGGCTTATCTGGGTCGCTCAGCTCCCAGTCAAAGGCCATTACGAGTGCCGCAATGGCGACCGAGAGGTCCAAATATGCTATATTGCGGCCAATGCAAGCTCGGCCGCCCATGCCGAACGGCTGGACATAGGTTGTGAGGTTCGCACTTTCGGCCGCGGAAGGGATGTAGTCTGCGTCCGAACCCTCGAGCCATCGCTCCGGAATGAACTTCCAGGGATCTTTGAAGAGTCTCTCGTCGTGATGGATCTCATGTAACGGTGAACTCACGACCACTCCGGGAGCGATGTAATGGCCGCAAATCGTCATGCCCGGATCAGTCACCAGTCGAGGGAGGCCGAAGGTCACGGGAGGATTGCATCGAAAACTCTCGTCGAGACAGGCTCGGAGCATGGGAACATTCTGTAGGTCGGTGTAAGAGGCAACTGGTCGGGACTCGGGAGGGATCGCGCCGTAAAGACATTTCCGTAATTTGTCTTGCTTGTCTGGATTTTTGGCCAGATGATAAATGCAATTGGTGAGCGAAATTTGCGTGGTCCCCTGGCCGGCGAGCAACATGGTTGAGCACTCGGCGAGGATCTCGTCGGCAGACAAGGTGCTCTTGCGCTTTTCGGTGGGCTCCAGCGGAAAGCTTGAGAAAAGATCTGGTTCTGTGGGCGGCTTGTCTATACGCTCGCGGACGATGTAGCGAGCCATGGATCGGAAGTTCTTCATCGATTGGCAGCCGGGAGTCTGGCTGAAGACACGCAGGGCGAGCTCCCACCACCTTTTAGAAAGTTGAACGAGAGGAAAGGCAAAGTTCCCACTCCTGTGCTGGGTCTCGATTGCGCGGACTTTTCGGGCTTCACCCGACGCAGTCAGCGCCATACATTCATCGTTCCCGGTCTTCAAGAATCCATATGGTTTAGACCAGAAGACTGAAGTGATGACATCGTAAGCGAACATGTTCATCCATGGACGGACGTCAAATGCTCCCTGCACTGTTGGGTATTCGTCGGTGGCTGCAATCTGGCCGCCCGTGGATTTAATCTCAAAGGCCCGGCATAGCTGCATGACCAATTCCGTGACTCGAGGTTCCTTTTGGTTGATTTGTTTGGCCGCAAAGACATGCGATAATAGCTTCCGTCTCTGTCCGTGGGGCTCTTTGCCTATAATCTGAAACATCGACGGGTTTCCCAGTCCGAGGTTGGCATAGAGTTCATCCTTGATTACTGGGGCACTGTGACCATAGATTTCCTTGTATGCTTGTGGGTCTGCGAACGAGAGATGACGAGGTCCCAGTCGGACAATGGGGCCCAGCCTCTTATGAGCCTCGTGGACTGCGACAAAGCGTTTTCGGCCCAACGAGTGGTAGATGGACCATAATAAACTAAATCCAGCAGTGCTGGGTGCGGGAAATCGTCGCAAGTGTAGGGGATCCCTGAGGTACACAAACAGGGAATGGAGAAGGACCGCCACGATGATCCCCACGCATATGTACAGGGGGAAGTAGTCTTTGAGAAGCTTAGCAATTCAAATTGATATTGATACTCATGGGGAGAAACATACCGTTCGCGGTCAACGCAGAGGTGAATGCCAGCATCTTGTCTGGATGTAACACCAAAACTCCTCCTTTCCGTCACAGCTTATTACTCAATACAAACAGCGGGAAACAGGAATGATCGATGCTCACGGGGATATAATAGTCCACGCATACCTACCCCCATGCTAGAAAATAATCCTCACGGGCCTTGAATCGGCCTTCCCCGCCAATACCCCGGAGAGTGGGCCCGCTCGGAGGACTAACCCAAAAGGCCCGCCCGGTCTTCGAACGGCCCGCTCCCCACGAATCACCGCTGAAACAGCAACTGATGGCTCCCCGCTCCGGCGGCCTTTAGAACACACGAGCATGATCAGCCCATGGCACTTGCCTGGACACATATCCACCATCTATTTGAATCGGCTCAATCCCTTGTCGAATTGTTGTGAGTCTCAGTCTCTCTTGTTGCTTTACTTCCATCTACTTGTAACTTGACGTGGCCCACAAGCAGTAAAATGGCAGACAAAACCACGATCGAATACCTTGAAGACGGCCGTCCGCATGCTGAAGTCAAAGCCGGCGTGCTGACCAGCCATGAAGACCTTGACGACGCTACAATCATACCACAATTCGACGCTCATGAAGAGCGACGCATTATTCGCAAGATCGACGTCCGCTTGCTCCCCGTCCTGGCTGTTCTGTATCTGTACGGTCCATCTTCTCTTGCAATTTTTCCTGATGCCTGATTACTGAGTTTTGATTCAATAGATGCTCGTACCTCGATCGATCCAATATCGGCAATGCAAAAATTGCTGGCATGTACGAAGATCTGGAACTCTATGGACTGAGATACAACACCGTGGTGGCAGTGTTTTTCGTCACCTATGCGCTGTTCGAAGTCCCCTCGAATATCATGCTCAAGATAGTCCGCCCCTCGATCTGGTTGGCGATTCTTAGCTTCTCCTGGGGCACGGTCATGACGCTCATGGGCGTGGTCCAATCATACCATGGAATGGTGGCTGCGAGATTTTTCTTTGGTCTGACTGAAGCGGGTTTCTTCCCAGCAGCAACCTACCTCTTGTCCTTGTGGTGAGTTTGGAAACGAGAAGAATCAAAGAATCCCCCGGAACGCTGGTCACTGACCGAGATTGATTGAAGGTACAAACGCTACGAAATGCAGACGCGTATGGCCCTTTTTTACTCAGCCGCATCTCTCGCTGGCGCATTTTCGGGATTGCTTGCATTTGCCATTGAAAAGATGGATGGAGTCGCAGGGCTCGCCGCGTAAGTTTTATCAATACATGCCGCCAGATTTGTACTGACGAGCTTGACAGGTGGAGGTGGATTTTTATCCTCGAGGGTCTTGTTCCCGTCGCCATATCCTTCACGTTGTACTGGGTTTTGCCTGATTCGCCCGCGACGGCGCGTTTCCTGACCAAAGAAGAACGTCTTTTCGCCACGAACCGCCTGAATATAAACACCATCGTCGGTCACGCCCAGGCGATTAATTCCGACAAGATCGGAATGCGTCACATCAAAGCCGCGTTTGGTGATTGGAAGATGTGGCTTGCGATTATCCCATACTGGTCATGCTCCATCGGCACCTACGGCTTCACCGCGACCGCCCCGACTGCAATCGAGCAGTTGGGCTATACCTCCGCCCATGCACAGTTGATGACGATCCCGATCTACGCATTCGCTCTCATCGTCACACTTATCTTATCGGTGTGGGCGGACCGCCACAAGCAGCGCACTCCCTTCATCATGATCGGCGTGGTCATGGGACTGATTGGTTTCCTGGGAGAATTGGCCGTTCCCCATCCACGACTGCCGGGGCTCACGTACTTCTTTTTCTTCTTCATCGCCGCTGGTGTGTACGCCCCACTCCCGAGTCTCATCACGTTTATCAGCAACAACACCGCGCCGTCGTCCAAGCGTGCGGTAGGCATGGCACTTCTCATCGGCATGGGAGCTCTGGGCGGGATCTGTGGAGGCAATATTTTCCTGGCGAAACAGGCTCCCAAGTATCCTGTGGGCTATGGTGTCCCTCTTGGAGTTAGCATTGCCGGACTCATCTCGACTTGGATTCTTAGAACGGCCTATGCCAAGGAAAACAAGGCAAAGGAAGCACTCCTGCGATCCGAGGGAGAGGAGAGCCTCCGGCAGAGGTATACTCCGCAAGAATTACTTGACCTCGGCGATAAGAGCCCGTTCTATCAATACACCTTGTAGTCGGGGCTGAGTGGAACGCACTCGTAAAGGAACACACTTGTACAATGTAAACTGAGGAAGAGTTGTGTACGAAGGGGAATTTGGGAAGCAATGAAATAGGCAATGATGTAGTCCCACGTCGCAAAACCAGCGAGAGCTAGGATATCACCGGCTAAATACTAGTAGGACTCAGGAGTATCTCGTATGCACGCGGTCTCTCTTACGGTCAAACCCCTCTCCCTCAACAGCGTCTTCCACATGTATTGACAGACTACTTAAGTGCTGCAAGCTTCCCAAGAGAATAATTCACCGGACAGAGATCCACGTTAATAAGAGGTTTCCTTCTTCTTTGACGACAACGATAGGCGCGATTTTGATATATGGAGGCCGGTGAGGTCCCCTTTACCTCTTATGGAAGCGACCAGTAACCAGGCTGACAGTTGTCTCTGGAAGTGCTTCTGCCTTCTGGAGTGTTGGGGTAGCGAGACGTTCTTGTTGTGTTAGAAGTCTTGTATCGCTCACGCGGCTGTCGCGAGCTAGGGGTGAGCAAGGGCGGCATCACCCATTTTCCTGATCGGGGGTGAGGCGCGAGCAGTTCGACCACACCTTGGCATATTTGTCTTATTTGGAACTGAAGCTTGCCAGCTTCTATGGGCGTCCTGGAAGCTTGAAACCGCATTTTCTAAAGTACTCCCAGTTCATGAATACAGTCTCCAGAGCCTGACTGTCGGATTCCAGCATCTACCAGCGTATCAACGCCAGGATGCCCCCAATTTCGGCTGACAGTCTGCGGCGTCTGAGCAAGTTTCACCGGAAATGGGCGTATCCAGCGCACCTGGTTGCTGGACGGAGAGTCGGCGGATACAAGTACATTTCGGTGCAGGCGACGCCTGCGACAGATACCAGCAGAATCAGTGTGGCGGGCAGATCGCTGTCGGCCGCATCGCCAGGTCAGACAAACACCTTGCCCTGAGGGAGCACCTACTGACTGATTTTAGACGCCTCATTCGAAGTCATTGGAAGCCCATACTCTCTCCTTTCCGTCACCCTATCGCCTTCTCAAGAGCTGTATACTCGTAGAGGAACACTGGTGGCCTTTGCCGGAGATCCCAATGGGACTGTCTCGACCTTGCGAATCCTCAATCCCATCCGCCGTGCCCTCATCGGAATACCTTTCCTGTATCAAAAGATCACATCCACATCCCCTTCCAATGCTCTGATTGCGACGAGGTCGCCAACGACCACATTTGCCATTCTGCAGCTGGACGGCACGATGGATTGGAAGTTGGCTCAAAGAAAGGCGCTCTTGGCTTGGACTGGCAGCACGCTCTCGGTGAAGCCAAGTATAAGCACAAGATTTTCTCTCGCATACTGGGGGAGTTCCAACGTCACCGGAAGAGGACTGCTTGCACTCGCAGGTCAAGGCCAAGTTTACTCCGTCGACCTCGCAGAAGGGGAGACATACATCGTTCATCCTTCCAACATACTCGCCTACAGCTCCTCCTCACCTTCTCCAGCACCTCAGCCCTTTCGATTCAAGTCATCCAGTGCACGATTCCAAATCCCTCTTCAGCTCGGCAACTTCTTTCCCTCGTCGAAATTTGTTGAAACCCTGAAAACCAGCAGCACTTACAAATTCGTTGCCAATATGCTATACAGGATCCGCACATGGAGCCGACGGACGATCTGGGGGGACCGGTTGTTTCTACAGTTTAGCGGGCCGACAACACTTCTGATCCAAAGTCGAGCTGCGAGGGTAAATGATGTCTTGACAACACAGGAAGTGAACGAGATTGCAGACACCCCTGCAGGAGCTGTTCAGGAGGCCATCTCCAGTGTTCGCTCTACAGGCCCTGAATTGTCCAAACCAGGCTCAGCTGTACCTGTGTCTTCGGTGCCTGTGCCACCGAGGCTGTCAGTGGCAAGCGTCAGCCGCGATGGGAAGGTTACTTTCGACACCGCGCAAGACACTACTCAGAAAAGGGGCTAGGCCAATGTCTCTTGAGGACAAACATGTACAACAATATCATGAAACGAATTCTGACATCCATCGTGCTTGATTCCACTGGTTGTTCGATCGCCGTGTTCAGAGGTTTTAGAGAATCCCTTCTCGGGCTGTCGCAAACCCCCGGATGAATTCACTGCACGTAGGAATGTCCACGGTCTTGTCATGGGCGTGGCCTGTATAAGCTCCATGTCCCCAGGACTGGTTCTCCGGACGCTCAGCGGTTGGTCGTCTGCCCTCGCCTTCGTCGCGTGAAATGAGATGCTCTATCACGCCGAGTTAGCATCCCTTTCAATCTGTGCCAATTTGACAGGATATAGACTTGATATCACTGCGGCATGCACGCACATCATTTCCGCGAGGGCCGTCGCCTTCATGATGGCGATTGCTTTGCCGTCTTTCCTTGGACAAGTCAAGCCCGATCGGAATACATGACTGCAGGGTGAAGTGTCTAATCATATCACGGCGGCTGTCGTCAGGGAATTTTCAGCTCCATTTGTGGCCCGGCGCGTTTTGGTCCTGTTTCGAGGGTTTTGGGCCCAAGGAGGGACATCTATCGTCGAGAATCCTCCATGTGGATTAAAAATGTGTATTTCGTCCACTGCAAATACCATAAATGTAACAATAGGAGGCACCGGGAAGCTACGCAGAGGTCAACCCTCACGAATGAGTGCAGCGTTCGAATGACCATAACTAGCCCTTTTGGAACACAAAGTCTCATCACGTCCGGGACTCGAGTGGAGAGGGCCGACTAATGAAAGAACGGAAAGCTAGCGATTGGGTGGGAAGAGGCAGGGGAAGCATGCGAGACGATGCGTTTTGCCTTCTTAACCTTGATCGTCATCTCAATCTCAGCTCATTCGCGAAGAGACTCTGGCGGGGCCGGAAGACTGCAGAGCTTGGGAGGCGTAGGGAAGTTCAAGGAAGACCCTGAAGAGGAATCAAGGGCTGTGAAGAAGGAGCGAAAGATGCGAGCTCATATGCTTGCTCGTACGGAGAGTCATGAAGGTGGTGCTTCCCGTTTTTGATTTGTTATCCGTTGAGTCTGCTCATCAATCGACGTCAAGAGGGTTGGTACTGTATCCTGCAGCAAAACATATTGTCCAGCTCTCCACAACGAGTTCGCATCCCGTAATGGGGATCTTCTCAGCATTTGCGATCCTCTGCGTCCACGATCCATCGCATTCTTGTGTCTACAATCGCGAGTTTCCAGCCCTCGAAGCTCGTCTCCTCGCTTTTGGTCATCCATCTTCTTCAGTGTTCGCTGGATCTCTTGCCTTGAGAGGTGTGCCATGGTCATCTCTGACAACGCACGTACACCTTATATTGCTCCTCTGTGTGCTCTGCGATTTCCTTGGTAAATGATCGCCCCAGCACATCGAGACTTGTACACGGTGAAACTGTGCTCACGTGTCGTCTACCCAGGTAGATTCGCAACAGGACATTTGATATCTCCCCCATGAGCATGGTACGTGCATCCCTTGCTTCCAGGCGGATCGTAATAGCCATCGTCGAGGAAAGGCTTGAGTAAAGCGAAGTGCAAAAAGTTCGAGAGGGGGAAGTCATGCCTGGATAGCAGCAGATCGAGGTCTTGTACCATTTCCGTTTCTCCGTCCTTGAAGTACCTTGGCGGAGATTTTCTCATATCCCACGCAAGCCGGTCGATCGCTAATTTGGAGAGTGGAGTTTCGGAGCTGACATTGTCCAGCACCCAAGCGGCATTACAGATGGGTATGCCATGGGGGATCCAGTGGTCCATAAGCTTCGTGATGAGCTGGTCTTGCCACATTGGCACGCCATATTTGTCCGCCAGCGCCCAGCATTTCATTATCATCTTAGAGTTGTCGTCGGTGCTCTCCGTATCGTCTTGTCCATAGATCCAAGAGGCAAATCGTTCAAAGGTCTCAAGGTCGTCTTCTGGCAAGGAGACTTCGTGTGTCTGCGACTCCATCATGCCAGAAGCAAATATTTTTGCAAAGAAGGTCGATTTTTTGACCAATGTAGCCTTGTGCATTCTGTACGTCACCTTCTCCTTGCCAACCGATATCATGATGATGGGAGAGGCCGCAAAGCTAAGAAAGAGTTAGGATCATGGCGAGAAGAAGCAAGTTACCATACTGACTTCCGCGATTCGGCTTCCTTCTGAGCTTCTGTCTGAGCTTCTTGTTGGACTTCATCAAAACCCGCCACTGAGGCGTCTTGTGAAAGAACTCTTTTCGTACAGTAAGCTGAGTTTGCTTCGTTCGAGTCCATGATGTAGATTGAGGGAAGACAGCCGAGGCTTGGAACTTGGCACACAGTAGCGAGTTGAAAGGGAGATGAAGGATAGGAGCTTGGGAACAATCTAGCATGGGAGGCAGGGAACTTTTGAGAGAAAGGACGGTGATTAATGTACTCACTCACTAGAGTCTGAGACGGGTCATTCCTCATTCACTACTTCACTGCTCCACCTGCAGCTCATTCTGTGAAAAACAGATTGTATTCCTTACCAGGTCAGTTTTAGCTCAGACACACAGCGTAAAAGTTTCACTGTCACGGGCTCATAGGGATCATTCTAGAGGAGGCAGGCATCACAGAAGGCAAATGCAAATAGAGGAGTATTTGCTATACCTGAAATTCGATCTTCTCCGTATGGACCACTACTGCTACGGGGAAAATGAAGATGAGATGAAAATGAAGGACAGGAAGACCAGGGAGATGAAGTGAATCAAAGCTAGTCCCAGGTCAGACTAGTAGTCTCTATCATGCGGCACAGTGCCTCATTTGAGCCTTGCCCTCTTATTTACCACCACCTTCCTTGATTCCCGTAGCAATATCCCCTTCAGAACTCCGTCGCAGTGGGAAGGGACGATGTTGAAGCTTTCAAGATCTGTCCAGGAGAGAAGTGACTCGCTCCTATGTAGCTGGCAGTACACCACTAGCCAGCTCAGCAGAAATAATACGAACACCCTCGTCGGTTTCTGCATACCTCAACATGTAATAAGAAAAGAATCAGCCTGTACAGCCTGATGGTTGTTTGTCCCCTAAACTCGAAGACCCTCTGAATGTTGCTGGTCTGGCTGAGCTACGGCCGGTGGTGCGAAAAAGCCCAAGCACGGGCGCCCCCCATCGCTGGTGAATTTGAAGGATTCATCGCCTCGCCCCAAATCCGCTCCAAGAGTTGTGCCACAATGAGCTAGTTCTGGCCACGACCACGAAGCACCGAGTCCTGCGAATTTGTCGGTAGTGGGTTGACGCGATATCTGTCCGCCTGGTCGAAGGGGTTCTGGAAATTCTGATTTCTCAGCTGCTCCATGGCAGCGAGCACAACCTCCCAAACGAGGTCTGAGTGTTTTTGTCTGAGTCTTTGAAAAGTGCTTCCAAACTTGCCGTCCGCTCCATACAACTCGTTTTTGCTACCACGAGCGAGAGCGAACCTCATCTGGTCTCTTGCTGCGTTGAACAGGGGACTCTGAGCTTCCAACTTTTCAATCACCCAACCGAACAACGCCGGGTTCATCTCCCACTTTTTCCAATAACCCAGAATGCCTATCATGACATGGTTCTGGAGCTGGGGACAACAAATCTTGTTCCCGAACACCCACGCATGCATTCGTCCAAGGACGTAACCGTCATCGGCAATTGCTGATCCGAAGTTAGGCTGGCCGTATAGCAACCGGACAAAGTGATCAACTGCGACGGAGTTGTCTTCGGGAAGCTCGATCCAGTCCTTCATTGGAACGGAAAGGCACTTCGGGAAGAACGCCCCCGCAAGGCTGGGATTTTTCAGGAGGACTTTGTGCAAGTGGTATTTGCGCTTCTCTTTGCCAACGACGACAGTCACTATAGATGATGATGCGAAACTGGATATGAAGCGAGTTAGCATCAGGAACATCTGGACCCTGTTGTCTATACAGGAGGGGTATGTTACCTGTACTGCTTGGATGTTTTCCTCATGGCGAGTTCCAGCTCCGCAAAATCGTCCGGCGGCGGGGATGGAGGTAGAGGGTTTGATGCTGCGCCGGTGGAGGCTTCATTTGTCGCATGTGAGTACATGATGGTTCTTGGTGTGGGAGGTGATGGGTCGGCACAAAACTGTGGCATAAAGAAGGTCGCGGTATCTGAAGTTAAGAAGGCCGGAGATGTAGGCCTTTCGTGACATGTTGTGATCGGTGCAAGCAGCACGTGGTGAAGGCCAGTGACACTATCATTCACCATCCAATCTTGTGCCGGACCTCGTTCGCATCCAAGTGATTCTGCGAGGCGGGCGATACCAAGCGACGCCGCTGTCGCGAAGGACGTCCTATCGTCATGGCCTCATGCTGAACCCAACCATATCCGTTGCCGCAGTGAATTCTTACTCTGGATGTTCATTCATAGGGTACCTTGTCAGATTGCGTTGGAGATAAAAAGTCTCTTTGACGATGAGACGCTCTCATCTGTTGCTGTTTTCCAAATCGCGGGTCCAATCTTGTTGATCTTGTTGCCCTGCGTGCTGCCCGGAGAGCAAACAAGTACAAATGAAAACGCACGTTTCCTAAACCTTCTGAGCTTGTCTTTTGACTGATGCAGCTCTCGCCCTTCCTGTCAAGGTCGCCAACACCGCTCTTTCCCACTCCATGGATAAAAATATATATAAGAGAGACTTTTCAGTCCGCTCAGGCCTGGCAGCCCGGGACGAATGGTCAAAGTCTTTGCTCGCTTTGCTCGCCAGAGACAACGTATGAATGGACATTTATTGTTTGAGGTTCCACACAAACTGATTCACCATGAGGTGGTAAAGTAAGCTCCCGTCGGGTAGATGCACGCACACCCAGGCCCAATGTTCAAGGAGTAGGTCGTTCACGTGGTCGTTGACCCCGTAGTAGAGGTAGAAGTTTTTGAGAAGCACTTCCTGTAACTGGTCCATGGACCACTCATCCGCCTGGAGGTATGCATGCAACATGGGGAGGATGTCATCGGATGAATCTGGTGTTTTCACCTGTTTGTTCCACATCATTCCAAGGCAAGGTTGAAACCGAGACAAGTATGGTCCGGAAGTCTTAACACATTTTTCTGCGATTCCATGTCAACGCTTCTGAGGCAGGCGGCACAGAATGTGGACTCTCGCAGCAAAGTTTCTCTGTCGACATAATACGCCCCTGCCTTTTCGACAATGACTTTCACTATAGGTGATGCAGCAAAGCTGTGGGGAGAGAATCAAAGCCAGCATTGCAGCCTGAAAGCTACTCAAAGGCAGTTTTACCTGTTGAACTCGTCATCTCCGTCGGAAGTAGAGCCACCATGGGATTAATGTCTGCGTTGTTAGCCGTTGCCGGTGCTTCGCGGCCTGAAACACTGCTGTTAGTCATTCAAATGGTCTCACAACACATCAGGCAAGGAAGTCGTTATATCTGCATGCCAAACTTTGTGTTGATGACAAGCCAGGTGAAAGGAAGGCAGAGATTGTGACGTACGCGCCGGGCATGGAGGATGAAACATCAAAGGAACGATGAAGGAAGGGAGTAAACAGGACAGGACGACCGGCAGAATATATATAGCAACATCGTGCGACAGCGCTTGACCGTCCCTAGACGCCACGGCGACCGCGACGACGCCTCTGAACGGCACGGTTCTTCCCAAATCTGGCACCGCTGTTGTGGTGCATACGCTCCGCCAGATTGATCAAACGACAAGACGGGGCGCAGATAACTCCCAGCGAGAGGATGCTGGCTCATTCCTCTTGAAGTCACCCGGCTGGATACTGGAGATTGAGCCTTGGTCCACCTGATCCATCGAGATGACCCCTGGCTCGAAAGAACCCACCTACTCTTGCGATCCTGAGGCCCACTTGCACCACCCAGCTAGTCCGGCGAATGCTCTTTTCTGGACCGAGCCTGCAATCCGGAAACAGTCGAGGTGCTCTGCCGTCCGTCCCAAGAGTTGATTCTGCCTCATTCTCGGACTTCCCCAAGCTCAGCCTCGTGGTGGGAACGCCCTTTACAGGCTCCCTAATGGTCAAGCAAGATAGCATGATGCCTGACGCATATATCGACGTCTATTGGTCTGCCATCTTGCTGACGCTTCGCCGTTGTTGAACCGTCATACCCAAGACCCTGGCCTGGTGTGTCATCCCCTGGCTTGGGAACACAAAAGGAGAACAAGTCACCATCCTCCCTGCCTGAGCGGTGGCGAGTCCGCGCCACACCCAGGAAGCATCGTGATTACTTGTAGCAAGGAAGCAGCCAATTGCAAGTCGACTCCGGGTAGGGAGGAGATTGAATCTTTCCGGCGTAGGTGTTGGTGGAGAAGGGAATCGTGTCAGACAAGATGGTATTGTGGCTATTCCACTGGAGTGGGAAGAAACAGCATAGAAGACTTTTGTCTGAGAATCAAGATTGCCGTGACAGAAGAAGGAAAAGCACGGCTGCTTAAGGGGCTGACATAGAAGTATGATTCGGTCTCCTACAGAAAGATGGCCCTGGAGACGCGAGTACCTAGGTAGAATTCGACGCAATTGTGGTTTCATCCTGATCCTTTGAAACTCAAGACAGTCCAATGTGTGATGTCCTTGCTGATTCTCTGAGAAGTCGTCCAGCACTTTTGTTTCATGGTAAATGGCTGATTTATCTGCCTGAAGCGTCCATCAGGTTGATTTGGACCATTTGGCTTAGCTTTGTGCTAGTCAGCCTCTTCGCACCTGAAACCATGCTTGGGGATTGCATGCGACTCTTCCACAGGGTGGAATACACAACCTCTTTCCATGACTTATTTTTTCCCTGGCTTCTCCTTTGAGCAGGTCTCA
Organism: Fonsecaea multimorphosa CBS 102226; assembly: GCF_000836435.1. NCBI lineage: Eukaryota > Fungi > Ascomycota > Eurotiomycetes > Chaetothyriales > Herpotrichiellaceae > Fonsecaea > Fonsecaea multimorphosa. The sequence goes on along the minus strand of NW_015971636.1, from coordinate 1,230,041 downwards.
CCTTGTTCATGAACATGATAATAACATCCTCCAGAGGATGCTGGGTCAGCTCCTCCTCTTTCCAGATTGTGTGTGGCCCAGAACAGCTTTGAACCGATCTCTGGGTGGGCTAGCAAGTCCTTAAGTGGCTTCACATAGATGCCTTCACCCGCAGGGACCACTTTATCCGCAGAGTCCACCCAGTCCTCGTCATCCTTACATCTGTACGGGTAGGGGCAATTCACCAAATCGTGAATTAGTTGGTCGCAAACAAGCTGGTGGAGAGGAGTCTCTTTTTTGGTATGCTTGACCACCCATGATAAGAATTGAGGATGTACATGCCACTGGGTCCAATATTCCTTAAGCTCATCGATCAGAGCATTCTGGAATTTTGGGATGCAATACTTGTCGCCCAATGCCCATGCTTGAATGGCAGACATTGCTTGCTTGTTGTTTCCGATGTTCTTGACCTCGTGCGTGTGAACCCAGACTTTCAGCAAGTTGAAGGCCCGGCATGGATCCTCGGGAAGAATGACTTCCTGCTTTTGTTGTTCGATCATCCCTGCCGAAAGGCAAGCTTTGAAGAAAGGGCTCGCTTCCATCAAGGGGGTTTTGAGGATGTAGAACGCTTGTGCTTTGGACCCTACAACCACCTTGATGAACGGGAATGTGCTTGAAAGCTTAGCGGCTTCGCAAAAGTGACCAGAGCAATAGCTCACCTATCTCCTTCGAAGTCTTCTTCCAGATTATTCCCCTCCCCGTTGTCGTTATCTGGCATCTTCACTTCTTCGATAAAGTATGGTGTCAGTGATTTCTGGCCTTTCGAACGATACATCGTGTAGACTGTGGAAGGTCTAGCTTACTCTTCGTGGATGCGGAGTAGGTCACACCGTGGGTTTATTGAGTGAGACAGAACCTGGCTATTTGAAGTTTCTGTTTCTTGAATGCAAGGTAATAGAAGGAGCGGCAGGTGCAGATGTGGTGGAGGCCGAGTTCTTCTATCTTTCACTCCTAACTCGGCCTTGGAGAAACAGTGAGGTGAGGTACGTGAAGGAAGGAAAAGTGAAGTGGAAGGTGTGAAAAAGTGAAGGTCGAAACAAAGTCACTTTGTCCCCAAAGCATCTCGCTTGGGGCTGTTCACCTGACACAAAAGGGGCGTTGACGCTGTTAAGTACCGATGGAATTTAGTTCGACGTCAGTGAGCAGGCAACGGCGCATTCTGGTCATAGAAGACTGGATGATTTTCGAGATATCATCCAGTAAGTCGTGTAGATGAAAGGGTTGAAGATTGCACTTAATACAACGAAGGCTTCTCCTCGAAACCACGTCGAAATATTTTTCACGACGTACATGGGTCATCATTTCAAGAAATGTCAGCCACCAAACGCCGTGCGATCCTTCAACTTGAGGTCAAATTCCCATACCACGCTTTATTGCAGATGTTCATATTCAATGTACCACGTTTCGTCCATTCTGACCCTAGAAATATTGGTTTATCGGCTGCGCTGGGGCCCACAACAAGGGGCCCACGCTTTTCGTCATGTCATTCGGCGGAACGTACCACTGGTCTTGAGAGCCGGTTGGGGGCATAGGAGCAAATCCCAACAATTTCTGGTGTGCATGCATCTCATTGTACCTCCTCTTGAGGAGTTCATTGCGCAGCTGACTCGGAAGCTGACCTTGTCCCAAAGTTTGCGGAATTTTCATGTACTTTGGTATGTCGGAGTCGAATTCCGGGTAGTTGCCAAACATGTCTTTGTCAAAGGTGAAGGATGTGAGTTCGTTGAGGTGACGTTTGAACAAATCTGACAGTTGGTATCTGTTCGTCGATCGATTGTGCACATAACAATCACGGAGATCGTACGGCCAGACGAAGCGGAAATGTTGTGCTAGAAGTGACCAGAACCTGTTGGAACAGTACTTGTGATAGTGATAGACAAATCGCTCGCGGATGCCCGGCCTAGGGAAGAAAAGATCAGACAATCTCGGACTTGAGGGTAGTTGAGGGTGGTTGCCGGCTCCTCACATACCATACGAAGAAGTCAATGGCGTAGGCATGTTTCTGGGCCACTTGCGACGGTCTAGAGCTGGTCAGTGCTGTTGTGACCAGCGGGAAACGCGCGAATGGGGTGGAGATGAAAGTTACCTTGGCCTATACCAGGCAGGGAGCTTTGCTTTATTTTCCTCTGTCGGGTTGAGGTGGCACTGTATGCTGAAGTCAGACATGGGGTTTGATCGCATTGTGAAGGAGGCAGCACACCTGAAGCAGCAAATGCATGATGCAGAGAACGGCCAGGCGATCGACGTCACGAGACCCGGCCCATACTTTCTCGTCGACTTCGCGCAAGATGCGCCACAAGTCGCTCAAGTTAGCTAGGCTGGGTTCATCCCAGCCTTCTATGACAGCGCGGACGGCAATGTCGTCGGCAGTGTTGCCATTTCTGAGTTTGGGCCAGTTGTGCGTCTTCCAATCCATCAACGTCTCGCTGACATACGTCCACATGTTGGCCTGCTTGTGAGGGTGGGTGTGGTGAGAGCACGTGCACGAGGACCCACTTTCGGGAAACGAAAGAGGGATGGAAGTGGTGGCTGTTGCGGTGACTGTGGTATTATTACTGCTGTGGGGGCCGGCCATTTCATCCATCACAAGTGGTGTTGGACCTAACCCCATCGGATTGAAGGTTTGCTCATCGAACATGGCATCCGAAAAGTTTAAATTGAGGCTACCGTCGAGAGCAAAGCCGAATTCAGCCTCACCGTGGACGTTACAAACAGGCCCACGCGGCTGACGGCCAGCTTCGCTGCTGCTTTCTGTCTGGAGCTCGTCCGCCACCAGGGGAGATGGTTTGGACGGCGCGAGCAGAGCAACAGAAGGAGAGAAATCGGCGTGTTCTGGCAATCCTTGGTTAGTTACTCACAAGATGTCACCCAAGGTGCTGCTGATGGCAACCTACCCTTCTCCGCAACGTCGAGACGTCCCTCGGACACGTCGTCCGGGTTGATGTGGGCCAGCGAATATATCGTCGCCAGTTTGCGTTTGAGCGAGCGACTTTCGGTGCGCGCGATCTCGAGCTGCTCCCTCAGCTCTCTGCAGACCTCGTTGCCGGACTGGCTGGTCAGATGGGCGACCAGAGACTCCAACTCGGCGATCTTGTTCTTTGTGCGGGCTCGAGCCTGGCGTTGACAGTGTCGGTCGGCCACTCGTTTCTTGTCGCGTCGTTTGTCGCTGATCTGCTTGGGCTTGCGACTCGGCGGCGGAGGGCCTGCCGACAGGTGCAGGGGCAGCATCACCTCGGTGCCCATGTTCTCCATGGTTGAATGAGTGTCACCAGAACGGTTCCTCGTGTGTTGTGCTCTCGTGATGCTGGAGAGCGTACGGACGACGGGATACTAAGTGAAGCTAGGATTTAGCACACGGGGGGAATTCTGGAGAAGTCGGAAGAAGTACGCGGGGCGGTCAAGGCTTGGCTTGTTGCCCTCGGCACATGCCATCATGACCATCATGGCCTTCCGTCACCCCCCCTTCAACCCTTGGCCCCTCTTCCCCCTCGTCTCAACCTCCATCGCTCGCGTCCAGGCCCCCATCCAAGCCCGAAGGGAGCCTGCGAAACCAAGCGAAATTTTGAACGGGGCGAAACCTGCCGCTCGACTCTTTGGGAACATGAGGCGCACTAGTTGGAGTGGTATTAGGCTGTTGTGGGAAGTTGTACGAAAGCTCAGCTGGGTACCCAGGTATCTATCGCCGATCCCTGGTTACCTAGGTCCCAGGTACGCAATTATTGGGTGCTTTGCGAAGCAGGCTCGTTGGGCCGTTGGGGCGCCTGTGGGGGTGCTGATAAGGACTTAGATTGCATGCTTATAGGCATGGTTATTGGGGGGCTTATAGGTGCCAATCCCGGGCGGTTGGTGAGGGCACGACCTGCCGGAGGTACCTAGGTACATGCTCACCAGCCTTCTTCTTATGGAGCTGCTCTGCAACGAAGTTTGTGTCTCCTAATTATTCTATCTGTAGGGAGTAATACTCAGTGGACTCTCGCAGTAAATTTCTCAAGGCACCTTGGTATCTCTTGAGAGCGCCATGCTTGTCACTGTCCTTGCGGTACGAGTGACTAGGAGAATCAATGACGCCTTGATTACCAATCTATTTACCGGGCTCACAACTTCTCGATCCGTGCAACATACTCAAACCGTTCTGTCGCAGGTATCCCCCACTCCTTTGCCAGTTCATGGTATCTCTTCTTGTACCCGAGATGTTTCGACCTGACCGCAGCTGCAGTCTTCAGCTGATCTCGCCCGACTTGGTGCTTGTGTGCAGCGTCTGGTCCGTCGGCGATCCGAGCGAATCTGGCGTACGTCCACTGCCAATCAATCCATTAGCTTGAGTCGAGACCGCTCTTCGCCAAGTTGGGTCACGAGTTGTTAGGAGGGGGGCAGGGGGCCTTACAGCTTCGGGGAGGAATGTGTGCTGCGTGAGTCCTTGCCCGGCGAACATTTGCATGCACTCATCCACGATCTTGGTCACTCCCAGAGGCACCATAATCTTCGCCTGGGCAATGGCATATCTCCCAGCGACATTGCCCAGAAGATCCATGGTCTCTGCGGCGTTGAGGACAACTAGGCGCAGAGCGTCGATCTCCATTCGCATGTCCGCAAGCCGCTCGATATTACTGTCGAACTCACCAATCAACCTACCGCGGGGCTTCTTTCTCGCATCCGTAGCTCTGATGAGTGCATGTTCATATGCGCGCTCAGCTTGACCAAGCAGTCGCATGCTCCAATGACATTAGCTGATAGGAAGCATGCCTTTGGGGAACCAACTCACCAATGGTGTATCCTTCCTGGGCCCAATCGACCTTGAGCGATCTCAAACGCCCGGCCCTCTCCCAGAATGATGTTTTCGACCGGGACCCTCACGTTCTCATACACATACTCACCGTGGCCCTCTGGAGCACAGTCGTAGCCCATAATCGTCATGTATCGAACCGCCTTCAACCCCGGAGCGTCCCTGGGCACAATCACCGTCGAGTGCCGCTTCCAAGGATCAGGATTTTCTGGATCGGAGCATCCCATGAGGATGTAGAACTTGACATCCTCATTCCCAAGCCAGTTCCCATACAACTTCCGGCCGTTTATCACGTACTCGTTCCCTTCGCGTCGAATGCGGCACGAAATGTTTGTTGCATCCGAGGCAGCAACATCCGGCTCTGTCATCGAGTAGGCTGACAAGCACTCTCCGTCCAGAAGAGGCTGCATCCACTTCTTCTTCTGCTCTTCAGTGCAGTATTTGGCCAAAAGCTCAATGTTACCGGTATCCGGAGCATGGCAGTTGAGCGTCTGGACGCTCTGTTAGCACTCCTCTTTGAACCCTCGAGCGCTTTGCTACCCACCATAGGAGCCCAGTAAACTCGCCCAAGAAGCTCACAGCAGCACGAATACTCCAGGATCGTGAGTCCGGGGCTCTCTTTGAAGTGGTTCGGTAGGAAGAGATTGAACAATCCTTCGGCTTTTGCCTTCTTTCTCAATTTCTTGATGTAGGGCGGCATTGCCCAACGATTTTCTTCCAGTTGCGCCTTGACAATGTGATCTGCCGGAATGCATTCATTTTCGACCCAATCGTATACTCTCGCAATGATATCGACCGCTTTGGGGCTCAGCTTTGTCCTGTACCCTGGGGGGATCCGGGCAAGGGATGGGTGATCTGGTATGGTGGTCATGGTGTTGGATTCCGTGTTGCCGTACAAGCCCTCGTGGTTGTGAGTGTTAGAACCCACATGCTATGAGGCTGCTGTTGGCCGTTTTGAACCAACGTGCCAGGCCCACAGATAGCTAAACACCGGTTGCTGCGAGTCCCCCAGAATGGAAGGCCGAGGTAAACAGCTTCCCTCAGTTGCGGAGAAGGTCTCCAGCTCTCCAGCACGGGCCACCGCTGAGTGACCGCGACTTCGATGCAATCGACGTCGTTTGAGTGACCTGGCGTGCTTCTTGTCCTGCGTCCATACTGCTGTCTATCCAACCATGTCGTTCTCGGCTATTGGTGCGTTCAGCATGGAAACAGCCCGCGCCAGGCGGGTCGAGCCAGCTCTATGGGATACGCCTCTTGATATAGACCTTCCATGCTCGTTCCCCGAGCGTCCTCGTGCTGGAAGGCGTGTGAGACGTTGATCCTTGCTTTTTGGTTTGTTTGTTTGTTTTGTTTTCGCCCAAGATGCCTTTCGTGTCTAAGATCGAGTCGCTGCCCTTGCAGAAATGCAGCGTCCTGGATTTTCTGTTCCCAGCCGATCAACCTGTATCCGATAAGCCCCTGTGGATCGATGCCGCCGACACATCGCATTGGAACTCTCCAAAGAGTGCTCTGGCTTTGGCCAAGCGGTTTGGGTACGGCCTCCAGCAATTGGGCGTCCAGTTCGAGGATAGATGCTTGCTCTTCACACCCAATCATATCATGGTTCCGGTATCGTATTTTGGCGTGGTGGGCATTGGTGCTGCTTTCTCTGGAGCCAACCCGACATTCACTGAGAAAGGTGGGTAGATTCTTCGGGGGAAAACAAAGCATGGTCTGTCGAAAAATGAGAATGAACATCGAAGCTCATGGTTTGCTGGCCAGAATTGGAATACCAAATCACAATCTTGCAGCCGAAAATTCTGCTTGTGCATCCATCCCTGATTCCCACCGCGAAGGCTGCCGCCGCCAAAGCAGCGGTCCCGGGTATGAGACTGTATGTCTTCTCAGACCGTGAGACAGGAACTATCGACGGTCTTCCAGATTGGAGAGTCATCCTCGGCACTCCTGAGCAAGGTGAGCAGTGGCAATGGAGGAAGCTCCCTGGGGAAGAGGCCGTGAACACTATTGCAGCCATCAACTTCTCGTCCGGGTACGTGGCTTGTTGACCCTTGACATGTTTGTATGTGGAGCTGACGGAAGTCTCAGTACCACTGGATTGCCCAAGGGCGTCTGTGTGTCTCATTTCAACGTGGTGTCGAATGTCATGCAGATCAAATCTCTCTACGACTTCGAACCTTCGGAGAAATGGGCGGGATTCCTGCCACTCTACCACGCCTATGGACAGTGCTACGCTATCCTCATGGCAACAATCAACCATATTCCCATGCTCATCATCAGCAAATTCGAGTTTGTCGAGTATCTCCGCATCATCCAGGACCACAAGATCACCCGCTTACAGACCGTTCCACCGATTCTAATCATGCTAAATAAGAGGCCAGAGACGGCGAACTACGATCTGAGCAGCGTCAAGGAGATCCTATGTGGAGCCGCACCCGTCTCAAGAGAGCTCGAGGCCCAGGTGTCCAAGAAATTCAACGTTCGCATCACGCAGGGATGGGGCATGACTGAGACGACGTGCGCCGTGTCTGGAGTGCCGTACTATGAAAAGCACCGAACCGGCTCCGTGGGTGTTGTCATGCCGAACACCGAGGTGAAGATCATGACAGATGATGGCAGGGAGGCAAGTATAGGGGAAGCGGGAGAACTCTACGTCCGCGGCCCGCAGGTTTGCCTGGGGTACTGGAAGAATCCACAAGCGACGCTCGACTCATTCGACCCTGTGACCGGGTGGCTAAAGAGCGGTGATGTAGCAGTGATGAACGCTGACGGACATATGGCGATCGTGGATCGAAAGAAGGTACATTACACGCACACACGCGTCTCCCTGATCTCAGGGACCATTTCAGCTAACTCGGCCGCGCGGTAGGAATTGATCAAGGTGCAGGCTCTTCAAGTGTCGCCCGCGGAGGTCGAAGCGGCCCTGATTGAACATCCCGACATTGCCGACGCCGGCGTAGTCGGCATTACCTTTGACGACAGCGAATGGCCGAGAGCGTACGTGGCTCTCAAGGAAGAGTCTCGTGGGAAAGTCACGGAGAGGGAGATCCAGGAGTGGCTGAACGTTCGGGTGTCGAAGCACAAGCGTCTCGTTGGAGGTGTTGCGTTCATCCCTGAAGTGCCTCGTCTGCCTAGCGGCAAGATCCAAAGGAAGGTCATGAAGGAATGGGCCAAGCGGGACGCGATGACAGTGTTCAATTCGAGGCCCAAGCTTTGATGCGACAGTCCCTGAGTCTGTTGACAGCAAGAAAGAGTGCAAATGAAGCGTGATTCTTTATCTTCAGTCTTAGATACGGTCAAGAGGTACAACCTTGCTAACGGGGTAGTTTATCATGGTTATTGAGCGTGAGTCAATACATTTGAGCAGTTTTATGCCATATTCCCCAGTTTGTAGGGCAAGCCAGAGCTCAGTCCACCGTCAACGGCCCAGACTTGGCCATTGACATAGCTGGCTTCATCCGAGCCCAGGAACAAGGCGACTCTTGCGATCTCGTCCGCCACTGCACCGCGGCGGAGAGGACACAGCTGTCCGACTTTGTGCAGCGTGCCCCGTTCTCGGGCGGGACCATAGAAGACCGGCTCCGTCATCCCAGAGTGCGTCATGCCCGGCGCGATGGCATTGCATCTGATGTTGCGGCCCGCGTACTGGAAACAAGCGGTCTGCACGAGACTCACGACAGCTGCCTTTGCGGCGCTGTAGTCAGTGCTGCCTCCGTTCGAGCGGAGACCGGCCGTCGAAGAGGTCGCGATGATGGAGCCGCTGGAGTAGGGTTTGTCCTTGCTGGTTACCTGCATTGCCGGGCCAGCGTGTTTGATGGCTAGGAAGACACTGTTTCCGGGGATCATTATTCGTCGGCCCAGTATGGCAGCAGATGCGTAGACCTACCTGGTCAAGTTCGTCCTAATGGTCCGCTCAAACTCGTCGACCTCCATATTCCAGACCTCCTTCCAGGTCCCCGAGTTTGCAGCGTTGGCAAAGAAGACATCGAGTCGGCCGTAAGTCTCCAGGGCATGGGCGACGACGGCCTTGACTCCAGCTTCGTCTCCTGCGTCAAACTTCCGGGCGTGGACAGCGACCTCAGGGTAGAGCTCGTTCATCTCCTCCACATGGAGATTCAGGTAGTCGTCCATGTAGTCACAAATGTAGACTGCCCGGGCACCATTCCTGGCGTACTGGTGAGCCGTTGCTCGGCCCATGCCCAGTGGTGAGTTACAGCCCGTGATGATGACCACTTTGCCCTGTGCGCGTCTGGCATTATGCGCCCTTGTGTCAGACCCGTCCGTCTCTCTACCAGTTGCTGTACAAAATGAGGTACTTGGGTCATGCAGCTTGGAACTCACTGTCCTACCGAGTCTCCAGCCCGTCGGGCGACGCGGGGCATGCCTTTATATGTCCCTCCATCGATGATTGGAGGTTGTGCAATCTGGCCGGTGAGCTGCTCCAGGCGCCTTTTAGGCGTTGTTACTGTCGACATCCTAGACACGACAAGACTGGGCCTCACACAGGCGACGGCGACAGTCTCTCAGATCATGGGCATACACCCCTTCATCCGACGAACTTTGACAACCACATCCTCGGTACCTGGGGCAGCGAGTCCCTTGGCATCTCCTCATTTTCAACCTTGGTTAAGGACTGACTCATGTTACGCTGACGGGTTTTTTCTTTATTTTTTGAGTTTTCTCGAGTCGTACAACTAGAGAATAAAATTCGGTTTCCAGGCTCAAGCGAGCCCACTCCGGAGGATTGTTGTCTTGGTCCCCGTGCGGCCCGCTCCTTAGGTAGAGAATAGGGGCACCAGGGAGGTGGAGAGGTGCCTACACTGCCTAGAGTACCCCGGACGGGTCTCGCGATTTTCACTTTTGTCCCCCAAACCAGCGTCCCACAATTAGCCACCAAACAAAGTCTCTTTTCTATCATTTTCTAAAGGATGGACACTTTGATTTCGCTAGGCCTGGTCTACATGGCCCATCTCAACGTCAATGCTCCAACGGCCCTGCTAGAACACGGCTATTGCGTTAGGAGGACTTGCAATCCCTCCAGGTGTATTCAGGGGAGCGCTGGTGATGAAGAAGCTCCATCTTTGCTGATTCTCACACTCGGCTGCCAACGCCTCCAAGTCCCACAGCTCCCCCAGTGGCATTCCCCAGAGCGCCAGAGTAAAGTCGTGCAGACCTGAACAGGACCGTCGGAGTCAGCGGAGGACACAAGGAGTGAGGCGTGCTGGAGTTGACTTACACCATGGTAGCTGCGGTGGCCACGCTTCGAAGCCAATGGCATCACCACCAACGGCTGCGAAATGGGAGTCCCAAATCCACTCAACCACCTCCTCTGATCCATCCACTCCCACGTACTGGGATCCATTCTTGACCTTGGCCACGCGCTCTTCGGGGCTGTGTTCATTGTACCATTTTATCCAGCCCGACCTGACGAGCAAAATATCCCCGGGACGCAAGATCACGTTTTCTTCTTTGGCAATGTCCTTCAAAACGTCCAGGGTGATGCGGTGCCGGGTCATGGCATCGTATGTAATGTTGTGGCGAGCTGCATAGGGGACATAGTCGAGGAGGACGCCTCGACCGACGATGCCTCCGCGCTTGCTCCAGTCTTTGGGCAAAGGTCAAATAACATGGCTGGAAGACAGGGGTGCAAAGCGTTACCTACGGTCGATCCCAATGCGGTCCGTTTTCAAAAGCTCGTCGTGGTGGATGCGATTATAGTACAATCCCGTCCCGCTATGGCCCCAGTGTCCTGTGAAGACAATATGAGTCCTTGCAGCTGGCAGTTGTGGTTCCGTGGTGGTATACTGAGACCATCCCATTGACTCCCAGATTGGGTGTTGATGCTAATCTCATCGTCGTATGAGTACCAAGGAGACCCTTTTGCTCGCCAGTCGGTGATGTTTATGGTAGGCTTGATGCGGTCAAACCCTGGCTCATGAACGTGGTCAATTGGCCAACTATGCGAGGTTAACGGGTGGTCATCAGGCTTCAGCCCTACGCCAAAGGTAGGGAACCTTGACGCACTTGAGGACAACGCTCTTCCCGGACTGGATTTCTTCCCGGGCCTTGACCACAGCCTCGGGCGTAAGGAGGTTCAATGTGCCTATCTCATCTCGGACACCATCCTGGTCGAATAAGCCCCAGGCGCAGCCATGTGGCATACCCTCTACAGGTGGCAGATCTTTCCACGACGGGAGTTTGAGGTCTGACATGGCGAGTGGCTAAGAGCGCGATATGTCCGGGCCGGAAAGCTTCACAAGTTCAACGCGTTCACCATCCTCTTCGCCTTCCATCCTTACGCTTATGAATCCCTGCATGCCAACCAGCTTGTTTCCAGCGAGTCGTACATTGGCGATGTCAACCAGCAGGGGTGTCAGGACGCCTTGACACTGATAACAATATGCAGCTTGCTCGATTCCTCGACGCGCCGCCTCTGGATACCCAAAGGTGGCGGATCTTTCTGACTCGCAAAGGAAGAGTAAGACACTGGTTTCCCCACATGTGTCCGCACCCGCGGATGCATCTAAGGCAGCACCACGCACGCACTAACAAAGTACTATGTGGAACCGCTAGGCCGGCAACTCCTCTCGCCTGGGGGAAGTCGTCCAGGTTCATATACAGCTCTAGACCTCGGGCAAACTCTCCCTCCATCTCGAACAACCTGCTCAAGGAACAACAGCAGCGCAGACTCATTACAGTCCCAGAAGCTGTCAAAGATGCCGCACCTCGAGGGCGTTAAGAAGCAAAAGATCAACGCATACAATGTGTTGTTGCTGTGTTTTATCGGCCTGGGGTCGTTGACCTATGGTTACACAGCCTCGATCATCGGCACGACCCTGGGTTCGTACCACTCGGCCGAACCTTGACTGTCCTAGACTGACGTTCTCAACAAACAGGTCAACCTTCTTTTATCGCATACTTCAACCTCGCCACCAGAAGCAATGGAACAGACCTGATCAGTACTATGAATGGCCTGTTCCAGACCGGCGGCGTTATTGGAACCTTGTTGCTCCCCTACGTCGCCGACCGATGGGGTCGTAAATGGGCAATCGTCGTGGTATGTGGAGCTTTCGCTGATGGTATTTGTACAAGCTGACAGTTTGATCCAGCCGGCAGTCATTGCAATTATCTCGGGGGCTTTCTTGGCTGGCAGCACCAATGTCGGCGAGTTCTTGCTCTTTCGATTCTTCGCGGGCGCCTCGGCGTTCATGATCCTTGCAGCTGTTCCGGTCTGTCCACCCTCCTCTTCCCTGGTGGTTGTCCATCACTCACGCCTGGTAGATTTGGATGTCGGAAGTCGTGCCAATCGATCTGAGAGGTGCACTGGTCGACGTTCATGCCGTCTTTCTTATTCTCGGCTATACCATCCAAGGATGGGTTGGATTTGGCTTCTTCTTCTGGCATGGAGGCGATGACACGTGGCGACCTCCTCTAGCTCTTCAATGCGTCTGGCCTCTTCTCCTTCTCTGTGGTATCTACTGGGTACCGGAATCGGTACGTCATCACCGACTGTGCAAACACGTCGAGGCTAATACTACGGGAATAACTAGCCTCGCTGGTTAGTCATGCAGGGCCGCATCGATGAAGCCAAGGAGATTCTCTTCAGATTGCACTCGGATCCCAGCGACCCCGACAACGAGTTCGCAAACGCAGAATATTACCAGATCCAAAAGCAAATCGCCATCGACAAGACTCTGGGCAACTCGTGGATGCACATGATCAAAAAGCCATCCTACCGCAAACGATGCCTGCTCGCAATCGGAACTACAGGAATCATTCAGTGCTCTGGCGTTTTGGTTATCAACAGTAAGTACATGTCCTGAATGCTTTCGATCAGAGCCAACTGACACCGCGTAAGACTACGGACCGACCTTGTATAAAAATCTCGGATTCAGCCCTGTCAAACAACTTCTCTATCCGGCAGGATGGCTCACCCTGACCCTGGGTATCAACATCATGGCCATGGCCCTGGTCGACCGCTTCCCACGAAACCGATATATGGCATTCGGTGTGCTGGGCTGCATGGTCACCCTGATCATCGAGGCCGCTTTGGTTGCCCAGTTCGTGCCATCCAACAATCATTCAGCCCTCCTTGCGGCTGTGGCCATGTTCTACATCTTCCAGATCTTTTATGGATTCTGCCTTGATGGTACGTGTAAGATCGTGGATGGCAAACTTGTACTAATTGCTGTCTTTAAATCAGGCACCCAATTCAGCTACCTCAACGAGCTGTTCCCCAGCCACATCCGAGCCAAGGGCGTCTGCTTGGGCGTTTCGATGATTTCGCTCATGAACATTATCTGGCTCCAGGCCGCTCCCACCGCTTTCGAGTAAGTTTCTCTTTTCCACTCCCTCCCAGAGGATCTCGTAATACTCACCACAATTAAACAGGACCATTGGATGGAAGTTCTACCTCTGCTTCATCATCCCCGGGACGATCGGTGGCTTCATCATGCTCATCTTCTTCCCGGACACCAAGGGCATGCCGCTGGAGGAAATCGCCGCCATTTTTGGCGACGCCGACGAGGTGGCCATCTACCAGCGCGAGATTGAAATCGACCACGTCACCCACACCGTCGTCACCCACGGAGATGGCGGGGAGAAGACCACTACGCCCGTAGTCACCGAGAATCTCAAGACGGCCGATGATACTGTTTAAACTGGCCAGTTCTGGAAAAGTGGCCAACCAACGACCTTTTCCCCCCCGACGACTTTGAATGGGCATAAGATGCAGGCCACCAGGACTCAAATCGACTCTGGTGGTTCCAACGCTCAAGCTCGTACGAGTAAGATACCTAGGTGCGTAGGATGGATGGAAGGTGCAGCATTTGAGCGGTTTGAGCACCTACATAGTATTTGGGTCTGTAGCTTATATAAATGCATTAATTCGTGCTGGAGGGGTCATTCTATCCCCTGCTCCGTAGCAGATGCAATCGATAACAAAAAGTCTCCTGCACCTGCTGTGTAATTACCGCATTCCCAGAGCACTTGCCATCTCACGCATCTATCTATCCATCTACCTAGAAAGGTTCTGGTAACCCTCACATCCGAGGCATTTCGCCTAGGAATCCTGTGCGTCTTCGTTCTGGCGGCGGGTGCGAGACGCCCCATGAGGATTCAAAAGTTTTGGTCATCCCCAGGTCTCCGGATTTGATGCCGTGGTCTTTTCTCGCGCTACTGTTTCCTTTCCACCTCACGTATTCTTACGTTAAACTATCCAGCCACGGACGGCTTCGTGTTCCCGAACTCCGGGCATTTCACTTTTTGTCCCATAACACAAGTCAAAGAGACCGCCGCCGGCGCGCCGCTCACAATGAGACAGCCGATCGACCAGGCGTCCCTGGAGGGCTATCTCGAGCGGCACGTCCCTGAGATCAAGGTCCCGATCACGATCCGACAGGTACGTAGAGAGGACGACCGGGAAGAGACACAGACTCTGCGGAGTCCCTTTCGTCTCCTGTTCTGCTATCCACATTTCTTCTGGCAGTCGTTGAAAGTCAGAGGATTCTATCCTGGTCACTCACACTCTCCCTTTCCACTCTCCCCCCCCTACCATCTCTGACCTGGTCCAAAGTTCGAATACGGCCAATCCAACCCCACATACCAACTGACCGACATCCACGGACGACACTTTGTTTTGCGCAAGAAGCCCCCCGGGAAGCTTCTCACGACCGCGGCGCACCAGGTCGAGCGCGAGTACCGCGTCATCAGTGCCCTCAACAAGGGGGCCACCAACATCCCCGTACCAAAGACGTACTGCCTGTGCGAGGACAGCGACGTGATCGGGACGCCGTTTTACATCATGGAGTTCCTGGACGGGCGCATCTTCCAGGAGGCTTATATCCCGGGAGTATCCGCCGAGGAAAGGAGGTTGATGTACGTTCATTCTAAACCTCGTCCATGTTCTTTTTGGACAGCCTGTCTTCTTTCCTTTTTGGCTCTTCCGGTCCGCTTCCTTGGCTATGGAGACAAGCGAAGGGAGCGGGGGCGGAGCACATGATCCAAGGCGCACACACAACACGTCCCAACCCACGTCGTGCTAACTCTCTCGAGGGAGGAAAAGGTGGAAAGCCGCCGTGCAGACCCTCGCGCGCCTGCACGCCGTCGACCCAATCTCAATCGGGCTCACCAACTTCGGCAAACCAGTCGGGTTCTACGCGCGACAGATCCGCACGCTGAAGCGTCTGGACGAGGGCTATTCCAAGGTGGTGGACGTCGCGTCCAAAGAGGCCGTGGGCCGGATCCCGGGCATGGACGAGATGGTGGCTTTCTTTGAGGACGAGCGGTACGCACCGCAGGATCGGGGAGCCATCACGCACGGCGACTACAAGATCGACAACCTGGTGTGGCACAAGACCAAGCCGGTGATTATTGGGATTCTTGAGTGAGTTTCTTTTTGTTTTTTTCAGCCAACCGTTCCCCCAAGGAAGAGTCAGGACATGTATCACCTCACAAGACATATAAACTAACCCAAACCGTCCCCCCGGGGGACAAACTTCGTTGTATATAGCTGGGAAATCGCCACCGTCGGCCACCCCCTCTCAGACCTGTCCAACCTAACCATGCCATGGACCGTGACCCAGAACTTCCCAGAGATCAAGACGCACTCGCACCCAGCGTTCGCAGTCGACGGCGGCCCGCCCGGCCTACCCACCAAGGAGCAATGTCTGGAGTGGTACAGCGAGGTGGCGCGGTGGGATCCGCGGCGCGAGATCGTGTGGGCCGACGCCTTTGCCATCTTCCGCACCAGTGTCATGATCCAGGGCATCGCCGCCCGGTACGCGGTCCGACAGGCGAGCGGCGAGGGCGAGTCGGCGGCCGCTCTGGCGCTTCAGAGGTTTCCCTACGCGCGGGCGGCGCTCAGAATGGTCAGGGAGTTGAGTAACGGCGCCGGAAGCGAAAGGGGCGACGAAAAGGCTGTAGCTGTGGGGAGTTCGAGGTTGTAAAAGACTGGATTTTCAAGAAGCTGTGTGTGTGAAGATCGGTTCTTATCTCGGCATGAAGGGATTTTCAGCGAGGATTGAGAATTAGCAAGCAGGCTTTGTGTACTTCTGTCTGTCTTTTCTCCTTTGATCAGCATCCGGAGCACTATCATTGGCATAATGCTATTCGACTTATCACCACACAGCATCCCTATACACCAAGAATCCACGTAATAGTCACACTGGCTCTCTATCCATCGAACAATGTGCTCAGTCCAAGTTTCACACCAAGTCTCCATACAGTCCGCAGCTCACTTCCCCCAGCCATCGTCCTTGTCTGTTTGGCTGCTCATTCATCGGTTGTTGACGGGTAGGCCGGGTAGAGAGAGAGATATACAGGATCCAATTCACTTTCTCCTCAAGGCGAAGTTGGTCATCCGTCAGGTCAATTTCGGCGTCAAGTGCATTTGTTCCCATCCTCGTGGACATGATAGACGCACCCCTTCATCTTCGCCGGATCCTTTGAAGGGCGTTCTTTCCTATCAGCAAAGCGCCAGAACAAGGCCATAACGAGCTGGGTCTTTGCCATGAGTCGCTCCAGTTGCACAGCGTAGAGCTTCGGCATCTCCCAAGGGTCGGCGCTGGCGTCCTTCTTGTATGCAGACGGGTCCTTCGATATGTGGTAGTAAAACAGGTCGAGGACCAACTGGCGCAGCTGGCATCCTTCAGCCGTGCTCTTCCAGATGTACGACACCCACTCCGGACTGAGCGAGGAGGGCACCATCTGGGATCGGAACAGGTCGACGAGCGCGTTCTGCAAGTCGGGCATACAGAACTTTTGGGCGGCATTGTAAGCGCGCAGCATGCAAGACCACCCAGACTTCGCGGGAATTGTGCCTGAGTACAGCCACTCGACGAGGATGACAAAGTCTTCTGGGGTTTCCTCGGGCAAGCTAATGGCCTTTTCGAGTTGTTCTCGCATTCCTGAGTGGAGACACTTCTCGAAGAATGGGGCCCTGCAAAGGACGCTTTCGTGCACGAGATGTCGCACCTTCCCTGGGCCGACGTAGACAGTTATGATATCGTCGGAAGCGGCAAAGCTGCACTCTCCTTGTAAGCATAGATCTCGCTCATATACTCCTGGATCGTGGGCCTTCTGGTCTCCACGTACCTTCTCTTCTTGGCTCTGCCGTCTTCATGTTCGTCCGCAGAGCGCTTTGAGACCATGTTGATGAAAATTGAAAAGGTATTGGAATCAGACGGCTCGAGAGATGAGTATGCACAGTGTATTCTTGACTGAGAGGCTTCGCCTGTGGTGGAAGAGACTGGCAAGTAAAGGTTGGATGAGCGATGTGTCACGGTGAAATTGACTGTGATGAGAGTAAACCTGGTCAGACGGCTCAATAGATGAGCATGCCCAGCTTATCCTAGACCGAGCTGCTTTGCCTGTGGTGGAAAGGAAAGGTTAGTGAGGGTTGGATGAGCGATGTCTCAAGGTGAAATGGACAACGATGAGAGTCTCGCTGTGGTGAATGAAGCTATTTCACTGCTTTCGTTTTTCTTTCCTGCTGCGTCAACATGTTTACTAGAACAGGTCCAAGAGCAGAAGGTGCGAGCTCTTACTTGTGTTACCTTGGTAGATGCTCGAAGGTGAGGCTGTGGTGAGTAGCAAGATGGCTACAAGAACTTTCACGAATGAAATAGCTTGCAAATGTCTCTGTGTTGGTATCAAGTGTGGAAGGACGCTGTGATAATGACCACCTCTTCTTCAATTTGTCACTTCTCCAGCTCTTGCTCGGGGCTGTCACAGCAGCAATGTAGATTGCCAAATGGCTCAAGTAGTTGAGAGGCTTTTAAGGTTGACAGTGCCGAAAATGCGTGCCCATACAAAGAACCCCGCGATGTGTGCATTTTACTCCTTGCTCCTGGAGAAACTGGAATCTCGTTGCATCGTCCTTCATTTGCATTTCCTTCCGCCTTGGTGGATATGGTAATGGCAACCAACGAGCGAAGCTGGATTGGTAGGAACCCCGACATAGCGGTAAGAATCAAACAACTTCCATATCAACGCAGTCGTCAATGGAGCATTTGTCTGAATAACCTCCTCCAAAGTTGCCGCAGCTGCATCCAGCTTTAGTACGCTGTCCAGTTTGTATTGTTCTGGAAACTTTCTGATCTGAAAATGCACCTTATCCACAAGCAGTTGGCGAAGGGGAGAGTTCTCTGGCAGCCTCCCATATTCTCGTAAGGCTTTTCTCAAATTCGGATGGTGACCAGCCCTAAAGACGTCGGCAATTGCATTCTGAAGAACCGGCATGCTGTACTTGTCGGCGAGAATGTATGCTTGGACGAGGAAATCTCCCCTTTTTCCAAAACAGTCCAAGCGGCCAGTATACATCCACTCGACGACCACGTCGAAAGCTTCCGGGTCATCATCTGGAAGGGTGACTGCGTTCTCGTCTGCTTCTCTCATACCTGCACCAAGGCACTTGTCGAAGAACGGGCATTTCGAAACCAAGACTTTCTTATGGATACCGAATTTCACCTTGTCCTTGCCCACAGTGACGAACACAAAATCTGCCAAAGAGTAGATAATGAGGCTGACACGTTAGCTCTTCAAAACTTCTGGCAGCAAAGGTATTGGAGGAGCTTACCTGTCAGAACTGTCCTTCCCAACTTCGACTTTGGGCTCCTTGCCTGAGGGTCCATCAACACCACTGTTGCACGTGGAAGTTGCGCTTCCAGACATTTTGTCGTCGTTTCAACTTTCGGCTGATCTGTGGTCACCCCTTCCACGCCGACTTCCTTTGGCAATTCCAGCCTGGTACCAGATAGGACGCCTTCTGCTACCGATACTGTAGCCAAGCATGAAGTGAGGATGGATCCGAGAGGAGAAATGCCCATCGGCGTTACGTGGCAATACCCAATATTCAACAGGCAATGAGAAGCGAAGAAAAGATGGCTGTGAGAGAGGCAACGCGTGAATCAGTGAATGTTTGTGTCATCGCCAAGAAGATTCTAAATTGAGTGAACAGTGAATAATTCCAATTCCGCAGCTGTCACAAGCCAAAGTACGCTGGAGGTAACTAGAAACGGACGATCTCCTGATATTGTGAACAGGATGGAGTACCTCTCTGCATTTGGCT
Organism: Fonsecaea multimorphosa CBS 102226; assembly: GCF_000836435.1. NCBI lineage: Eukaryota > Fungi > Ascomycota > Eurotiomycetes > Chaetothyriales > Herpotrichiellaceae > Fonsecaea > Fonsecaea multimorphosa. Next base: position 1,211,154 of record NW_015971636.1, on the reverse strand, counting down.
GACAGACTGTGTCGGAGGATTGATGCTCACATGATTCTCAGCTCATTTGGAAGGTAGACAAAAATTGTATGCCACAGGTCTTTGGAGAGCCTGGGTTGAGTTTCCAGGTTAAAAGTAACAAGTTTCATTGCACGACTTGCTCACGCTTCCTAGGACCAAGTATACTCGCAATGGGTCAGCGCGAGAGGCCCTGTGTAGATTCAGTTTCTTGCGGTGTGCCAAGCGAGCTCTTTCTTGTTGCTGTGAGTAAACCAAAGACCTTTCCTTCTGTGTATTACAAGATGGTACTTCTGGAAAAGCCGCCCAATGGCACATACAGACTCGGCGCTTTGGTCGTCCATGAACTTTTGTAGTCCTTCTTCAGGCGATCCATGACAAAACCCAGTGTCATAGCAGGAGAGGCGTATCCATCTGGAGAAGGAACCATTCAGATGAGATGCTTCGACCTAGATAACAATTTTCATAAGCACTGAGCAAAGGCAACCCGCGCGACAAACCACAAACACGGTCGCAAAATGTGAGCAAAGGAAAAACAAACCTGAAGTAAGCCCTCAAATAAACGACCTGCCACGCTCCCAGACCCACCAACATTCCCATCGTCCCAAAGGCAAACCACTTGACCCTTTCATTCGTGCTCTCGTTGGTATCCCGCAGCTTTTGCTCTCGGATCCTGAGGTACTCCATCTCTTGGACAATCTCATTGACTGTCTCCTCTATTCTTCGCAGATCCGCTTCCACGGGTTTTAGCTTTTCGTTGGCTTGGATAGCAGACCAATCCCGCGCATCAGCCCCAATATCAATGTCGAGTTCAACATGGCGAGAGGGATTGGGTACCGCGGCTTCATTCAACTGTTAGTACTGATGATCCAGTTCCACCAGAAATAGTCGACGTTGGGCTTTTTGTGGGAGGCACTCACATCGTCCTGTCAACGTATTCTCGAAGCATACATCGAACGCGGTATCCGCCAGACTTGTGAATGCCATCCTCTTCTCCCCAGCAACATCCTTGGGTCTACCGTAATCGTTCCCTACGGCATCCTTGATGTGCATATTGACCATCTGCCCATCGCCTCTGCTCCCGCTCACAATTGCCGTAACCACAACCAAGGTATCTTTTGTGACAAAGTTCCGTATACACCGTTCGTTTTTGGCGCTGTGTCCCGGTTGGGCAACAAGTTCAAATTTGAGTGCTGAAGAAAGGAAGGGATACAGGAGGAGGGAGAGGAAGAAGACTGCAAGGCGCATCATCCTGTGGACTGACAACCACTCCGGTCGTCGAGGAAGTGCCCAACGGGATAGTGGAAAGGAAAAGAAACAAAAGCCGCACCGCGGCTCAGGTACGGGAGAAAATGTGGTAGTGTAACGAAGGCAGAAGAAAGCGTGTAGCTAGTTGTTCAAATTGGCAGATGCCGCAGACTGAAATTCAATGTTCAGGAGTGGCAGAAACTGTGTACAAAACTGTGGTCACGTGGGCGGTGAGAAACAGCCCCTTTTCCGAGCCCCTGGATTTGGGTGGCACGCGACCTGTGATGAAAGGGAGATACTCTGTACCGACTACGAGGTAGATTTTATATAATACATTGTAGGATGGACCATTTGGTTTATATTAACAATCTCCCAGCGCGCTCGACGCTAATCTACATGGCAGAACAGATTTGCTTGGGTATCTGACTATCCAGCTCCAGCGGAGAAAAACACTCTCTTGACCATTGTGACATTCCCTCCTATATAGCTCCTTAGCACAGCATAGAAGGCCATTATCCTTTGTCACATCCTGGGCACTCAATGCTCATTTAGATTCCTCTGGACCTTCGTCACATCATCCTCCACTTTCCTCATCACTTTCTCACACTTCCCCTTCTCTGGAAAAATTTCAGAAACCCTGCCTGATCCTTCTGCACCGCACCTCCATTCTTCTGTGGGGGCTTTTCGATCACACCCGGCGGTGGTCCCGAGCTCATCAGGTAGGCAGCTAAGTCTGCAGTACCACCACCATTGGAGGTCGTGGTAGCATCTCTCGGTTGAACGCGCATCTTCTGTCTGTTCCGTTCTACATGCGGCGCATGTGTAGTTGTCGTAGGTCTGTATTTGTCCATTCGCGAACCTACTTGTGTTAAATGAGGAGATTCTGCACGTGCAATATTGACTGGCCTTGTATTGGGCGTTGCAATATTTCCGCTTGCTTGTGGATTATTTCTGGCTGCTGCAGCTGAGCCACCAGGGAGCAAATCTTTCAGCTTGGAGCTGCTTGTCGATTGTCTCACCATGCTTGCAGGATCTGGCTGAGTAGGATTGGGAATTGCAGCAAGAATTGGTTGAGTCGTCATGCCAGGAGGAGGTGCGGTGTTCCTCAGAAAATCGACAAGCGATTCTTCGTCGGTTCTTCGCTTCGGCGGCTCGTGCTCCTCCTCCATTTCTTCTTCCTCCTCATCAGAGTAATCGATCGCGTAGGGATCTCGGATTTTCGGCCGAGTTCTCTTTGGCATGCCATCTGTTTCCGGAATGACGGGCTGTTTTGATATCGCTGTTGCAGAGGTTCCAAACCCATTCGTGAATTTTCCGGCGGCACGGTTCGTTGATTCCAGTAATCCAGTGCGTGAGTTCATTGATGAAGGCATTGACTTGACCGTCACTGCACTCTCTTGAGCGCTGCCATCAGAGTTACGTCCCTTGGTGTCGAGCTCAGGCGGAGGCGCCAGCGCATTCAAATCGTCAGAATCCATTGTTGTTCGAAACGGTGCCACATGCCGGTCTATCCGATGCTCTCCGGGGGCTCGTGGAGGGCCTTCCCTGATGAAATCAATCAAGTCTGAACTTTCAGCCGTTCGAGGGCCCCTAGCATCTCTGGCCTGGTACTTCAACCGCGAGGGCTTGCCAGATGTTGTGTTGGGACGGTTCTCACCGTCCACTCCAAAGACCCTCTCCCTGAGAGACAACTCCGTCCTGGCGCCTTGCGCAGTAGCAGGTCGCGCACTAAGCAATTTTGGAAGCTGTGCCTCATTTTCCGGCCCGGTAGAGCGTGCATAATCAGCGAGATCTCGGGTATTGTTTCGCACCATCCGAGCCTCACGTGGTTCACCAAGACGATTCTTAGGTTTAGAAGGTGAGGAAGTAGATTGCTGCCCAGCCGCTGGGGTGGGAGGTGGGTTTGCTCGGAGACCGTCTTTCGCAGAACGAGACGACTTCGGACGGACTTCTTCTCCCGGAGGTGCAGTCGTCCTGAAGAAATCTGCCAGTTCCTGAGTCTGGCTTTTCACCTTTATCTTTCCTCCCTGTAAAAGATTGATATCAGCGCTTTGCAAAATAAAAGACGAATACTTGCATACCACATTGGCAGACGCAGGTGTCAGAGTGTAATGGAGCGTCTCGTTGCTGTCAATCAAAAGGTCGAGACTCTTTTTCGCCCTGTCCAGGTCCTCCCGCGGCCATGCTTCCTCGTTGTCTGAACGAAGCCGAATGTGTTGCCGTCGGCCTGTCCCAGAACCTGATGTTGATGGCCTTCCGTCCTTCGCACTTCCGCTTATGGGCCGATTATTCTGCGTAGCCAGGGCTGAGGTCCCGTAGCGCGGGAGGAACTCTTGTGGATTCTCTGCCGCCTCCAGCTGTTCCGATGTGTGGTAGGATGGTATGTGCGGAGGAACCCGCATTTCACTCTGCGAATTTTCAGGCTTCTGACGGTCCAACGAGGATCTTCTGTTCGGAATTACTGCTGGCCATGCAGATGTTGTGCTTGGTGTCGTGTTATTTGAATTAGCACCGGCCTCGTTGGAGCGAGCCATTCCTTGCACAAATGAGCGGGTAGAATTTGGATTGCTATAGCCTGAACTTGTATCTGGCGTTTGGAAGATCGTCGCATATCCCAGATTCGAATACCTCGAGCTGCGACCAGCAGCTCCGCCTTCCCCCTCGGCCTGTTCATAATCGTCGTGATTTGCGATCTGTGGTTCCGTTTCGTCAGTGGCAGCCTCTTGCTCATCCTCAGGAATATCGTCCATGGGGCCAGCAACGCTGAATCCAGAATCTCTGAGGTTCATGTGATCATTTCCGACATCGCCTCCTTCTCCATCGCTGGAGCTCAGAGCCAGGTCTCCAGGATCGACTGCACCTTCGTGAGATTCCGCCTCCGCAACGTCCATGCTAGTGGCTGGCGCTGGCACTGCGATTTGTGTCCGTTCGAAACCATCCGCTGTATTATTTGACAGTCGTTGCTCTCCACCTTCCTGGGAGACTGGTGAGGTCAACTCGAGGCTCGGTCGTTCTCTCCGGAAAGCTTTTGCTGCTTCTACGTTCAGTGCGCCAGCGATGGTAGCAACAGTGGCGCCGATCGCATTTGAACGCAGAGCAGATCTGTCTTCCTCTTGAGGGCGTGGAACTTCCTCGTCCCTTACGTCCTCCGTGGCTCCCGTTTCGCCCCTAGATCCATGAACAGGCAAAGAGGGAGAGAGTTCTGATTGAGTCGCCAAATGTGCACCGGAAGAAGTTTTGGTCGGAGAAGGTACCGATCTCGATCTCCTTCTACTCGGAGACGGCCACTCTCGATGTTCATCGTTACTTGCTGAAGATGGGAATTGGCCTGGCATAACTAACATGCTCGTGGGCCTCCGGTCTCCAAGACCAGGGCGTTGCTCATTGGTCTCAACTTCTTCGAAAGTACGCGCCAACCCCGGCACCTCTATTTCGTCAACGTCATTTTCGGTCATGGGTAGAGGTATGTTTGCTGGCGTAACGGATCTACTTGCTTCTTCCTGTATTGGTGGGATCACTGGAGCCGAAGGAAACTTCCAGTCCGGCATGGGAGACTCGGGCCCTATAGGCGACATAATGTTGGGTGTTGTAGGACGAGAGGACATGCTGCCGCCAGTCCGGACGCTGCCCTTCCATGACCGCCAGAGTCGGATCAGAGGTCCTTCTTTGCCGATACCAGACATATCTATCTCTTCCAAGAATATCGCATCTGGGTCTTGGTGATGCTGCATGAGAAGCGTTTCTCGAGCTGTGTCTTTGACGTACATCGTTCGTTTCCTCGCATGCTGCGCCGCGATGCACAGGGCTTGCTCGGCGATGAACTCAAGGATAGTGGATAGGAAGATGGCAGAGGGTGGAGAGATTCTTGCGGAGGATCTGTAGGCCTCTTTGACTTGACTCAGATGGTCCCTCACGTCGTTGCCTTCCAGGTAATCCTCCTCGTCCTCTTCCTCCATATCTCCAAGTTTAGCATAAACCATACAGCGCAGCCTGGTGAGTTTCCAAGCAAGGTCGACGTCGAACTCGGCTCTAGGATCAAGGACAGCTGGGTGGGTTTGGATATTTTCCAGTTCATCTTCATCCAAATAGTCTTGTAATTCCTCGTCAGCAGCCTTTATCGCTGCACGTCCCAATCTCTGTTTCAAAACAAGCGGGATTGCAGCTCGGACTGCACCCAAAGCGGTCGACTGCGACTTGTTTAGAATGTCATAGAGAATTTGATCCAGAAACCCATTGAGCATGTAGACCGCATTGTTTGAAATCTTGACCAGACGATCAATCTCTGCATAGACCAACTTCTCGGCTTCGGCAACTGAGACGTATGAAGGAGGCGCTGCTGCGTGCGGGAGAGTGGCTCTTGTAGATTTTGCAGACATGGAAAGGACGTCGGTTCCCGACCCCATGCTCCGTAGTTGCGCCATGTTGGTGAGAGGACAATGTAAGGAAGGGAGCAGGCAGTGAGATAGGAGGTCGCTGTAGGTAGGGCAAGGGCGGTCGTGATGGAGCGATCAGTGATCCATTGGACTACCTGGGTTCATGCGAGATCGATTCCGAAATCAGTTTGTCAAGAATTGACTCAAACTTTACAGCAATTGAGGACCCGACAGAGCGACGTTTCAGTATTGAGGCAAGACTCCTCTGTCGTCACTACGTTGGGTTCGATTGAGATGTCTGCGAGACCTTTCTTGCGAGAGGAAGCGGCGGGCGCAATAATGGACGGACAGGGTGACGATCAATCCGGTTCCGCTCCGCAGTTGAGGAGTTGGGGGAATTTCGAGGCTGAACAGGTCAGTAACCCCTGTTAACACAAATGAAAGAATGAGCTGCGCAATTACGGGCAGCTAAATGATTGTTTTGACTTGATCAAACGAAGATGGTCGGACGCAGCACGAGGTAGAGATGTTAGACAGCGACTGTGAGGACGGACGGAGCAGGGACGACGAGACGAGTGAGTGTCTGCTTGATCGCTGGATGGCGTCGAGTTGCTGGGCTTTTTCAGGGCTAGTGAGGCTGGTGTTTCAATTGGGACATGGGGTGCATTTTTCACAGTCCTACCCCCATCACCTAACATCGCTGTGGATGTTGCCCATGACGGCCCATGACGGCCCTAGGCCCGGCGCCCAATTGCATCTGGTCGGCCCTGAACTCTGGGGGTGCTTAGCAGCAGCTTAAGGGGAAGAAATCCGGGCATGCGACTGGTCCTCGGTGACAGCTGCATGATATCCCTACTAGCTGGGGACAAGCCCACTGCCTGGTGGACACAGCGAGTTGCAGGTGTCCGAGTTTGACTGCTCTTTGACGGCTACTAGTAGGTAGGAATGCAGAAAGAAGCTCCGCCGCCATTGGCCTTTGACAACGGCCGGCGACCTGCATCCCCTGCTCTTCACTGGCACCGGAACATCAGGCCTCTTGAGACGCCCGCAGATGGAGAATTTAGTTAAACTGTTTATCTGTAGTCCATGCCCATACTATACCAGTTCTAGGTACTGAATACCTAGCATCCACCTACTAGGTATGTTGGAAAAGAGCACCTTGCCCTTTTCGTCACCTGGCTCCCACGTCGAAGGCAGTGCCCCTGAAGCATGCATCCCATATTCTATCGCGCACGAGCACACAATTAATGTTCTTGAATGCTTGTTCCTCCCGCAAGCTTACCACTTTCAACCTCTCCAGTCTCTTAATACTCTAAGAATCAAGGTTTGGCCCGTTTCTAGACCTTTACCTATATCAATCACACGCAGGACCGAGTGTCGACAAAACCAAAGACTAGATGCCCCACCAAAGAACTGTGGCTTCAGTAGCTTCTGGTAGCCACATGCTACCAACTATCCGTCTTGACTTGAGTAGAAAGGTGGAGTCAGAGCTTCGAAAATATTGAAAAGGAGTAGAGGATTTCTCACAAGCGAAGATGGCGTCCATCTTGCTTCTGACCGGCGCGACGTGCCACGTACCGTCAACGCCTGTCAGCTGGTGTCCGGCGAGGCGAAATTGTCGCGGATTGTTTGACTTCCTTCTTTGTAAGGGTCTTGATGGACGAGGTGATGTATTAACTCGTGTCATAGAACCCACGCTGGAAGGGTGGCAGCATTGAATGTCTTGAGTCTTGACGTCTTGCTGCTTACTGCACCGAGATAGCTGACACTCGGCAAATACAGTTGGCATTGACACGCCAGGCTTTTCGAAGAGTCGCGAGAGTTCCGAAAATGCGTCCAGCTTGACAAATCGTTAGGATATGACGGAGATGTCAATGGCACACTGACCTTTTGCTGTAAGCTGCAGTTCGTCGGTCGCCTCAGGTAGCGCAGTTGGCTATGCGTCCATCATCTCTTCTGTACCTGTTCGGCCGAAGCGCAAGGTTGACGCCGTCCTGAGCGAAACAATTGCTCAAGAGAAATGCCGGGCTTCGAATTGTCCATCCTCACTTGAGAAGCCCGCCGAGGTCTCTTTCCAGGCCGGAGACACGCTCTTCCAAGGCCTTCTTTTTAGCCTCCAACTCGCGGATTTCCTCCTCTTCTACCTGGAAATCCTTCTCCATGAGGCCAAGCGCATCATTGTGGTTGATTGGGTCTTGCTCCAGATCATTCTCATCCCCTCTTTCTTCAGAGTTCAGCGCCCAGTTTGTTCGGTCTAATAGCGACTGTTGCCTGGAGACTTTGTCCTCGAGCATAGCTATAGAGCTAGCGACTTCTCGGTGACGGTTGCGGAGGGCTCGAATTCTTTCTGTTACTCCCACCACGGTGTATACCTCGCAAAGTCTTTCTGCCCCGCGAAGGAGGACTTCCACGTTGACTCCTTCACGAGATCGTCCACTGCTGGATTGTCTGATTTCCTGGAGCATCTCTTTGCCCAGTAGCGCTGAGACCGCGGCTTGTTTCATGGGATGCGCGGAAGGATACACACTTTTACGGCCCTGAAGACCATTTTTGGTGTCTGTCGGCCGGAACCCGTTCGAAGCGGGATTCCTGTTGATAGCATTGGGATCGACGGAGAAGAGGGCACGCTCATGAGGTTCTGTGTCGCGAATTAGGGTTGTAATCTCCTGATTGTTAAGCAGAGCATTTGTGAATATCCTGGGTGGAGGGAATCTGCGATGCGGTCAGTGACGGAGAATATAAGTGTCCATGTTACACGCATACTCCAGCTCGGATATAGACTTTGCAGACAGTGCAATTTGTTCCAGATGGTTTGCAAGGAGAGACATATTGCTGCGAGATGTGGAAGCACGTGTCCCCGTTTCGATCCTCTCACCTGCGTAGATTGCAGTTACGGACTGTAGGAAGCGTCCATGAAGTCAACAACAATTGAGGTGCCCAAGAAGATACAGAGCACAATATTCACGTCGTCAAAGCATCTCGTAACCGCGGTATGAATTCTGTGGTGATTTGTTGGCGATTAGTTTGTGGCGTGTGGAGAGAAACCGAACGCGTCTGTCTGTTGTGCCTGGCAAGCTGCGGCTGCGCTATGGACAGCAAGCGCCAGCCAAATGTAAGAATTAACGTCTCCATCTCCAGCCAGACTTCAGTTGCTTCATCCCAGCCCTTACCTCATCCCAAGCATTCTCCTCTCAAGTCCGACCTCCTTTTCTCGATTTTGCATTGCGATCATATACCCTAGAAAGTCGATTACATCAACGGACTTGTGATTGGTGGCGGACGAAGCCCTCGAAACTCCGGGCATCTGCCAACTGAGTTGCCCGACCTTGCCTTGATATAAATCCTCCTTCCAACACAACAGAACTCCGTACAGCAAAACATAAACCATACGCTATCTCAACTCGACCCTGCCTCTTCAGTACTCCGATTCGTCTCCTAGATCGATACTCCTTACCCCTGCCGAAAACATGAGCGGCGATAAACCCCATCTCAACGGCACCGATCCCACCCAGAATGGCATCAACGGTTCGGATGACGTCGAAATGAAGGAGGATCCCAAAAACTCCAAGAAGACGTCAAAGCAGGTGAAGGAGAAGGACGGCGATGATGAAATGACAGTTGTCGTTCCGCCTGCAAAGGGCTCCAATACCCCGAGCGCCCCTCAGAAAGCTACTGAAGCCGATCTTACAAATGGAGCAATAGATGATGAGGGCAAAGAGGAAGCTGAAGAAGAAGTTGATCCTCAAGAAAAGGCAATCGAGGGTGAGTTGCACAATTTTTCGGCTGTTGAAGATACGTTACTGACGCTGATGCAGAAATCAAAGCCAATCTTCCATTACTGGAACGCGCTGTCAGCCAGTTTGATCCTCGATTCAGCTTGAGAGTCCTCCGTTCCATACCTTCGATCCGCAAACACCTGTCTGCTTATGTGATAGCCTCTGTGGTTACCAACACCTACGCAACACCTACACCGACGGCAATGTCCCTGCTCAGCGCCGTAAAGGATGACCCGTCCTTTCCAACCCAACAAGTTGAGGAATGGCATGGCAAACGGGATTCAACGCACCAAAAAAGCTCACACAAAGAGATACTACCTGAAATAGATGTTTACCTATCGATCTTGGTACAAGTCCACCTTTACGACAAGAAATCAATCAACGCCGGCGCCCAGTTCTCAAGCGCGTTGGTTGAACATCTTCGGACCTTGAATCGCCGCACATTGGATTCGCTGTCGGCTCGGGTATATTTTTACTATGCGCTTTTCTTCGAAGAGATGGCGCCCTTGCCTCCTTCACCAGCCGCTGCGGTGCTTTCGATCCGGAAGCCCCTTCTTGATGCTCTACGAACGGCAACACTGAGAAAAGACCAGGATATACAAGCGGCGGTCACGACTCTGCTTCTGCGGAATTATCTTTCCACCTCTCACGTCACCCAGGCCGACCTCTTGATATCCCATACCAAGTTCCCTCCCACCGCTGCCAACAATCAGATCGCCAGATATTTGTACTATCTTGGCCGAATCCGAGCCATCCAACTTTCATATACTGAAGCTCACGACCACCTGACTGGCGCGACGCGCAAGTCGCCAACGTCCTACAAAGCCAGTGGATTTTACCAAGCCTCGACCAAAATGCTTATTGTGGTTGAACTGTTGATGGGAGACATTCCGGACCGCGCAATTTTCCGCCAGCCTAGTCTGGAAAAGGCACTGCAGCCATATCTTCAACTTGTGCAAGCCGTCAGCTCTGGAGATGTGACGGGTTTCCAGACTTTGGTTCAGCGGTACAACGCCACCTTTAGAAAAGATGATACGTACACGCTTATTTTGAGACTGCGACAGAACGTGATCAGAACCGGCATTCGTATGATGTCTCTGTCATATGCCAGAATCTCGTTGCGCGATATGTGTCTACGACTTGGACTGGACAGCGAAGAGTCTGCGGAGTACATTGTGGCAAAGGCAATCCGCGATGGGGTCATTGAGGCCAGCCTTGACCATGAGCGTGGGTACATGAAGAGCAAGGAAGTGGGTGATGTATACGCCACCAGAGAGCCTGGTGACGCTTTCCATGAGCGTATCCAAGCTTGCTTAACGTTGCACGATGAGAGCGTCAAGGTATGTGAACTCTTAGCATTCTTAGTGAACCCTGGTGCTAACCTCGTCACAGGCTATGCGTTTCCCCATGAACCAACACAGACTAGAGCTCAAGAATGCCCAAGAGGCACGTGAACGCGAGCGTGAGCTTGCAAAGGAAATTGTGGAAGGAGAAATGGATGACGATGATGCGCCGGGCGGCGACTTCGATGGAATCTGAGCTGATGGATGCATCTTGTGTTACTTCCAAGGGGATGTTTGGGCGAGCAGCTAACGGTCAAACTTGACACGACAGGAAGCAGGGACTGGACTGATTGTCTCCAAAGTCTCCAAAGACCTGTGCGCATACTATCGGGAAAACAAAGGACTTGTACCAGGAGTTGGGTCAGCCAGGTTTTACTGAGGCTCAGGGCCTTGCTGATCTCTAGAGCGTTGTGTTCAGTGATGGCAGCTGTTTTCATAGCTTGGCCACAATGTAATAGTTTCATCAATGCCTTTATTCAGCCCTTAAGATTCTGAAGAGCCCCGTCCGCTCACCCAAGCATCCTGCTTCTATTTCTCCCGCCTTGTCAGCCTCGTCAGCCTCGTCAGCCTCGCCCGGAACAATTTAATATCAATTACGGAAGCTTTTTCCGAATGTGCGGAAAACTTTGGGTTGTGATTGGCGGACAGAGACACGTCTCTGAAATGCCAACTTCACACCAAGTCCCGTCCATCTACATAATATTAGGGAGACCTCAACTCAACATTGGTTCTCAATTAGGACCTATCGCTCGCCAGAAGCGATGTCACAACCTCGCACGATGTCTCAAATGCCTCTTCGGACGAGATCACGCTCACCCACTTCCAGGCCGACGACTCCTCTTCGTCCCGCGTCACGTTCCTCATTTCGTGCCTCCGTCCACCAAAACAATGGGGTGTTCACGGGGCCTGGACTGCCGCTCGACTCACTCGAGCCACAGTTCGCGGAATTGAGTGATTCAATGGCTGATCTGGAGGCAAATTTGATGCACTTGCAGCTCATGCACGAGAGTCTCAGTCGGTTTGGGGAGAGTTTTGCCAGTTTTTTGTATGGGTTGAACATGAATGCCTTTGTCGTTGATTTTCCAGAGGTGAGTTAACATATCTCCCACTTCTCGAAACTTGGCGCTATGTGGCTACCGTCGGGATGCTGCTGATAGTCACTTTTCTCCTGCAGGCTCCTATCACAGAGTCGATTAAACGCTGGCAAAAGCGTCAGCAGGGAGGTCAGGGAAATCTCGACGATCAGTCGACAACAATGCAAAACAATACCACCACTGGTGAGGGGAGTGCAGATGCCACTTTTATGACTACAGCAGATGCAAGTTTCGCAAGCTTGAAGGCAACTCCACGCCGTAAAAGCATGGCCCCATCTGTGACACCCGGAACTGCCTCAACTATCAAGCAAAGCAATCTGCCTGCCGGTCGTGGAGGTGCTGCCGCTGGGACGAGAGGAGCTAGAGGCAGTGCTGGCAGTCGTGGCTCGAGAGGAAGTGGTCTGCCACGGGGTAGAGCGAGGGGAAGCAAGTAGAGACGATGTCGTCGAGTGCCAGTCTCACGTTACTATGGCGTCTTGTTCTCGCCGAGAAGTCCCATGCGGGCTCTTCTGTGACGCCGAGATACCAACATTTCACTCCCACGGACCAGATTTGTGGACGAAATTTGTCCTGTGGGTGTTGTTCTTTCAGCTACCCGCTCCGTCATGCACAACTAGAACAGCGAGCTTCTCTTCCAATACCTGTCCTCTCTGGTGGTTTGCTGGCCATCCTTGAAAGTCTACAGGGCGTTCCATTCAACAAAAACTATCTCTCCTTAGGGTGAGCTCTTACCAACAGTACATGAAAGATTCCCTTTGCACACATCCCCGCAGGACGTTCAGCTCCGAAATTCCCGTCGCTCCACGTACGGCTCCCACGGCCTGTTATCAGTCAACGCCTCGCATCCCTAGCCCTTGCCTCCGTCTTGTCAACATCGTGTCTCGAAAACATGGAAGAGCTTAGACCAAACAGTAAGTACATGGCTGTTTGACCTGACACCAACAATCCAGTTACTAACTATCTCACCACAGTGACATTGTTTCATTACGAGGTCGTTCACGCTGGGTCTTGCAGTAACATATTCGACGAATTCATTAAGAAAATACATCGCGCCGAAGTATTAGGTTGGGCCATGACTCACAAGATTGGCTTTCGGCTTCAAGAGACTCTGGGAGTGGCCACGGGGGACTTTGGAGACCTGGCCCAGGCTCAAATAGAAGAAGCTATGGATGACTTAGCCTTGTACGTGGAATACCAAGACAAAGCCGAAGCGGCGCTTCGCCAGGCCCAGTCTATTGTCGAGGCGTGCGCAAAGCTATTCACGTTCATGGCGTCGGTTCCCTACACGGATGAGAACAGCGTTCGCTTGCCGCCTGAAGGGCCGGAAGAGCGTTACTGGTGGTCTTATGAGCTCATCGACTTGGTCCAAAAGGCCTATGAGGCAATGTGGGATGATGATATTATGGACGTCGCCTTCGACGATATCCCTGAAGAGGTCTTGTCTTACCCTTGAAGAAGGTGGTCTGCCTGTGTACAACTAGGGTCGAGGCGGGTTGCAGACAGTGACGGGCTAGAGTCACCTTTCTAGCTCGATGCCGATGAGGCATTGAGACTCAGGCAGGAAGCAATGCAGAAGGATAATGTTGGATGAAGAGAAGACGGACGCTATCCTCTCCAACATGCCTAAGGAGTGAGCTGCGATTGCGGGCGACGCTGTGTGGAGATTGCTCGGTTACCGCCCAAAGGTCTAGATCCCAATGTGCACGAGGCTGTGACATGTTGGTGGTGGCTTGGTCCACCGTAGTTCTAGTGTGAAGCATTAGCACCAGATTGCGCTAGAAATAATCACTTCACTTCCTAAAATGTTTCCTTGATTGTCGGCCATTCACCTCGGTTCACAATAGCCACGGGGTCTCTATTGTCCTTGTGTTCACAAATGGGAAATGGCTATGGTCACTGCTGACAGCTATTGAGGAGGCTCGCAGGACAAAGGGGGCGTTCTTATTGTGGGATTTTTTTGGCCCTTGAAAACATTTCGCCTCTTCCGATTTCTCCTGAACCGGAAATCTCCAACAACCCACTTTCTCTTATATACATCTACCTCATCGCTTTCTGAACCCATCACTTGTCTTCATCATCTTCCCAAAGAGGTTCTGCGGTAATCATGGCTTTAACGCAATATATGCCAACCGCGGGCTGTGAGCACCTCGACGCCGACGCCACCAGCAAAATCAGCGCCTTCCGTAACAACAGCAACAACCACCTGGACCCGGACTTTGCAACCTACTCGTGCGTCTCATGCTCCTTCTCCGGCAGCTTCGCCGTGCTTAACAAGCACCTCTCCAAAACCCAGCATGGGTTCGCCGTCTCCCACACCTCGGTGTACTGCGGGCACTGCAACGACCTGATCTACGACCCGGCCCTGTTAGTCAGCAGCGGCAAAGCTAGCGCCATCAGCAGCAAGAGCATCAACGGGGTCAAGCGGAAAATCTCAGAATCCAACGACGGGGAGGACGACTCGTACTTGACGGCAAACACCTCGCAGCGGCCGTGCGGCAGAACCGGTGTTCGGGGTCTGTTCAACTTGGGCGAGACGTGCTACATGAACGCCGTGCTGCAGATGATGGTGCACAATTCGCTGCTGGCCAGCTATTTCTTGGGCATGGGCCATCCGATCCACACGTGCCCGATCTCCAAGGAACCCGACAACAAGAAGGACAACAAGAACGACTCGGACGATGATGACGACGACGACGGATCTGCAGAAGGCTCTCAGAACAAGGAGCAGAAGACTTGCGTCGCCTGTGGCATGACGGAGCTCTTCTCAGATGTTACCATGGTGGATCAGCCTCTTCCCGCCCACGCTGTCAATCTCTTGTTTGCTTCGTGGAAAAACATCCCGGTAGGTTTTACTGTTCCGTCGTCATTCCCTATCACCCTTGCACCTCCTCCCGCGCCCTTCGTTTTACCTTGTCCAGTCCCTGGGGAATTCCAATACTGATGCCTACGCGCAAACAGCAAATGTCCGGCAAAGGCCAGCAAGACGCCCAAGAGTGGTTCATCTGCATCATTGACCGGCTGCACGAGGGGGTCGCGCAGTACATCTCCACGGCGGAAAACAAATCCCACGCGACCAACCAGGCCAATGGGATCGCCACGCTGGACAAGCAATGCGTCTGCTTCTTCCACAAGGTCTTTTACGGGCGCTACAACAGCCAGATCACTTGTGACACGTGCCACACGGTGTCGAGCAGGGAGGACGAGTTCTCGAGCATCTCGCTGGATTTCCAGAAACAGATGAAGAAGAGGAAGAAAGGGGCGACCAAGGACGCCGGTGGTGGTGGAAGTGGGACCAACAAAGAATCCGCCTCGAAAGAAAAGGACTCTGCCGGCGGCAATGAGGGAAGCAAAGACGACAGCAAGGAAAAGGGCAACAAGGACGACAAGGACACGAAGAAAGGCGGCGACACCTCCAAATCCTCCCTCAAGGACAAGGCCGCCGCGGCCTCTGCGGACCTCAAAATCACCATCCCGACCATCCAAGACTGCCTGCGCGCATTCACCGCACCGGAACCTCTATCTCCAGAGCAGTACAAGTGCAACAACTGCAACACGCGCCGGTCGGCGTCCAAGCAGACGCGCATCCGGAAATTGCCCGCCATCCTGTGCGTGCACGTCAAGCGGTTCGGCATGAAGCAGAACGCCGGCGGCGTGTTTGGACCGGAAAAGTACGAGGGCAAGATCGACTTTGGCTTGCACCTCGACATGGCGCCGTACACTACGCGGCCTCCGACCAAGGGCACCGCGACCGCCGAGGCGTCGGTCAAGAAGGAGAAGAAAGACGGCGAGGCCGGCGAGAAGAAGGAAAAGGAAAAGGGCAAGGAGACCAAGGGTGCGTCTGCTTCCGCGAAAGCCAGTACCGGAGCGAGAAAGGAGAGCGACTTCATGTACGACCTCGACTGCGTGGTCGTGCACCAGGGCGAGCACGCCCAGAACGGCCATTACTTTGCCTTTTGTCGCCAGGACAACAAGTGGTTCCGCTTCGACGACGAGATTGTCAGTGCGACCACCACCGAGGATGTCTTGCGACAGGAGGCTTATCTCCTGTTCTACAGCTTGCGCAGTCTGGAGAAGATCTGAGGCCGCACGACGCTGCCGTGCTTGGGTGTATGTGGCTTGGTTTTCGGGGCTCATGGACTGGGTTGGCGTTGGCGTTGGCGTGGACATGAACATAGCATACCTAGGCAGCCATAACATAAGGGGCGTTAACTTTCTCGGCTTGGGAGCATGTGTGATCCGTAGAATGTACAGAATAGTTCTGCCTTGTGGAATTGACTACGCGACAACTTCTTGGCGTATCTCGGTTAGTGAGTAGGCCGGGGCATATCGAAGCATTCCGGGGATTATCGCTGTCGCCTGTTCTCAAAACCCCCACACTTTCAATATCTCAAGGAGAGGATGTGTACCGACAGAGGGAAGATGGCTTGGCACATCATTCCTACCACGGTTCATAGGATCACGCACTGCGCGCATTGTGCTCCTCTTTCCTGGTGCACGATATACGAGACGAATACGCTACCGCGGTGTGGGAGATGCTTATCAAATGTCGTGATATGGCGCGGAGGTATTCTTACAATGTGCTTCTGGCAGGAAAACGGATTGATGGATAGGGATGCATACCTAGGTAACGATACCCTACCGTAGATTGATCAGCAGCACGTTGTTCAATTGCAAACGGCTTCCATCTTGACCTCTGTTCAGTTCCACAGAGTTTTGATCAAGGTTCAAGTATGGGGAGAGATCATCGATCCATGATGTGCATAAAATATTGTGCAGGGCGGTCAGCTGTAGCGCAGAAGCGGGAGCCAATGCGGGATCGACAAGACGGCGGCCTTGTGACCACTTGCAGCTTTGGCGAATGCACGAGTCCGTGGTACGATAACGCCGAAACATGCAGTGGTTGGGAGGAGGGGAGGAGGCGCGGGGATTTCGATGGTGTTTAGACGGATTGACTGAGGCCTAGACAAAGAATGATACGCTCCAAGGGCTCCTGGGTGGAAGAGAGCTGGTCTACAACCCTTTGCCAAGTGAGCAGCTAGCGGGTTGCACGGCATCGACACCCATACGAGGGTACAAACATCGGATCTTCGGACAGAAGAGTCGGCCGAAAAAAAGTACCGAACCTTGAAGAAGCTTTTCTGAAGTATTGCAGTAGCGACGAAGTGGATCGAGGATTTGACTCGATGATGGAGATGAGAGAACAAACTTTTCTAGGTCATTTTCTGGGCGACTTTGGGTGAATACTCGTCGAGCCAGCTGCCGGCCACACAGTTCGGGCCGGTGGTCGAGTTCGGTCCAGCGTGGGAGACAATGTAGACCGCTGCTTGGCTCGGGCGTTTCAGGTTGCTGGATTATCAAACCAGGAAACTTCTTTGGATTAGGTATGTTTTCCTAGGAGAGACAAAGTTATTTTCTATCTCAGGTTAGAGCGGCGGCCGATGTGACCGATGACCGGGTTTGGGGGGATACACCCAGTTGGGCAGTGGCGTGAGGGAAGTGATTGGTCGGGGACAAGTAGATGTGAGGATTGCGGGAGGAAAGGCACAGAAGTCAGCAGAAGGTGACAGGAACAGGAGAGTGTCGGCGACGATTCATTTGCAATCGATGATCTTGGAAAGGTATACGAAATCCGCGGTCAGCATTTGTAGTGGAGGATGGTCACGATGGATTCTGAGTGTTGAGTGAGAATGAACACAAGGTGGAAAAAGACAGAACTTGGGGGGGTCCTTGGGGGCCATAGATAGACGCTAAAAGGCATACGAGGTACAGTAGCAAGCACGGTAAAGAGGAACCGAACTTGGAGGGCAAGGCTGGCTTGCCTGAAATGTTCTATCAAAAGCAGCAGGAACAACGTCAGTTCGGGAAGCCACATCCCAACCATGTGCTGCCTCTCTCCATTCTCCATACGGGCTCGACGGGTATTGTCTGTTCGGCGGACGCTTCTCCAGCCACTGAATTTACGAGTGAGTTAATACTGTACTCGGTACGAGACTGACACTGACACCGACCACTGTCAGCTTCCTGCTACCCATCCGCTGAGTCACCGCTCCTCCTCCGCTGGGCGGCTGTTGTTTGCCGTTTGCGACCAACATCTCAATCTCTCAATCTCTCGATCTCGATCCCATCAGGCCAGTCATAGACCACATCTCACACCACACTCTCTGACCACTCGCCCGGTTGGCAACTCGGCATTCCCCGTCTCCATCCACAGTACTACGAGGTACCTTTTCACACCGCACGTATCGCACGAGTCCCGTGCCTGGTGAAGAATCCATTACCACCCCATCACCAGCTGTGTTTCCTGTGACTGGGGCCACGGAATGGCTCGGAAGGACACTTCATTACGAGGTATTCGCTCACAAACCCTACCTAGTAGTCGTCTACGTGATAATGACATCATTTGGAGGAGGCTTGATTGTGACGGCAGAAGACGTCAAGAGAGTAGAATTGCTGAGCAAATATAGGCAGCAGTCATTGACGTGAAAAAGAGTTACGACAAGAACCATACAAGAATCCGACTCGGGAATAGGGTCAAACTGAACAAATCCGGAGTGCAACAAGAGAAGATTGTCTCCAATCCGCGCTGATCGCGGCTCTGGACGAGCATCCGATCTCGTTGGCCCTTTTGTCAGCAGGGCAAAAAGTTTGTCAAGCTACGAGGGTCGAGGGTCGAGGGTGGAAGAGCGGCGGAGGCTAGAGAGGAAGTGTGCTTCCTAGTGGGGACCACGTCCTGGACCAGCATTGAGGGAATTTGAGCTCTTCTCGACAGTACTATATTGAGTATTATGGCGCTTCACAGAGAACAAAAGAGCGGAAAGCGAGCTCTGTTGTTGAGCTTGGACCAACAGCTCTGCCTCCGTACTCGTACATGACTCGCTTTGCCCCATAAGCGCTTCTTTGCAGGAAGCTGGGCAGTGGGCAGTGGCAGTGGGCAGGCTGGGTAAGCGAATAATTTTGCGGGCGAGGTTGCCTGCGATCTGACGTGCCTCTCTGCCTGGGCTGCAACCCCCTAGGCTTCTCCTGTAGGTTCCTAGGTACCCAGGTAGGTAGGTAGGCCCACCCTAGCTGGGGACTCCTCGCCGACTCGTCGCCGAGAAAAATCAATACGAGTAATGGTAATAGTAATAATACCTACGTCCCCGAGCCCGGTCGGTGCTGGGCTCTAGCAGCCCTTCGATGACCCTCGTTGGGCTGTTGTGGGCTCCTGCTGGCCGTTCCGGGCAGCCGCCAATGGGGACGCCGCTGAAGTCAAGGGCGTCCAGGGCCTTTGGAGGCAGCAATGGCGCTACTGCACCTGCGGGCCTTGTCACTGTCTTGACGCCTCGTTCGAATTTCCTCCGACCGGCGATAAGAAGGGCCAAGATGCAAGGTGGGCTGCAAGCTACAACACGCGCCACCAGCACCACTCTTTCGCGCATCCGAGAAATCCGGCCACCAGTCCCCCCAGTGGCAGAGATGCGTCCAACTGATGCCAACAGTCGATGCCATGCGCTGTGGGCTGCAAAACCTTTGCTCTGCTGACCTATTCAGTCCCCGTCCCTTGCGCGATGCCTGTGCAGACGCCCTCGTCCGATGACTCGCTCTCAATCCTTTAATAACCTCCCGTGACCGCTGCATGTGGAAGTCTGTGTTCGCTCTCTCTCTTCTCTATACCGAAACTCTTGTCCTCCTGTGAACCAACCTCGATTCCCTTGTGTGTGTACAGGAACCCCTAGCTCATCCTTCCCACGTATCGACCATCCTCGCCGTCCTCTGCCTCACTGTCACACCCTCTTCCGTCTCCGTCGCATTCCGTCCTACCTCTCCCAGTTGATTCCTAACCCCGCCCTCAATTTTTGGACGAGCCAAAGCTTTCTAGTCAGGTGGGCGTCGGTGTAACAGAAGGAGTCGTTAAGGACCATCCGAACAAGCGTGAGCCGAATGGATCTGTCGAGGTGGGCCGTTGCAGCAGCGCTGCTTCAACTCGCCTCACTTGCACTGGCTCATGGCCATGATGAGGAGCACCATGATATGGATATGAAGAAGCCCGAAGCTCCTCAGAATAACGGAGGAGAGGTCGAGCCATATGACATGCCCAGTTATGCCGGCCTAGGCCAGCACCAGAATGTGATTTTGGCGCATGTGGTCCTGATGGTGTTAGCATGGTTTTTCATTCTTCCAATCGGTAAGTCGGCAAGGCTGAAGTGGTGAAATAACTGTTCCTAACCAGAGTAGCCTCCATGTTCAGTATTGGTCGATCGAAACTTGCTCTTCCAGTTCAATTTCTCTTCCTGATCGTTAACGGCCTTGGACTCTTGTTCGGAATTGTGTACAACCTCAACACTCCAGATTTGTACGTGCACAATGCGCACCACAGCATTGGCTGGATCGCTACCTGGTTCATGACCGCTCAGGTCATTGCGAGCCTGTTATTCGCATACTCGCGGAGGGGCAAGCAACACCCTGCCCCAGTCGGTGAGAGGGCAGCGTTTCTCCCAGTCTCTGTTGAGAACATGGCCCAGCATAACAGGCGGCCGCCATATAGTCCTTACCGTTGGTCCGGCGACAGCGGTCAAGGCACCGATACCTCCTCGACACTGCACAGCCGTGATGGTTCTCCAACCGTCGTGGGTCGACGGGATACCTTTGATGATTTCGAAAAGCCTGAACCTGTCCCAGACTCGGAAGACGATGAAGACCTGCAGTTGCCGCAGCAGCCTAGCAAGCAATCCCGCTGGTTGCGCATCAGCTTCATCGACAAATACCTGTCGGCGCGAATCCCGCATCTGGTCTCATCTCAGGTTCTGAGAGTTGTCGAGATTGTGTACAATGTGGTTGACAGACTGATTCTGCTTCTTGGATTTATCGCCTTGGTGACTGGATTTATCACCTACTGTGGTCTTTTCGTGAGTTTTCCCCAAACTGCGCCCCTTCCACCACAAGGGCGCAGTTAGCAATCCGAGAGCTTACAGAGGACTGACCAAGTTTGGACAGAGAGCCAACAATGTCTTCACGGGCCTTGCCCACTTTATCAAGGGAGGAATTTTCTTCTGGTACGGATTGCTCACCCTTGGACGATGGATGGGTTGCTTTGCCGATCTGGGCTGGGCTTGGAATCTTAAGCCGACCCGCACCGAAGTCGGCCAATGGAAGTCGAAAATCCCTTCGGCTGAATTCACAGAATCCTTTGTCATTTGGCTGTATGGTGCAACCAATGTCTTCTTGGAGCATCTTGCTGCTTGGGGCGGAGAATGGTCGGCGCAGGACCTTGAACATGTTTCAATCACCATCATGTTCTTTGGCGGCGGACTGGTGAGTTCCTCTTGTTCTCCGCTTTTGTTTCCCCCAGAATCCCCGGCTAAATCATTTTCCCAGTGTGGTATGCTCGTTGAATCCAGCACCGTGCGCCGCTGTCTGAACACGATTGTCGACAACATGCCTGCCCGAACAGATGTTCATCCGAGTGAAGCGCTGGAGCTGCGCGAGACACCGAAACAGTACACCACATCTCTCAACCCTATGCCGGGCCTGGTCATCATCCTCCTCGGAATCATGATGTCCTCGCATCACCAGGACTCGATGGTTTCTACCAACGTACACGCACAATGGGGCACGCTGCTGGTCGGCTTCGGGGTCGCTCGTATGCTCACGTACCTGATCATGTTTCTCTCACCACCCAAGTCGGTCTATCCTACCCGGCCTCCCACCGAACTGGTCGCATCCTTCTGCTTGATCAGTGGTGGAATCATCTTCTGCGCCAGTGCTCGAGACATCGTCTACTATATGGAGACGACAGGTCTCATGGCCATGTTTGTGCTCACTGTCACGTGTGGGTTGACGGCATTCATCATGGCATATGAGATCATCGTGCTGTCACTCAAGGGCTGGGCCATGAGGAGGGAGAACAAGGGCGCGGCTCCCAGATTTTGAAGGCTGAACCACGGAATGTGCGGCGTTGTCCTACGTTGACTGTGTCAACCGAAGACCTGCCTCTAACCGTCAAGTTCTTGTCCCACACCAACCAGAATCTCGAAGGAGCTTGAGGCTCTCGACTCACGCACCACACCTGAACCGCGGATATTTCTTTTGCGTTATAACAGCTTCTTACGATCATTGACCTGCTGGACGGCTCCCCATCCATCAAGCATAGCCTTGCGGAAGAACGATACCCGACTATACCGATGAATTTACGACCACATCCCGAAGGTTTTTTTTTTGGAGAGGACCCTAATGAGGAAGCGCGAAAGGAGAAAAACGAGAATGGAGGAAGCAGCCTCATTATTATGCTTATCTGGCTTTTCAAAACGCACGATACCCCTTTTTACAGAAGACGCTGCGCGCCAGTCACGTTTCTGCGTCGCTACCCAGCACTGTCCATCGGCGTCGGCGCGCATCTGCCATCCAGTGATACCCCCAAACCCAAATCCATAGATTACTGCGGCAGCTGGCGATATAGGCTAGCTAGCTGGTTTATTGTTCATAGTCGGCGGTGGAAAACCACGGCCTGCCCTGTCCTGCTTCGTCCAGATAAGGGCAAACCTAATAACCAAACAAGATTATCCACATTCAACTTCCAAAATCTTCTCAATGAGCTCGATCAACCTAACGAAGTCCTGTCCAACTTTGGACGGGCCTTGGCTGATAAAGGTGAGGAGAAACTGCTCGGAGCTCAGACGCGACTCACCCTCTCCCCCACCGTCGCGCTCACCTCGCTCACCTTCACACTCACCCTTTGACCTGCAACACCATGGGAGAACCATGAAACTGCCACTTTCACGAGGCCAAACGCCCCCCTTCAGCCTAGCGAGCAAGGTTACAATTAAGCCAGGGTCGACGTTGGCGTATTGAGATCTTGCCAAATCCAATGCCCAATTGAGTACCTGGTTGTCCAAATCAGAATACCTACTTATATAAGAATTCTTCAATCATAGCAACGATTTAGACTCAGACGAGTTGCTCTGGCCAGCACTATTTTGTTGGATTTTATAAGCGATATTGCGTGGATGAATCGTGTCCATTTAAGCCAGCGGAAAAGGCCTCGAGCCTGGTCACTGAAAGAACCTGTGTCTGAGAGGACGGGCTGTAGCGGAGGTATCGAGGAAGCGAGCGCCAGACGGCGACCAGAATATCAGGATAATTCGAACGTAGATAGCTGCGACCGGCATAGACGAGGCTGTACCAAGTCTCTCGTAGAGGGGAGGCAGAGGTCGAGGCTTGACGAGGACTCTCCAGAGCAGCTAATTTCAGGATAGTGGGCAGGATCAACGTGCAATTTCTCCGCAGTCTGCAAGTCTGCAACCGGCTCCGGCGACTCCAAAATTCTCCTGCGTCGATTAATTATCCAAGGCACGAGACACTGCATTTCTAGTCTTATAGTCGTGTTCCCCCGAGCATGGCCTACAGCAACTTGGACTGTACCTCTACGCATTGAAGAGTCCCAACTCGTATCATCTCAATGTTCCGCATTTCCCCCTTCAACTGCACCCTCTGACAAAGCATTGAAGCGCCCGCTGGTGCCGCTGTCGACCACCATCTTCCTATATCGGGCGCCCAGAATGGCAGCACCTCGAGCGGCGCCGCGAATAACGACCAACAGCCTCCCTCTCCCAACCCGATTGATCCAGCCGTCGCGGATACGCTCCTACCTCCTACGTCTTCCGCTCTTTACTCGCCTGATTCTCGTCGCAATAGTCGCTTTCTGGCTGCTCGAACTGCAGACCGTCTGGAGCGTGATAAAATGGGGTTCGTTAGAGCCCAGTGAAATCAACCTGGGTAGCATGTATAGGCTGAACACATTTGTCTTGATACACACGGGGTTCTGGCACATGTTGATCAATACCATCTGCCTGATGCCTTTGCTAGAGAGGTTCGAGGCTGAATTTGGCACATTGAACAGCATTGCCTTGTTTATGGGCCGTAAGTCTCTCATGCGCTTTCGGAAAGGAGAAAGGGATCCGGATGGCTCGGTTTCGATGTGAAGGACGGCTGCTAATCCATATCACAGCGCTGGGACAAATTCCCGCAGTGTTATATTTGTTGTTGGACGGTGTCATCCTCAGAGACAACACGCCCGTCCTCGGGGCAAGGTAGGGAAAGCCACACGACTCGATAAAAGAGACAGGCTGACATGGGCGACCAGTATATGGGTATTCCTCCTTCTTGCGGCCGAGGCAATCAAAACCTATCGGGCGAATCCATATCTGGAGTAGGTCCAGGTCTTGTCCCTTCCTGACCCCAAAGGAAGCGACTGGGTTCTCTACAAGCTGCTGACAAGTGAACAACAGGATCGCTGACCAAAAGATCCCGACTTGGATATCACCATTAGTGATACTGGTGGTGACATCCATATTGATTCCCAATGCTTCCTTCCTTGGACACCTCAGTGGGTGTATAACAGGATATCTGTGTACGTATCTATATCCTTTGGCTGAGCCCCTGTTCACTACGTCGAAGCGCCTGAGTCTAACTACTATTCGAACAGGGGGCCTGGGCTATATTCGTTTCCTCGCACCTCCGGAGAAAGTCCTTCGCTGGATCGAAGGCAAACTCAATCTGCTTGGACGACTACCACACTATGTGTCTGTGGACCAAAAGACTTACGGGCGCTATGGCGTTCTACCCACTAGTTCGACCAGTGGACCAGAAGGTCATATGAGTCCTATTGGACTTGGTTGGATGGGCACCAGCAGTGAAGGGCAGAGACTTGGGCCATGACCGTCTCCCAGCTTTTTGGGGCAGTTTCGACCACTCGAAAAATGTGTTAGAGCATGCAGTAACCTTGGACATTTGGACAAATCCCGCATTGGATAATGGAGCGTCATGTCTGCGGACGGGCACGATAGGTTGCTCGGTGTACTAGTAGCCATATTTGCAGATGGTTTAATGAATACTCGAGGTACAAGTACGTGTATGACTTTGTAAGGGACTTCGCGTTTTCCAGTACAGTGTATCTTGTAGCCGTGCCACGCGTGGCCATTTGGCGGCTAATCTTCGGCATCGCGGGAAGAGACCAGATTCCTCGAACACGTCAAGCACCTTCACCTCGCACCTCGATGCATGTGTATGAAGGCCTTGCAGTGAAGCTATTGATGAGCTGAGCGAGGTCACCATGGGTCTCATCCGTAAGTATGCTCTCTGCTGCCTACCTAGGTAGAAAACCGCAAATTGGCTAAGAAGGGGCTCTATAGGCAACCTCGTCTCAAGCCTCCGTAAGGACGACCCCCGACTACTTCGAATCCCGCCGTACTTGTCCCTGCTTTGCATGCTCGTTGGAATTGCATGGATCCTCCCATTGCCTTTGCAAGAGTACTCTCGACAAACCTACATATCAGAAAACGCGCTCCTTCCTGGCCAGGTCCATACTTATTTCGGCGGTAGCGAACAGAATGTCTTTCGAGCATATCGACACGAGTTGGCTACGGTCCTGGAAGATGCTGCGACGTCTGCCGGCAACGAGACCCTGGGGAAAGCAGAGCAGAGAGCCCGGAAACAGAGGACAAGTGAAAAATTGGAAGAGCTTTTCCGGAACGCTGGCTTGAAGACTGCGAAGCAACGGTACTCGTATGTATCGTCTGGCCAAGTTTACGAGGGAGAGAATGTCTATGCTGTTCTACACGCGCCTCGCGGCGACGGAACCGAAGCAATTGTACTTGTCGCACCACTCAAAAACATCGACGGCGTCCCAAACGTGAATGGTGTGCCGCTCCTTATTTCCCTGTCGCGCTATTTCAAACGATGGTCTCTATGGTCGAAGGACATTATATTCCTGGTCACTCCGGACAGTGTCGCAGGACCTCAAGCATGGATTGACGCATACCACTCGACCCATGATTCATACAGGGTGCAAGACCTGTCGTTGAAGTCTGGTGCACTTCAGGCTGCTGTTTGCATCGATTACCCATTTGAACATCGCTTCGAGAACCTTCATATTGCGTACGACGGCATCAACGGCGCCCTACCCAACCTGGATCTGTTCAATACCGCCGTGTCGATTGCATCTGGTCAGATGGGAATTGGGACATCGATCCAGTTCCAACACACCTATAGCAAACATGAGCAGTACAGTTCGTACCCTGTTCGCCTGCAAACGCTCGTCCGCGGAATGTCATCCCAAGCCCTCGGCCATGCGACTGGTCCCCATTCTACCTTCATGTCGTATCATATCGATGCAATCACCTTGACAGCCACGAACGAGGGCTGGCAGGACGAGATGGCGTTTGGGAGGACGATCGAAAGCACGTGCCGAAGTCTCAATAATTTACTGGAGAAACTGCACCAGAGCTTCTTCTTCTACCTATTGATGCAGTCAAACCGATTCGTCAGCATTGGAACGTATCTCCCAGGTGCGATGATCATGGCTGCTGCTTACACGATTATGGCAATCTACCTTTGGGTGTTGAGTGGCTATCAAGTCGGCGAGAAAGAAGCAGAGCGCCCGGCGGTCAGCAAGATGGAGAATGGGTCCACAAAGACTACAAGCGTTTCGAAAGCGACCATGTCATTGCCGAAAGAGTCACCATCAAAAATCGAATTCAAACCAGTCGACAGGCAACTCATCCTCCCAATCGCCCTTTTAACAGCGATACACCTAGCGTCTCTCATCCCACTTTATCTTCTTACCTCACTGAGCTTCAGAGCCATGCCCTCGACATTTTTCCTGATAACGGTTGCCCTCCTTGTGCTCCCAATAGTTCTAGCATCAGCGCTTACCGAAATGCCGAACAACACAACCTTACCTGCCTTTTCTGCGCCCACGAATGAGCAATACGTTCTCACCAAGTCGCTCAGTCTTTTAATACTTGGCCTCTTCTTGACAGTCCTAGCGACACTGAATTTCAGTCTCAGCATGTTTCTTGGTATTGTTTGCATACCATTGGTCTTTGTGGATAGAACTCGCTCCAGGCCAGGATTCTCACTTGTTCAATATCTGATACTTGCCATCGTGAGTCCAATGGGGCTCGCAATTGGATTGAGCGCGTATGGCGTCTTGGTCTTGGGACGAGACGATGTTCTTGTGCAATGGCTACAGCAGCTCGCTCTGGGTTGGAACATCTGGGGTAGCTGGGGGGTTCCCGTTGGCATTCTGTGTATTTGGTTGCCTGCGTGGGTTGTAGGTGCGACTTTGGTGGCTAGCTCTTGGTTCACAACGACAGAGGCGGTCAAAGATACTCAAGGCGCCTGGAAGAAGGCGGCATTGAAAACATCATCGTAACGAGACGGCGTTGAATCAGCAAAGATTCAACACGAAAAGGATAAAAGAATTCCCCATTGAAGAGCTCCATTCTTCATAGGGCAGGACTTCTGGAGTTCGACATTTGTACAACTACTGCCCCTGGCTTACCATGCTCGAGACCTGAAGTTTCCAGGTCATAGACGTATCGACTGGACGCTTTTCAAAGGTAATCAATCATCCTTGAGGGCTGTCGCTCGAAGGTCCCGTCACCGCTCCAGCGCAGCTTGGAGTTGGTTCCGTCTCGTCTATAAACGCCCTTCCAATATGTCTCAATGCGTTGAGCACAAGGCCATGCGTACTCGGTACGGCTCAAGCTGATACGAGGCTGGAAGGTGTCATGCACCAATCGGTTGAGCTGTGTCACGATGGGCATCCTTGAGTGTCAGGATTTCCTGACTAATGACGCCCTCTCGGCCGCGATGGTCGAGGCTGATGGGGGGAAATCCTCCTGTGCGATACATGCATCGCGCGGCCTCGACTCCGGGTTTATTAGATTGATGTCTATTCTTTGTCCGCTCTATGGCACCGACTGTGCTTTCAAGGGGCTGGAAATTTTCAGGTCGTGGATTGCAACAACGAGGGACGCTGTCTCCGAACCATCTTCATGACCGTTTTATGTACAGTACTCTGTTCGTTAGAGCCGAGCTTCAATCCTATGCATTAACAAGCCGAGCTTGTCGCCCGGTAACAAAAAAGTAGTACACCCGTCCTTTGCAGTTGCTATTCTTCTGACCCTGGGTATTTTCCCCGCCTTTCTACTTACCTTCTTGGTTCTTAAATCTAAGTAATAACAACTGCTCAGCGTGGACGGGCATTGGCTTTCCTCTCTCTCTGTCCTTCCCTCTCCCTTCCCCCCTGCCTTTCTCCCTCCCTGTTCTTCAGTCCTCACCGTTTTACCCTCCAAGGACACCATCTCCATGTCCGTATCCAAAGACAAGTCACCGGCACCGGCACCGGCACCGGCAGAGGCCGACAAGGTCGACCACGGCCGCTGCCTCTGCGGAGCCGTGACGTTCACGGTCGTGGGCGAGCCTATTTATAATGTCGTGTGCCACTGCGAGAATTGTAGGTGCGTGGCATCCTCCTTCTTTTTTTCTTTCCTGGGCGCTTTTTGAAAACTCGAGGGCTTCTCTTCCTGCTTTGATTGGGTTTTTCTTCGCCCCATGGTCCCGTACTCGGGCTGGGAAATACAGAATGTGATTGTCGGGGGTTTGTTGCGCATGCGGTCGTGGTGCTGAAGCGATGGCCTTCGTGCCGCGTTTGGTGTATTCTCGTGTCTGGGAGAGATGTGGATGGATCTTGTTGGGTGATTTCTATGAGGATGTTATATGCTTGAGCGAGATGCACGGCGTGATGGTTCAGTTACAGCCGGGATCAAGGCATGAAATGGCGATGGATATAGTGAAACAACGGGGTTGTCAAGGCCACAACTGCTCCAGAGGACGGGCAAAAGACGCGATAACACATGCTGACTTCTCCATGCTACCTAGACGACAAGGAGGAAGCACATTGCACTGTGCAAGCATCTTTCCCAAGAAGGTGAGGGTCACTCCCTCCCCCCTCGCATTACTCATACATGATCATACCCTAACTAAACCCTTCGCCTCCCCCTCGGCTTCGGCAGAGCTACACCCTGCACACCGGCCTCTCCAACATAACCACATACACCGACCTCGCCACACAATCGGGCCAACCGCTTTCCCGCGCCTTCTGCAAGATCTGCGGCTCCAAGGTCTGGGCCAAGACACCCCTGAACAACGATATCATTTCGCTGCCTGCAGGCGTGCTGGACGGTGCTGTGGAGAAGTGGACGCCGCAGAAGGAGCAGTTCTGTGAGGTGCGGTGTAAGTGGGTGCCGCAGGATTTGGGGGGAAGTGGTGTGAGGGAGAGGTTTGGGAGGGGGCCGACGGCGAGTGGGGTTGGGGGGTTGACTACAGGTGGTAATGGGGGGAGTGGCAGTAAATTGTAGTATGAATGATGGAGGAGGTTCACTTGGAGGGGAAAGAGGGAAAGGAGGGATGGGAGGCAGAGTGAAACAGGAGATATACTGAGGTAGAGTAACGGCAAAGGGAGGAAGGGCGTGGGAGGGGATGGATTCAGGATTGAGAGTATTAGACGTATATTGATAAAGAAGTTGAAGGGGAGGGGGAAGGGGGAATGCGGTCGCACAAGGGATGGACGAAACTGCAGAGAAAGCAATGACTCGAGAACTAGGATATGGTTTGGATTCAGAGAGGAAGAGACCAAGAGAACAGGTTATGAGGACATGTATGTATATATTGCGGATCCACCGAGCCGGACTGGATTTGGACAGACAGACAGACCGCTACGCTGTTATGTTCATGGCTTGACATATAAGAACGTGATTGTATTTATACTCGTCATCTTCCATCTCATCAACATTTTGTCCTGTGTACCACCCATCGACCAGCTCGCGGTTTTGTGAAGATACGACGCACTGAAGTCGCCCGCTTCGATGATATTCAGACAGGTTGCCGATGTCCCACCATGGGTCAGCACAGCATGACGGCCAGGATCGGACCGGAGCCCAAGGCCGAACAGCCCAGTCCCGCAGGGTTGGTGCACACTCGGGTTGGTCGTGGTCAGATCATAGCTTGCTCGCTCCGTTTACATCTCGCTGTTTCCGATCCTCACGATTTTTCTCGGCCATCTTCAACAGCGCATACAGGCTCTGCATCCTGGGCATCTCGTACCCTTTCTCCCTGGCGAGGCGGATCGGGTTGCCCAATATGACCTCGAGCTCCATTGGCTTGCCGGCCTCCCAATCCAGCAGCATGCTAGGCTTGCTGCCGGACGTGTTCCTCCTTGTCGACCGCAGGATCTGCTCCGGTGTCGCGAACCCAGCGGGGAAGGGAGTGCCGACGACCTTGGGGGCGGTCGTTAGCACTTCGTCCATCACCCCTTTTAAGTGTCTCGAGATTTCGGGGTCGTTGGACATGGCTTCGTTGGTCGATCCGCCTGAGAGTACGGCCGAGGGGTTCATGGATGCGTTGATGGCGATCTTGTGCCAGCGCACGAGCTGCAGTTTCTCGTGCGTGTCGGCGATGGCGTCCTTGATCCCTCCGTCCTTGGAAAGGAGCAGGTCGACGAATGTCTGGTTCTGGGCCGTCGCCCTCGCCTTGTCTTTAGCTGGGGCAGGATTGGTGTCTGGGAAGAACGGCCCCACGTTGATCCGTGTCCAGCGGTTGTGTTTGATGTGCCCGTTGGAGGGCTGTGCACAGGACGCAACCGTCACGGCACTCAGGACGGTGGATCGCGGGAATCGTTCGCTGTACGGCTGCTCCACGCCCAGGCCGTTCTGGATCAACACGATAGCCGTCCTGTCACTGACCAGGCCCTCGAGCAGTTTCGAATCGTCCGACACGTTGGGCAGGGCCTTGGTGCTGACCACGACAAAGTCCCAGGTGACGCCGCTTTTGCGGGCGGACTCGGGAGAATCAAACGTTCGCGTCGGCGTCCACGTATAGTCCCCGTATTGCGAGGAGGTTATTTGGAAGCCGTTGGCCTTGACGGCCGAGTAGTTTGAGCGACACACCACAGAGACATTGGTATTCGCGTTGCGAGCTACCCGGGACGCATAGAACGCCCCAATGGCGCCGGCGCCGAAAAATAAGACCTCGAGGGGCATTTCTGTTGGAAGGAAGAAAGAGAGCAATGCTTGAGGATGTGACAGAAACCTCGTAGGGGAGTGCTCAAGGTAATATACCGGGGAGATTGAGGTCGAAGCATGATACCATTGATGCCGAGGAAGGACGGCGCCTCAATGATTTGCCGGCGACACTGCGTCTCCGACTCCACCAGCCACGAGCACCGCCTCGTCGTCAGCCTCGTCACCAGCCATACATCAGCCACATGTTTACGCCACTTCAACGTTCGTCACCATCCAATCCACCGTCAGCTTTGTAGGCAGACGGGAGTTTGACACAGCAGCTGAATGTCCAGCTTCCATATCACCAAACCGCCTTTGGCCACGTTCTGGGGCCAGTGAGTGACTACTTATATAAACCTCGCCTTCGAAAAAGGGCATGCTTTTCTTTCTCTCCTTCCTTTTCATTCTCCTTTCGTGCCCATATCCATCCTTTACCCAGTTCATCCCTCAACTTGACCTAGACCAGACTTACCATACAATAATGGGTGGCGGGCACGGAATCCGCTCAGTCGTGTATTACGTGAATTGGGCGCCCTATGCACGCAATCACCACCCCCAAGACCTGCCCGCCGAGAATCTCACTCACGTCCTTTACGCCTTTGCCAACGTCAAACCTGACAGCGGCGAGGTCTTTTTGACGGATCCTTGGTCTGACACCGACAAACATTACGACGGTGATAGCTGGAATGACTCGGGGACGAACGTGTACGGGTGCCTGAAGCAACTGTTCCTCCTGAAGAAGAGAAACCGCAACCTCAAAGTGCTATTGAGTATTGGTGGCTGGACTTACTCCTCAAACTTCGCTCAACCGGCCAGCAACCCCGGGGGCAGGAAGCATTTTGCAGAGACGGCGGTCAAACTGCTGGAGGACCTTGGATTCGACGGCATCGACATCGACTGGGAATACCCCAAGAATGAAAGTGAGGCGGAAGACTATGTCAAGCTCCTTCAGGAGACCCGCCACGCCCTCGACGCGGCAGCTGCCAAGCGTCATCATACGAGGTTTTACTTGACTGTCGCATGCCCTGCTGGGCCGTCCAACTTTGAGAAACTCAAGATCGCCGAGATGGACCGCCTGCTTGACTTTTGGAACCTGATGGCATATGACTATGCCGGATCGTGGGATCAGCGAGCGGGACATCAAGCAAACCTGTTCCCTTCGCGATCCCACCCTCAGTGTACGCCGTTCAGCACCGTGGCTGCCATCGAACATTACACCAGGCACGGGGTGCATCCGTCCAAAATTGTCCTGGGAATGCCCCTGTATGGCCGAGCCTTTCTATCGACTTCCGGACCCGGACATCCGTTCAATGGGGTCGGCGAAGGAAGCTGGGAGCAAGGTGTCTGGGATTACAAAGCACTTCCAAAGCCTGATAGCACCGAGTACCACGATCGTGATGTCGGTGCCAGCTGGAGTTACAGCCCTTCCTCGAACACCATGATAAGCTACGATACGCCTGACTTGGTAGCTCAGAAAGCGAACTTTGTCCGAGATTATGGCTTAGGCGGTGGCATGTGGTGGGAGAGTTCGGCCGACAAGGCAGTCGGACAGGGTAGTCTGATTGAGACATTCCTCAGGCAGAGTGGTGGGCCGAGTCGACTGGAAGAGATCAAGAACTGCCTTGAATACCCTGAGACCAAATACGACAACTTGCGGAACAAGTTCGAATAAGGCCAAAAGCGTCACCTGCCATAGTTAGCCGGAAGCTGAGGCGTTGACAAACAGCTAAATGCATCAGATTGAGAGGCTGTCGACAGTTGCACAGATCACTTTCTCAAATTTCAGACGCATAGTCAGGGACGGTTCCGTAGTCATGGAGCTTCGCTTCATTCTAATGCAATCGACAGGGTGTCGAGCCGCTTTTTGTGTAACCTGAAGACAAGATGGAAGGCACCCGCGGATAGGAATGGAGACGCCCCAGTCGAGACAGAGGAAAGCTGCCCGTCAATCATTGATGTGCGTCGTATTGGCAGCCCTAGCCTAGACAGTCTGAGCAAGGAACGAATCTGTACATGTCATCCAGGAGAGGAGTGTTCAATACGAGGTAGAATTCAGCTGCCTCCCACACCTCGCGCATTAGCCGTACCAATGGTTCCCCACTAGGTGAGGCATGCCACTTGCTTCTGTCAATATTACACACCATTGAGGATCTTTCTCTTACCTAATCCAGTCATTCCTGCTTGTCTGAGGCTGTCGCCTGGTTGGCTGCTTTGTAGCAGAGTGCTGTCGATGAAGGCCACGAAATCATCCCCTGGCGAGCCTTTGTCGATAGTGACCAGGGCCCTGGCACCGCGAATGGGACGACCAGCAGAGATCTGCGAGATTGACATGGGCCTTTCAGATTGCGTACTCGTCCGATCAGCATAACGCTAGATCATACATGCCACCGACCTCATCGTTGGTGAAAGTAGGCCAGGTAGCGGAAGGGCGAGCTCACAGTCTATCAATCGACCCGATTTTCTGCAGGCTGATGGATCCAGAGGTGCGGTATCTCCACAAGCCACTTTTGTCATGCCAAAAACGTGCTTCATCTTGGCGATGTACGAGGTAAAGGGGGTATGCAGGCCAAAGCCCGCCACTGACGCCTTGTCATCTTTCCTTCGAGCGCAAGTCCTCAGAACCGTCGGGAAGTTCCCGTAGGAAAAGGGTATCATGCTCATCGGCAGACCTCTCTCCGCGCAGTCAATCGGACAGAGATTTCCACCGTGGACTGATGATGAGAAAAGCATTACTCATGCAAT
Organism: Fonsecaea multimorphosa CBS 102226; assembly: GCF_000836435.1. NCBI lineage: Eukaryota > Fungi > Ascomycota > Eurotiomycetes > Chaetothyriales > Herpotrichiellaceae > Fonsecaea > Fonsecaea multimorphosa. The sequence goes on along the minus strand of NW_015971636.1, from coordinate 1,177,700 downwards.
ACCAGGGTGGTTGGCCTGCAACACCTGTCAAGGCTGCAGTGAACAAGGAATCCAGATCCAGGGAGCCATCATTGGGATTCTGGGGTCTGGAGAAGACGAAACCCTGGTGTTTGAAGATGTGCCCCAGAGCAACATCAAAAGCCATCTGAAACTCGGACTCGAGCTCCAAACAAATCCCAAGCCTTTCTGACTTACCCCTGCACATGCTCCACCTCAGCTGGGTCACCCCTTACCTAGTTCGTTGGAGCTCTGGAACCCACAGATGGCGCTGCAAGACACTGCAAAGATACGCCTTCTCGAGCCCCGGTTCAAAAAGGCTTCATCTGCGGTGGCTGATCTAGACTTGCCAGGTTTCGTTTTTGCTAGATCTCTTTATGGCATACCAGGCCCATACAATTGCCATTCAAGCCAGCAAGACGAATTCCAAGCAACGAGCTATCTTTCAGTAGTCAGATACGCATGAGGTCCAAGCTCCCGGATACCAAAGTGCCCATTCTTCCTATTGGGTGGGTAAGCCTGACATTGGGCTGCCACGGCTTCTCTCCTTGCATGCATGTGGTTTTTTTGACATTTGATGAGCATTTCCGGGAGAGGATTTCAAGAAATTAACATGCCGGCCAGAATGAAATATCCAAATTTGCTAGGACGCCGAGGTACATTCTTGCGGGTGAGGATCAATGAGGGAGCAACAAGGATGTGCAGTGGGATGTTGATCGGCAAGGCTCAGGCTGAGGGCGTACGGAGTAGTAGGTAGATTTGCATCTGATCGTCCGTCCGCAGTCCGACTCGATGTACCCTAGAGTCATAGATGCTACTGTCTGCTACGCGAGAGAACATCTCGATTAGCCCAGAACAACCATGTTCACCGTCCCGTAACTTTGTACTCCTCAAATGGAATGCCGCCCGGGATCTGGAAGCAGCCTCGGGAAAGTCAAAGGGAAAGGATTCTGGGATGCGCCAGGGCGGTGGTGGCTTTCATGAGCTGGTCAGCGACTCGGCGTTGTTGGCGGTTGAAGGCTTGAAAAGGGCAGGGATGCAGACCGTTCATCCGGAGTCAGTTGACATTCTGATTTACCCCTGAGAGGCACAGAAGAGGAAGGGATGAGAGAGGAGGGAGAAGAGATCAGAGCCAACCCCGCCAAGCCACGGGCCGCCTAACCAGAGGTAGATAGGTCTCCTAGGTGCCTGGCGACGCCTAACGAGTCACCTACGAGTACGAGTTCAGCAGGAACCCACCCCCTCCACCCTCACTACGAGTACCTTAAACTCATAAGGCACTGGCATGCAGCCTAGTGAGCCTGTCAAAGCTGCATGAGAGACAAGTTCTCGTACTCCCATCATCATGCGCTACTACTGACACGCCTTTTCTTCTTCCTCTCGTTTGCTGCCAAAAAGTTTATTGCCAGATCATAAGTCTAAACGCCCCCTCTGGCCCCCTCCCTCCAGGCATTGAGTCCACCGCCTAGGCTTGACTGGGATGCACCCCAGGGCAGGGATTGCCAGGGCTCGCTCTTCCATTTCCAGGCACTATTACTACCTGACCATCTTGCCGTCCAATCCAGAGCCAACCGAGCCAACCCCCTTCTCACCTGCACCCTTCCTCCCTCTCACTCCTCGAACAGTTCCTATCCCTCGTCTATCCACACATCCACACTGCCCATCCATTCACAGTTCCAAAAATCCAATCCTCCATCAACACGCCCTGACGACCTGACGCCCGACACCCTCCTTGCCTCCTCGACCCTCTCCTCCCCCCTATCATTTCTGACCATCCAGCTGCCGTCCTCCCACTCCCCTTCATTCGTCCGCACGGCTGTTCCTGGTTCCTGACAGACTTCTGTCCAACATCACTCCTTGCCTTGCTGTTCGCTCGCTGCCACTTCTCTTATCTTCGCCCCGATCGCCAACCAGCGTCTTCCACGCATCCCCCCATCTACCACGTTCTCCGTTGTCACCCTCTGCAGTCGCATACTTCGAGCCGCAATCCTCCTTCTGCGCCGCCAGTCACAGTGCGCCTGCACACACCTCAATCCCACCAGACTTTCTCTTTCAACGCCCGTCCTGCGAACCCGCCCCCCCGCCAGTTCACTCACAACGCACTCACCTTACCGTGTTTCACTGTTCAAAATATCTGTAATCTCTGTCGGGTGGAGCTTTGTTGCTTGTGTTCGTTCGAAATCTGCATCTTGACAGGAGACGAAGGGAGGAGACATTATTTACATTACTCTCGCGCCGGTCGCATTGGACGTTTTCCTCCCCAGTCAAAACTTCAACGCAAATAATACCGCAATCTGCCTTTTCCAGCCCGATATTTCCAACCCGCCTGCGTCTGCTTCCCGGGAGGAAACGATTGTGCATCACCGATCCCAGATGACCTGCGGCCCGTTCTGAAACACGCCCGACGTTACAATATCATACAACCCCCGAGTTGCATATAGAGTTCATATCCTCCTTTGGATCCTGTTGCCCAGCCCTTAAAGAGTAGATGAGCTCTTCACTCCGCTCCGACGTGCCCAGGCGTGTCTCCAGCGCAAAGGACCGCTCGAAATCGCGTCGATCCAGGCAGGGTGCCGACATGGCGGTCGCAACCATGCTCCAACCGGCCTCGCGAGGCTCGACCTCGACCAACTCCTCCTTCGAACCGGTCAGCCGTACCAATACCTTCTCGAGCCACGATGGCGCTCGCTCCTTGCGACAAAGCAAAAGGGTCAGCATGACCGCCCTCTATGCGAGCATGAGCGCAAAGGACAAGGACTTGGAAATCAGCGATGAACTCGCTCGTGCACAACGCTCGCTCAGGGATTTGAAGGTCAAGATTTCAAATCAGTCCAAGAAGAACTTCGTCCTGGAAAAGGACGTCCGCTACCTGGACTCAAGAATTGCCCTGTTGATCCAAAATCGCATGGCCTTGGAAGAGGTAGGTTTGCACCACACAGGCCGAATCAATGAACGTTTGTACTAATACCATACCAAGCAAAATGAGGTTGCCAGTCACCTTGACGAGGCCGCTGAGCTCCAAGAAGGATCATTTCCAAACGACGACAAGACCCAGAAATACGGCAACCTATTCTTCATGCTTCAGTCCGAGCCCAGGCATATCGCTCATTTATGTCGTCTGGTCACCATGGCCGAGATTGATTCCCTATTGCAGACCGTCATGTTTACAATTTATGGAAACCAATACGAGAGCCGAGAAGAGCATCTACTGCTGACCATGTTTCAATCGGTCTTGACCCATCAGTTCGAGACAACACCTGAATATTCCTCTTTACTCCGTCAGAACACTCCGGTTTCCCGTATGATGACCACCTATACCCGGCGCGGCCCCGGGCAGAGTTTCCTCAAAGAAGTGCTTGCCGAAAAGATCAACTCGCTGACCGAGCTGAGCGACGTGGATCTTGAGATCAACCCCTTGAAAGTCTACGAGGCCATGGTCAAGCAAATCGAGGACGATACGGGCGTTCTCCCGGAAGACCTACCCCGGTCTGTCACTGCCGAATTTGCTGCGGAGAACGCACAAGTGCAAGCTATCATTACGCCACGGCTCAAGATGCTGACCGAAATCGCGGAAGGATTCTTATCTGCGATTATTGAATGCCTGGAGGAGACACCTTATGGAATCCGTTGGATCTGCAAGCAGATTCGGAATCTCTCGCGGCGCAAGTACCCTGATGCCCAGGACCAGGCGATTTGCACCCTGATTGGTGGCTTTTTCTTCTTACGCTTTATCAATCCTGCCATTGTCACTCCAAAATCTTACATGCTGATTGAGAGGGTGCCGGACGAGAAACCCAAAAGGACCCTAACCTACATTGCCAAGATGCTGCAGAATCTGGCCAACAAGCCGTCATATGCCAAGGAACCATACATGGCCAAACTGCAACCGTTCATCCAACGGAACAAGGATCGCTGCAACAAGTTCATGTTGGACCTGTGCGAGGTTCAAGACTTTTATGAGAGTCTGGAGATGGACAATTATGTGGCACTGTCGAAACGTGATCTCGAGCTTCAGATCAGTTTGAACGAAGTTTATGCTACTCATGCATTGCTCGAGAAGCATAGCTTGGAACTGGCCAAGGATCCTTCTTCTCACCTAGGAATCCTGCTGCAGGAACTTGGCCCAGCACCACCGCAACTGCCCAGAAAAGACAACAGGGCGATCAACCTGCCTCTCTACAGCAAGTGGGAGACAACCTTCGACGATCTGACCCACGCCCTTGACATTACTCCAGAAGAGATCCATTTTATGGAAGCAAAGAGCACCTTTGTGCAAATCATGCGAAGCCTGCCGCAGAATGCGGTGGTCATGAGGCGCCCTCTTCGCCTTGACCGGGTGGCCGAAGCGGCAGGGACTCTGAAGAATGACGCTGTCATGGTGCGGAAAGGCATCCGGTGTATGGAGCTCCTAACGCAGCTGTCTGAATGGGGGGCGATAGATCGTGCTGACGACTATGCGGTGCTCCGGGATGAAGTTGAGCAAGAGCTGGCCCACCTCGGCTCGTTAAAGGAGAAGGTGTTGGAAGAAACGGCCAAGTTGGAGGATGTTTATAAGACGATTCGCGACCACAACGCATATCTTCTGTCCCAGCTCGACACGTACAAGAATTATCTACACAACGTGCGAAGCCAGTCTGAAGGCGCGAGAAGAGGCAAGACGGAGAAGGTGCGAGAGCTCGGCCCGTACAAATTCACCCACGCCCAACTGGAGAAAGACGGTGTGATTACGAGAAGCAACGTCCCCGAGAACCGGAGAGGTAATATCTTCTTCATGTTCCGGAGCCCCCTTGCAGGTACTTTCGTCATCAGCCTGCATTACAAAGGTGAGCCGCATGGCGTTGGCGGGCGAGCAGTGGATTTGATACTAACATGGTAGCAGGGCGTGCGCGTGGTCTCCTCGAGCTGGACCTGAAACTAGACGATCTACTCGAGATGCAGAAAGATGGTCAGGACGACCTCGATCTGGAATATGTGCAGTTTGATGTCTCCAAGGTTCTGACCCTGCTCAACAAACGGTTCGCGAGGAAGAAATAGAACGCAACCTTGGGGCCAGGTCCATCCAGGCCGGGCCGCATGATGATTGGAGCACGAAAAGCACGAAGAGCATATTCAGGCCAGAAATCTCGGAACACGACGACGGGGATGAGCGACACGATCTGAATTTGAAGCAAACAAACACAACTCCCAGCGATTGACGAAAACAAGAAGTCGGCGAGCTGGGCGGGCGCCGCCCCATCGATTTTTGCACTTTCTACCCCCTTTTTGTTTTACTAGGAATCCAAAGCGCGTCATCCAATTTTGTGTAAGTCTAATATTTTTGCATCCGGGATTTGTCTCGAGGTTTGTTGTTGTTGAAGAGCGAGCAAAAGAAAGACTTGGGCGGGGGGAGCGCTGTACTGTGCTGGACTGTCGAGGGCAGCATCCAACGACTCTTGGTTCTGTGTCTGTGTGTCTGTATGACCGATGGAGTGTTTGTATCTGGACCTACGGAGGATGAGGAGTGTGTAATATATCAAACGGGCCTGGCCCCAGACAACCTGCAGGGCGGCAGTTGGCAGTCTTTTGGGAACGAAGTAAAATGAATTGAATTGTATTGGGAAAGACAGCAAGAGCAAGGACATGCGAGCAAGGGACAGTGATAGGGATAGGGGATGGGATAGGATGGGAAATACCATTGTACTAATAGGACGCACGCCCTGTTTTCTGTTTGGCATTTGATACAGAAGATTTTTGCGTACTTTCGACCCCGGCCAGAATTGGGTTGCACTCATATATGTCTAACATAAGATATATATATACATTATATATACCCCGAACTATACTTTGTCCCTTACTATTTTCGTTCAGGAAAGAGAGCGCGGCCGCTTTACTTAGGCACGTAACGGATTCCCGGCCGAGTAGCACCAGCTCGAGCGATTTGGGGCCCATTGGAAGAAAGCGCGAGATGATGTGGGGGCTGCCCAGCTTGATGCCTGTGTTTTCGACCTCGGTAGTATTCAGGACTCACAGCGTTTGTTGAACACGACGGCGTTCTATCCATTCTTGGGATACACACTCCAGAAGGCGTTAAAACCTTTCCATTCATGAGCGAAGATACAGTAACCTACTTCGGTTTAGAGGAACGCTTGAGGGAGTACGGTCAAGTTTATCTGTTCCTACGGTCACAAGGATTGGGGGAATAACAGTCTAATGTCAAAGACTACTGTCGTTATAATACAGTACCTCTGCTGACGCTTCCGATGTCACGTACACATGGCAATAAATGGCCTATGCTTTCTCTTCCAGGTCAGACAGTGAATGCGAAGGCATGGAGTCGTCAAAGTTGCCAGCTATATGAGACAGTCATAAAATAAAAAATGTCCCCAGCAATTTGAACGACCCAAAATCTGTGTAGCTTCAGTTGTCAGATCCTGCATATCTCCTTGATTGGATAGAGGTCAGGGTAAATGATATCCACCACTACCACCGCCTGTACCTCAAAGTGGAATTGTGATTGGAACAGGAGAGAAGTACCTAGGTAGCCACGAATGTTGAAAGTCGATCAGGTAGAAAACCAAAGTTCGCTGGGGGTTTCGAAAGATCACGACGTCGACGTCTGTTGGATCCGCCGGAGCGTACCACTTTGTACCCTCCAATCATTTTGTTTGGAGCTCCATAATTAAATGGATTTGATTCTCCGACTGAATGGGATTAATTCTCCGGCGGCACTCCCTACCAGGTACCTAGGTAGAGCTCGCTCGGTTACCGCAAGTCCATCTCACGATGCCGGAATCGAATTTTTGGCCACGAGGTGCTTACTGAAATGCGGTACCGCTTGCTACTACGGTGCTTGAGAAATCGGAGCGGATTGATATGGTATAGTACGTTTCCTTTTTCTGGTTTTTTGAATGGCCTGCAGCAATTTTCGGCGAGATCTTGAGTGTCTTGAAGTGGTAGCTTTGCTTTGCCGACCACGTTTTTTTTCTCTCCCCGATCCCCCTCAACCCACGGTCTCCTGTTCCACCCGTCCAAAGTGACAACTCTGTAAGTGAAAATAACAGATCGCCAAGCAAAGCTTAGGACGGTTGTTCTTCCCAGTGCCATAATGACAGGCTACAGCCAAGCCACTCAATGAGCCTTGTGGGCAAAGCTTCAGCGAAGGCAGTATACGCGTTCTTGATCGAGATTATGCATGGGCCTTTGAGTTACCCCTCAGGTTGGGGGCAATCCTAATCAGCCTCACATCTGACCCCGTTTCAAGCTAAGATCATCAATATTGCGAGGTCTTCAGGTAACAACCGAGGGTATTGACAGGAGATGGTCTGGAAATGCTCGGGTGCGGAGCGATACATGGTAAAAACTGCCGGGAGACAGGGACCCGCTTACTGTCTTCGGCCCCAGTTCCCCAAACCCCAGAAAGCTGGGGATTGATATACTGAGGCTGGCCTGGTCCATGAACCAAAATATTTCTCCTCTTCCGACCTGCTTGCACTTGCTCTTCCGCTGAGTACGTTTTGCTTCCATCTAACAAACGCTTAGACCGCCTTGCTGTGGCACCGCTGCCTCCGCCAAGATGGGTATCTTCAAGTCGAAGATGCACTTCAACAGCTATAACGTTCTTGTCGTTATCTTTGTCGCCATCGGCACTCTCTCTACTGCCTACGGTCTCGCCATTATTGGTTCCACGTCCGGCCAGCCGAACTGTGAGTCTAGAGAATGAAAATAATCGGATACATTATTCATTTGGCTGACCTCTACAGTCTACACGTACTTCAATCTTGCCGCTTCGCCATCTGAACCAGGCTATGACCACACTACCAATGTCTTGGGTGGCCTCAACGGCGCCAACAGCGGTGGTGCCTTTGTGGGCGCTCTTATAAGCGCTTGGTCTGCAGATAAATTCGGCCGCAAGATTACCATCATGATCGGCTGTGTCTTCATCATCATTGGCGGTGCCTTGAACGCTGGCTCTGTTGCAATCTCCATGTTCGCCATCGGACGAGTTGTTGCCGGTGTCGGTTCGGGTATTCTCGCCATCGTCACCCCTATGTACCAAGGGGAAGTTGCCACCGCAGAAACTCGAGGAGCCATGATGTGCGTAACTGGCATCATGTGGGCTTATGGCTATAGCTTTGCTGGCTGGATCGGTTATGGCTGCGTGCATATTCCGGCAGATTCGCCTCACGCTTCGGCTGCCTGGTAAGATTCATCCTTCTTTACAACTCAACTTGAGTTTCTGGCTCCTAATCAACCGTACAGGCGATTTCCCCTCGCTTTCCAATGTGTCCCTCCTTTGATTGTCCTCCTCGGCTTCAAATTCATTCCAGAATCTCCTCGCTGGTTGCTAACCCGGGACCGCCGCGAGGAATCCTTCAACATCATCAAACGCCTGCACGCGGCCAAGGATGATCCTGAACAGATCCGAGCCAAGGAAGAGTTCTATTTGATGGAGAAGCAGCACGAAGCTGACAAGAAAATGACCATCCGGCCCTTCGAGATCTTCCGCGGACGCCCCAACCAGAAGCGATCTGCTATCTCGATCCTGTGCATGTTCTTTAACCAAATGATGGGTGTCTACGTCCTTGCCAACTACGGTGTGCTCATCTATGGCTCCCTCGGTTTGCCCGGAACGATCCCGCTTCTCTTGAATGCATGCTGGACTTCATACACTATCCTCGGAAATACCCTGACTGCCTTCATCGTTGATCGATTCGGCCGTCGACCTCTCATGTTGACCGCTATTGTTGGCTGTGGAGCCAGTCTGATCTTCGAGGCTGCCTTGACAGCTACATACCTCGGAACTAACCACACAGCCGGCTTGAACGCCTGTGTCTTCTTCATCTGGATGTACATCACTTTCTGGTGCTCTTGCATGGTAAGCACTTTACTACTGAAAGATTGCCCTTGGCAGAACTAACAGATCGACAGGACGCCACCCAATTCGTCTACGTGTCGGAAATCTGGCCCAATCACCTCCGATCGCAAGGAACGGCCATGGGTTTGGCCGTCTTTTTCTTGACCTCCGAAATCACCCTGGTTGCCGCTCCGGTTGCCTTGAACACCATTGGCTGGAAATGTAAGTTCTACCGTTTTCTGCTTTAATTTTGTGAGTTTAACAATGATCTCAGTCTACCTCGTGTGCATTTGCCCAACCGTGGTCTACTTGCCGATCTTGTATTTCTTCTTTCCAGAGACTAAGGGTCGTACACTCGAAGAAATTGGATCTCTCTTCGGAGACACCAACATTGCTGCCCATTGGTATGGTATTAGCGACGAGGAGCGTGAGAAGATTCACCAGGGCGCCTTGCATCTAACAGCGGATGGTATGATCGTGGAAGATCTCGAGGAGAATTCCATGACAACTCGCTTGGAGGAGACTGAGAAGGTAATTGAGCAACACACGGAGAAGGTTTGAGCTTACCTTGAGGCTTCATGGGCTCTAGATGATCTCAATGTGCCTCTCCTCCTTACCGTGAGAGTCCACTTAGGATGAGACTACCGGCAGACCGTTGATAGATATCTCGCGAGTTGTGTTGTCTAACACCATAGGGATAAAATATCGTCGCATCTTTCGAAGCTATTATTCCTACTTTCGTTTCAAGGGTTGTGAGCTGTAGTCATAAAAGACCAGGCCTCCTGGTTAAAATCTCGTCACTTTCGCGCCCTGTTCAGAACAGATCATTACGAAAAGTAGATAACACCCAAGTTCTTTCTACAATGCGCTCTACCGCATGCATGAACATTATGTAACCCTCTTATTACTTAACTTGGGGAACAGCTCAAGCTTTCTGCCCTTTGTATGACCGGACACGTTGAGCTTCGGCAGCTTCAGCTTGCTCGATCTCTGCCAATGCATGGAGCTGAGAGCGAGAGAAAGCATCTCCAGCACTCCGCTAGTCACCTGGATCTCCTGTAGGGATCGGAGGGCCGTTTCCGGATTCATGATCATTCCCCACTACGCGAAAGTAGCGAATCGACTTTCTCTGGCGGAAAGCAGTTTGTAGCGAACAGCGATCTCGAAAGACACGACCCATACGCAAGAAGAGGGGTCTTGGCATTAGCCGAATCAATACTAGGCTCTCCTGACGGTGCTTGCAAAACCAGGCTACGATAGATTTCCAGGCGTACGACAGCAGTGATAGGTTTCGTATAGAGATTAGGATAAGAAGCTTATGTAGTCACTCTTGAGACCATACCTAGACTAGGCAATGCATCATCTTTCAAATGGTATAGTGCAGCCCGAAACTTGTTCCTGATGAAGTTGAGCGCGTTATACACCATAGTCCCTAGGGAGCTTTTACAAGAGCATATCATAGTTTTACTTTGATAAAGAACTATAATTCTCCACTAGGAGGACCTTGATCCTGCTCTGAGATCACTGCATGTGTTGTAAACAGCGCTTGATCAAGATCATGAATTGGTCTGTCCCCTTGTGCCTAGTCGCAGGCCGTGCCTGTTCGTTTATATACAAGTTGCTACACTCACAGAAGACCTCTCCTGAGTCCTGTCACACAGGGATCTTCAGGGGCATTGTCCTGTCGCCGTTTGATCAACGTTCCTATAACGTCGATCGCCTGCGATGACCAGGAGGATCGTCAACAGCATGACATAGTCTATATATAGATATCCCAGAATTAGTAATCTAACTCCAAAGTACTACTCCCTATGCAGTAGGGTGCGTCTTTGGGATATAGGATAGTTACTTCTTTGATAGGACAAGTTGCCTAGGAAATAATTATCTTAAGTGCTATCCATTCGCCCAAAGAAGTTCAGAGTCTCGAACTGCGGCGCCAGCTGATCTTGGTCTTGGAATAGATGTAGGAGTGAGCACCGGCAAGCAATATGTCGACACAGGCCCTTTGGGATATCTGTCTCACGTCGAATGCCACCGTCTATCATCACATCCATCGCCTGGAATACTTCCAGGCACTCGACGTGCAGCTCCAGAAGCGTCAGGAGGGCTGACGGAGCCGTATCCAAGGCGCGGCCGCCGTGGTTTCTCACGACGATCCCTTGGCGACAATACTGCAACGCCCGTACGACGTCGCGCACGGACTGGATTCCTTTAAGAACAATCGGCAGCGACGTCTGTTGGCGAATACAAGCTAGATCTTCCCATGACAAGGACCGGTCCATGCCAGAAGAACGGTTCAGAGCACTGATCGTGTCTCTGCTTGCTTAACGCGTTCTTCGTCCTCGCGTTTGTGAGATGACGGGTAAATCCACCGTCACGAATATCTCTTTGGCGCCTCTGACTGTCACGCCCCTCAGCAAGGCAGCTGTCTCTGTCGTGGATGTCTAAGTATCAAAAGAGCTCTTCACCACCTACCGCATATAGGTTGGAGGACCTAGTCTGCTGAAAGTCCTCAACCCAGCATAAATGACATGTCTTTTGTATGTCGCAGCCCCGGATCGACCACGAGATGGACCTGTCAGGGCAGCACCTGCGGCGGAAACGGCTATAAAAACAGGTCAGTCCAAAGTTTCTGGGTTCGGAAGATACATCTCCGGCAGTACATCAAAGTATGAAGCACTCCGGAAAGGCCTAGCACTGCATACCGGCTAGCAGAGCAGCACCATAGTACCAAGCATAGTCGTAAATAGATACCTGGGGGGCAGCCACCAGGCAAAGGAGTTCATCGGGAAGAACATTCCATAGGATGCTAAATTATCTCACACATGTAATAGCGAGGAGGTGACTCTACAAGATGGGAATTAAGGAGTTTCATACTTGACAGTCTTATGAGGATAGTGTCATACGCGCCTGCCGTATATATTTCGGGGGTGGGGGGCACGCCGCGACCTCAAATCAGGCTGTGGGCCACGTGTCTAGACCAGCGTCCAACTTAACACTTCCCTCTCTGTCTGGTCACGCCTTGACGCATTCGATAACCGCAACGTCAGTCGCCAAGCTCTTGTGCACGCCGACCATCTTCAACCCAGCACTCGCTGTCAGGTCATCGAACATCTTCTCGGTCCGCTCCTTGCCACCGAGGTTCATCATACAGAGATCGGTCCAGGCATTCAGGGCCGTGGGCGGATTGGGCATGACTTGCTCGGTGATTAGGACTCTGGAGTCCGGAGCCATGACGTCGGCGAGGTGAGAGAGGATGATGCGATCGTTCTCGTCGGACCAGTCATGCATGCAGCGCCGGATGTAGTAGACGAGAGCGCCTGGAAAGGAGGAAAAAAAGGGGGGTTAGACTCGCGGAGGGAAAGGCGAGGTGGGAAGGAAGGAAGAGAAGGGTAGATAGAACTCGCCTTTGACAGGGTTCGGCTGGAAGAAATCATGCGGAATCTTCTTGATCTCTTCAAACCCGGGTTCGTTGGCCTGAATGACTTCCTCAATGACCGGTGCCCGGTCTTGCAACACCAGTCTCTTGGCCGGGATCTCAGGAAACGCAGCCATGATGCGCTTGAGGGCCTGGCCTTTGCCACCGCCGACATCGACGATCAGCGGTCTGTCCTCGGGACCTTCCGTGTTCTTCGCAATCCAGCTGAAATCGTACATGCCCGTCACCGGCAGCACCTCGTCAAGCGTATTCATGCTCTGATTAAAATCGACCAGACGTTCCGGGTCCTTGCTGATGACCTCCCAGAAATTCTTGTCCGGGTCGCCCCAAGCGAACGAGTGGGGATTGTGATTCCCCAACTTGGGTTCTTTCAGACCGTACTTGGCGAAGAATTGCGGCCACTGGACCCATGGGACCATGGCTTCATCGAACCTGGAAACAGAATAGTCCTCAGTGTCACACATCGCACGAAGCGAGGGGGGCGGGAGGTTTACATGATCTGGAAAAAGACCCCTTGGGCGTTTCCAGAGACATAGAGCTTTGAAAGCCTGGAATGTGCGACACGGTCCTCCCCGATTTGATGGAGGAAACCTGTAACGTGTTGAGACGACGGGACTCGAGTGCAGTCATATCCACCCAAACTGACCTGTAGCCACCATCATCCAAGCCATGCGAGCTTGCAACGGGTCAGTCATGTCTCGGCGAAATGTGCAACCAATCAAGCGTACTGACGAGCGGCACCTCAGCACCGAGACTGGCCGCCAAATCCTCGTAGGAAATGCTTCCTTCCAACGGAATCTTGTCAAATGCTTTCATCTTCATAAACATCCGAATCGCCCCCATCTCGGCCATCTGGAGCAAGTCTCAGTTGGGCATGGTCCAGGGTGTATAGGGAGGGATAAAAACACTCACGTGTGTCGAGAATTCATATGGCGTCTCACCAGGCTCCCGGACGACGTTGATGATCTGCCGGGCCGCATTGGTCATTCGTTGACGCAGCAGCAGACCTTGTTGCCCCGAGGGGTCCTTGTAGTCCTTGGAGGTCTCATAAATCTGATTGGTCAGGGCGTTGAGAGACTCGACGAGCTCACTTGCGGCGACATCCAAGGCGGGCGGGTCGTTTCCTTGGGAGCTCATTGTAGCAGACCAGGACACGGGTGGAAAGCTGAATAACTTTTTCCAGGGATTCAATCGATGCCTGAATAAAAGACCGTAATAGCAGATGACAAGGTTTCTACCTTCGATGAGGGGGATCGAAACCCCTCGATAGGATGCTTCTGCCCCTCACAAGGCCGGCAGGATTACGTGGGAGTTGCAATCAGACCTCTTCCATGGACCATGACACCCATGAGGGCGGCATGTGAAGGGAGGATGGGGACTGGCTCTGACTGTAGACAACAAAGCAAGGTGATATGCACGTTTGCGCAGTTAGGTGCGGCGCTTGGGACGGAACTCTGGCGTCCGCGACTCCGCGCTCCCCTTAGCTTGGCGGGAGGTGATCGGCCACGGAAAGGGTACCTAGCTATGTTGGCAACCGTCTCGATTGAGCTGGTTGCAGGTACGAGGGTGTTTTGGTTGCATCGTGGCCCTCTGTCAATTGGAGTCGCCAATAAAGAGTTGGACGACTCAGCGACTCAGCGTAAGTATTTCGCCGTTCTCGGCCGCTATCGGCACGGCTCGTGGGGTGGCAGAGCCGGTAGTCCCAGCCCACGGCCCCACACACCGGATCCCAGCCTCCGCCAGCTTTCTCAGTTGCTTCTTCAGGTGTGAACTGTCACTGGCCGACCGGAGAGACTCCCCCTGTCAAAAGTACTCCCCCACTCACCAGGAAGCGTCACCCCAAGTGCCGACTACATAGCATCCGTGGTTTCCGCCTAGATTAAGTTTCAGAAAGCTCAATGGTCTGCAAGACGATGGTTGTTCCATATGAGACCACATCATGATAAAATAGAGACGACCAAACAATGGCAGATACACCACCGGACGACAATAATCAGAACCAGCAGACCACGCAGGCGGCTATAGAGCCAGACGTAAGTTCGATCCATGCTCTGCCCCAGGAGTTTTTGCTGAACCCGCTTTATTGCAGTCGGCGCCGGAAGACGAAGGTTTTGCAGAATCGAGGTGATTTGGCTGAGCCAGCCTTCAATCTCCTATATCATATCGCTGACGAAAAGCCCCCTTCAAAAGCACGTCTAGTTACTGTACCTCGATCCAGTCGGAGATCAGGAACGGGCGGATTGAGAATGGTCGTGTGTATGCCGCGTACGGACGGAATGGTAATATGCATATTAGTCCCCAACTCCCCTTCCGAAGACTTTTCAACGTGAATTATTAGAATATGGCTTGCCCGTTGACGATTACGAGCTGGACCGGATCGACATGAACCACGAAAAGTACACTCTGCTGCAGAACGACAAGCTATTTCTTGCCCCGTTGCCTCCGAATCCCCAGAAAATGTTAGATATTGGCACCGGCACAGGTACTTACTTCTACTTTGCAATCCACGAAACCCGAAGCTCGAGAAGAGAGATTCTGACACAGTAGTAAGGAATCTTTGCCATCTACCTCGCCGATATGTTCCCGTCGGCCGTAGTCCTCGGAACGGATATTTCGCCCATTCAACCCCCATGGTTAGCGGTTTTCCTGGTTCAAGTCGAAGAGGTTCAAAGAGGCTGATGAGAAACAAATAGGGTCCCTCCCAATTGCCAGTTCGAAATTGATGATGCAGAAGAAGATTGGCTGTATCCAGAAAACTCATTCGATTATATCCACGGCCGAGATCTCTACCACTCGATTCGCGATTGGCCCAGGCTCATCGGGCAGGTGTACAGGTGAGCAGCAGCTCCAAAGCAAATCCGAAAAAGCGGCCTGCACTAATTAGCGCCGGTTCCAGCCACCTCAAGCCGGGAGGGTACCTCGAACTTGCCTGCGTGTGGCCAGTGCCCAAGAGCGATGACGACACCTTGCCCAAGGAGGGATCAGCATACGTCGAGGTGTGCGACACGTTCCAAGAGATCGCGGCTCGGATTGGGGCCGCGCCTGACGCTCCTTGGAGCTACAGGTCGTGGATGGCCGAGGCCGGTTTCCAGAACATCCACGAGCACATCTTCAAAATCCCCACCTCTCCCTGGCCTCGGGATCCGAGGTTAAAGAAGGTCGGTGCGTTGGAGCTGGTGAATGTCATGGAAGGCGCGCAGGCATTCTTGCTTCGAGGCTATACAGCGAACCTGGGCAAAACGCGAGAGGAATTGGAGGTCTTGCTGGCGCAGATGAGGAAGGAGCTTGTGAGCCAACGGTTTCACAGCTATGTTTCATTGTAGGGAGAACTCCCGTTCCTTTCCCGGTGTAGAAAGGACCCAAAAGCTAATCCGATCTCTAGCGTTGTCGTATACGGGCAGAAGCCGGAGGCATCATGACCGCGGTATGGTAGGGCGATGGAACTTGTACCACAGGATTTGACTAGGTAGTCAATGGACGCTGTTATGACTTTACTAACTAAAGCAATAGTTGCGACAGCAACACAACCGCCTAAGAGGAACTCATTTTTAGGATCCTGTATCATTGGCCGACACAATGTAGCTGTTTGAGGGAGAGAAGAGAACAAATAGTATGGAGGGAGGTGCGCACTCGAAGCACATGAACAAATCAACAAGATGACAACAACGAGGTCAACTAGCTATAGGCCATCCTGAACGAATAGAAGAAGAAAGGATCAGGATCAATCTTTCTAGCATTCACTGTCTGAAAAGCCCAACTGATCTAGTCTGTAAGAAACAAAACTCGTAGCAGTGTGCACTTGTTGTATCTGTACAGGTTTTATGTTCGAATTTGCATGTATGTTCTATGTGTGATTGTAGAAGGTCGTCTCCAACAGCCATCATAAATATGCCAGCATTCAGCCTCGACACTTGCCCATGCCACAGCCTCGTCGCTCTCTCGGCCAATCACAGGGTGGTCTCATTCTTTGCGCGTTGTACCCAGTACAATATCTTTAATAACCTAGGTACCTGGCCTTGTAATTCAACTTTTCTCGTGTCAAATCTGGGCATAATTACCATCTTCCCTCCATGATTGGCCGAGTCATTGCCGTCGAAACACCCTTGGCAGCGTGGTGGTGTGAGAGCCTTATGGTGGCATAGTCGTATGATTTCGAGCTGCAACTCTCCATAAAACACAACCCTACCAACAATGATTCCATGCAAACTACTTTGAAACCCAATTCAATTTACTCATCCATCATTTCAAGGGAAAATTGACAAAATGGGAGTTTCCTCTCGCTTACGGCACGGAAAAAAGTGATCGCAAGTCTACTACTTCAGGCCGACGAGGCACCGACTGAGGATGGTGGACGCCAACCAGAGCAGGATGGATCTTTTTATGGTCCGCACTTGCTGTATAAGGGTGAGAAGCCACTGATTGAGTAAGTTATATCGTACAGCTGCGATTATGAAGAAGATTCTGCTAAAATATTCTAGCATCATATTCATGGCATCAGCGGTCATTACGAGAAGACTTGGACAGCCAGCACCTGATTTTGGACAACTTCGACGAGGAGACTACGATCGAAAATGACATCAGCACATACCTACCACCTGAAGGACAAGGCAGGATTCTGATCACAACCCCAAGGAAAGACGTCCATCTGGGCGCGCAACTCCACCTCGTGGAAATGGGTCTCGATGAAGCTGCGCGGCTTCTGATCAATATCATTTGGGATGGAAGAGAGGTGGAATTCAAAGCCATGTCGGACCGCGCTCGACAACGTCAGCTCGACGACGCGCTTCAACTAGTCCAAAAACTGGAAGCCCATCCTCTTGCGATATCTCTCGCAGGCGCTTACATCCGAGACGATGGGCTATCTTCCATTCAGTCTTACTTGACCCTGCTCGAATCCCAGATCCAGATGATATCACAGACATTCTCGAGCGTACTCCAGGCCCCGGTTCTAGCTACAAACGAAGCCTTGTTGGGGCATTCAAGGCTTCCGTGGATAAGATTAGAAAAAACCACAATTCCTCGTATCACCTTTTGGGTTTATTTGCCGTTCTGAGATCGACCACCATTCACGAGGAACTCTTCAAGTCCGCATTAGTCCATCCCCCAGAGAGCGCATTTGCAGTCGAGGACGCAGCCCTTCCAAAACCACCTCTGCCGCCGTGCCTTGCGTGCATCATTGGCGATCAGGGAACCTTCCTGAAAACGAAATTTGAAAAGTGCGTGGCTTCCCTGGTCAGGTTTTCCCTCGTTAGCTCGGAGAAGGCCCGACATGGCCTGTATCGATATTGTATACCAGGAGAACTAGGTCTCTATCGTCTGCATTCGGTCACACAAGTACTTCTCCGATCGGTCTTCGCCAAAGACCTGGACTCTGAACGAGCGCTTCCAGCAGTTCTCCTTCTGAGCCGCGTAGACTTGAATTGGATCAGAGACAATGAAAGAAACGGCCCTCATTGCTTCGAGCTCATGGCCCAGGCATCAACAGACAGTTTGGACAGTATCTCTGACCCGAATGATGTACTTCCGGAGCTCAATGACGAAGAAATTGGAGTTGCCTTTAATAAGATTACCAAAATGTCCGTGGCGAGGGATCATCTACTCCCGCACTTCGTCGAGGTTTATAAACAATGTCAGCTGGTTCTTGAGAGAGACGCCCGCCCCGGTGGCACAAAATGCCCCCAAAGAGCCGGTGCACAATTTGGACTCACGTTTTGTCGATATGATTTGGCCGACTATGCTCGAGAAATCGCCGAACGACTCGAACAATCACTCCCAGTATGCCCGGAGGAAATCATGGAGTTTCCAGATGGAAGCACTGCAGCAGCAGCGTTCGCAGGGCTCAAACCAGAGCTTTTTCCCCTGGACGTCCGGTTCCTGGAAGTAAATGCCCTTCTCGTCAAGATTCATCTTCTCTCGAGAAATTGGGCAGACGCTTTCCGATACATGGACTGCATCCACGGAGCGCTCCAATCCGAACGAAATCAATGCCCAAAACGTTGGAACTGGAGCTGCTTCCAACCTGGCTCTACGTCATCAACATGACTTTCAGCATACATAGCTATTCCATCGTAGGACATCGGAAGCGCCCGAGGAAGAGATGGAGTGGTTTGAATTGGACGGGTGGAAAGGGTTTGGTGTCATCAAAGAATAGTCGAAGAACATATAATATACCTCTTGCAGTATAAGGAAGGCTCCCTGTTCATATAGTTTGAAAAAAATCATGATGTGATTTTCCAACTCAACAGGCATACATACAGAACAGAAGATTTGGAAGGATACCAGATATTGCCCCGCCATCAGAGCTCACCCGCTTGGAAAGGCAACACATCTTCTCACGGGGTCGGCCTTGACACGGTGGGACCAACATTGGCTGGATTTTACCAAGGTTTGATTAATACAGGTCCTTCCGAACGAATTTTGTAAGCAAGGATACCACAGGAAGAATGGTACACATCACATATGATGCTCTTGGTTTCTATACTCATAGTGTCCATGGTAATAGGTGAAATGAACTTCAGGCCCTGGATATCCGGAGCGCGTCATATATAGCTGTCACATATGCCTTTGTGCAAGCCGAGCAGAAGAACGTCATCTCCAGCTTGTTCATGACATATGAGATGGTGATTCTACGCTCCAGATCCATGATCACGATTGAGCCGCCAAATCCACCCCAGGTGCAGATTCTTCCCGAGGGAATCCAGTCGATCCATGTACCCGCCGAGGGCAGAGCGAAGCCCGTACCCCAGCGGATGGGGACCCGAAATTCAATCCCTGGTCAGGTCCGTCCACCTGAATCTGGAAGACCTGATTGACAGTGGTTTCAGACAGAACTTCCTGCCCATCCGGGGCGCGGCCGTGTCTCGAAATGACAGACATGATTCGATTGATGCCCTTCGCGTTGGTGTGACCATTGCCAGATCCAATCTCGGCCTTTCTGAACTCCAAGCTATTGGCAAAGTCCATCTCCATCTGAGGATTGGACAATGTTTTGGCCATGATTGAACCAGGCTCGATTGGCGGAAAGTCCATCGGAGGCGGGAATATGTCGCTCCTGCGTGGCTCATCCCGTTCTTGACACCCCAGCTGAAAGTTCGCTCCAAGCGGGGCTGATATATCTTCTGCAATGAACCGTTTGAGACTTTTGCCAGAGACTCGTCGCACAATTTCGCCGGCCAAGTACCCAGACGTCAGCGATTGATATCCCGATGCCGTGCCTGGCTCCCATCACGGCTTCTGCTGGGCGAGGAGGGCTGTGAGCTTGGGTACGTTGACCAGATCCTGGATCACTAACGGCTGATCCCATCCCGAGAGACCGGAGGTATGGGACATGATGTGCCGGATCTCGATATTTTGCTTCCCATTCGCAGCAAACTCGGGCCAATACTTGGCCACCTTGTCGGTCAACTTGAGCTGCTTTCGGTCTGCCAGGAGAAGCAAAGCAAACGACAAGACCGTCTTGGTCATTGAAAAGACATTCACTATCGTGTCGCGTTCCCACGGCTTCGAATGATCGCGGGTCTCAAATCCTCCCCAGAGATCAAGGACATCATCACCATCGACGTTGACGACAATCGACGCGCCCAATTCTTCACCAGACTCGAGATAGTTCTGCAGAAGGCTCCGCACGGCTTCAAATCTTTCTTCGCAATGGCCGTCAACAGTGACTGCCATGGCGGACTCTGTCGATGACTCTCAAGAAAGGGCTCGATAAATCTCTTCCCTCGGTGTAGAAAGTTGAGTCGCGTACAGAAAGCATCGCTTTCGACGCAACAGATTTATGTCGCAGTTAAGGTGGAGCCGGGAGAGTTCTTTCATAGCGCGTCTTCGAGAGGTAGCAGACATTCAAATTCAGTGGGACTGTACAAACACGGCTTCTGTGCTTGATTGAGACCACAATACGCTTCTTGGTCCCACAAGAATGAGAGGCGACGATGCGATGATGGGTTGAATGCCCCGGTACTTGGCGATGGGGTTGTGTCTCTCACGAAATTGCTAACTTCCCATGCACGGAAACCCGCGCTTTCCCGTCTCGGCGGGACAATCATCATCGCCATGTTCACTTTCACTTCACTTTTTCCGCCCGCCTCCATTGCTCCTACTCTCCCCTGTCACAGCAAGATGGAATCCCGCGGATTACCTGACCGGAATGGTTCACAGAGACGCCCAGCAATATCCCGTCGCTCAGTAAGTCCAAGTCTGATGTATTAAGGATCAAGACTGAAGCCCATTGCTGAGAGTAGTGTGACCAATGTCGCGCCCGAAAGGTCGGTTTTCCCCTTCCCAGACGAAACCAACAGCGAATAGTGAAGATATCATTCTAGTAGAGGCGCTTAGATCGGTTGCGATCGAGCGGTGCCGTGCTCTCATTGCATCTCGGTGCGCGCTGAGTGCACTCATAGTAAAACTCGAAGCACCACCTTGGCTTCTAAGCAGAGGGTTTTGATATCAACCTAATAGAGAGTGGTCTCGTCATGCTAGGGTCATAGTCTCCTCGCCGTGATGCTCACTCTGTTTCGACCAGCGAACGCAAGATCGATGATCTCGTCAAAAACGTCGATGAAATTCGACGTTTGCTTGCAGACACTGCCGCTGCAACGCCGAATGCAGACCACCGCGGCAAAGCTGGACCCTGGCCCTCGAGTTGCAATCGAGCCGTACAAGAAGATCCTAAAATGCTCCAATCTGGGCCTGCCACTGCTGGACCAAGCGCTCAATGGGAGCACTCAGCCCACCTCATCGACTTTGTCAAAGACATAGTGGAGGAACGGAGGAAGACGGTGCCCGGAGACAGTGCGACTATGGCCTCGTTGAGACGCTTCGTGCGGACTGCCGAAGCTCAGAAGGGTTTTCCAACGTCCGTGATTTCAAAATTCACGGGGCCCAAGCAGGAGGAGGACGTGATCCTACCGCCTGTGGAAGCAACAACGGCGGTCATTCGATGGGCGAGAGGTTGATTACACAGCTACATTGTATCGAAGGGACTGACTGACTGACATTGATCATAGACCATGCTCAGATCGGCACGATGAGATGGATCTCCCGAATACTCCCTCTCGAAAAGTTTGCAAAGATCTGCCAGAAACTGTATTTCCCCACCGGCGATCACGACCAAGTCGACCTCGTCGTTGGCAACGGCTACCTTTCTTATATGTTCTCTGAACATGCAAATCTTTCCGGCCTACAGGAACACAAGGATTATGGGCATTGCTGTCGGAGCAACCTCCGCAATGCTCTCTTGCGCCTGCCGCTCCTTCTGAAACCATGTATGGAGACCATCGCCGCTCTGACAATAGGCGTGAGTTTCCCCTTGCCGTATGATGCCCCTGTCAAGCTCGCTGACTGCCAACAAGCCAGGCGGCCAGTGCGATTGAATCCTCTCAAGCAGCCATGGCTTGGAGCTTCATCTCCGCCGCCTCCAGTCTTTGTATAACGCTACGGTATCACCGCGGTCCGGCCTCTGATGATCCGCATGGTGTACCTCAAGCCGACCAAGAGCGCCTCTTCTGGACACTTTATGCAATTGACAAGGCCCTCTCTCTCCGACTGGGTCGGCTTTCCAACATCTGTGACTCTGAAGTGCTATTGCCGATAGACCAGTGCGAAATTCGAGAGGCGAAGCTAGGCAGAATACAAGGCCAGATATATGAGCAGTTGCATAGTCCTCAGACTCCCAACAATGCGACCAACGATAAACAACGAAATAGTGCCGTCCAAGTCCTAGCAGAGGCGACACGAGATTTGATCCGACAAACAAACGCTGAAATCTCGGTATGACACGCCCCGACGGGTTTCGTTCCACACTGATATAGATGCAAAGATGCCTCAAGACACCTTAGTGCTGTTGAAGAAGAGAACATACGCCTTGTGTACCTCAAGGCCGAGCTGGTGTGCCAGTCCTCTGTGCTTACATGGATCTTGCATGCAGCGCCCGGCCAGAGGGATGCTACGCATAGCTCGTCAGACGAGTGTGTTGCGGCCGCGCGGTCTGTCTTTCAATTCCACGCAGAATTCCTCGGAATGGCACGGTTCTTGAAAAATGATCCTTTCTTGATACAGAGATATATGAATTGGTAAGCGACGCTGACGTACCGTTCCGTTCGAGGACTGGCCACAGAGCCGCTGACCATGTTGTGAAGGGCACTTCTGAATATTCCATTTGTGCCGTTCAATATCTTGTTGACTCGCACCCTCCAACAGGTCGATGATGCCAACATCGCTCGCAGGGAAGGCTTCACCAATTCGTTGCAGCTGAAAACGGACCTTGGCCAAGGGATAACTCACCCTCACAGCCTGTACAAGCTCTTGTGCCGGGCTGCACAGTGCTACATCGACGAGCATACCCAGTCCAGGACTTATGATCCGACCTTGACCGAGAATGATGTGGCCGAGTTCGGCGAATTCGAGTTTAGACATATGGGTGGCGACGGTCATACGACGCCAGGATGGTTCGACTTGTACAACACCGATCAATACCTTGATCCATGGATGAATGAGGGTAGCATGATTAGGTAGACGTATTTGGATTCGCTTCTCGATCTTCCAGCGAAATGGTCTGGAGGAGAGCGGAGAGAAGGGGTTTCCTGCTTCTGGCTTGTCGACGTTCAGGTTTTGGATTCAAATGCTCCGCCTTCGGCATCGGCGCAACAATAATCCAGACACCCACCCTGCCTCGGTTCCGGTCCAATAGGAACCCGGCCGACGCGGCTTCCCACCGGATAATGGAGCCTTCTGGGCCTTCCAGTATCTCGTCCCCCTAAGCAGCATCTCCTGACCAACGAGTAAGCTCGTTATCTCGACTACTCATTCTCCTATATTCCACATTATCTCCCGCAGCTCTCTTTCATTACCAATCCATCTACCAACCAGATTTTCGGGTAGATTCCCAATCACCTAGTCAATATGGACGTCCTTGAGTTGCCTGCTTCTCACACCTCGCTTCTCTAACCCGTGTGCTGGCCGCCTTGTTCCTCACGGCTCTTTTCATCCGGTAATCTTTGTAACAGAAACATCTCACCGTCATGGGGAGAGGAAAGAAACCAGCCAAAAGACCTCCACCACCGTCCCCTAGAATTATGCTGCACAATGTGACCGAAGTAGACCAGGCAAGTATTGGGCATGAGCGTTCGTCGGTGGCTTCCCTAACGGGAGCTTAGCAAGTCCTCGTACCACGGTTTGACGGATTATCCGTAACTGATGACTGCGGCATCATACCACTCGACAAGACCCGGCGACGTTCCATTGCTGAAGACGTTCATGCAAGAGAATTGACCGCAGAACTGCGCGTCGCCCGTGCAGCAGAAGTAACAAAGTCGAAACTTGAGAATGACTTCGTCGAGGTGACCTCCACACCGGATCGCGGTCTTGCTGTATTTTCAACTCGCAAGATCAAAGCCGGGACACTGTTGCTCGCCGAACACCCCCTAATCTCACTGGACAAGCACGAGGAGAACGACTACAGCGCGATCGAGCGGGAATTCTCCAGGCTCTCGCACGCAGACCAAAAGATATATCTGCGCCTCTTCGACGCACAGAAGTCGCGCATGTCCCGCGTCGTCTCGATCTACTACAGCAACTGCTACAACTGCGAGGGTTTCAGACCCAGCGGCCTGGGCGGCTCGGCGATCGGTGCATTGTCCAGTCGCCTCAACCACAGCTGCGTCCCCAACGTGCAATTTTCCTACGACGAGGCCAGCAACGAGATGCGGTTCTACGCCATCAGGGACATCTCGAGGGGAAAGGAGATTTGCAGCAACTACGACAAGTCGGTCTTTGAACCCGCGGCCAAGAGGCGGAGAAAGCAGCAAATGTACTATGGCTTCGTGTGCCGCTGTGAGGCGTGTGAGCCGAAGACCGAGTTCTGGGCCAAGAGCGATGAGCGGAGGCTGGGGATGTACGATGCAATTCGAGCCGTCCAATGGTGCGACAAGAAGTTGGCCGCGGGGAACGAGGAAGTAGTGGTTGAGAAAGCCCAAGCTGGAGAGGCTGAATTTGTCCAAGAAGCATGGGATTCCTTGACGAGACTAGAAGGGTTACTGCTGAAGGAGAGCCTCGTGGGAGCGCCCCTGGCAAACACTTACCGGAGCATGGCGAAGTGGGCCGAGAGGAAAGGCCATGAAGGCGTCGACGAGGCTGTCAGATGGAAGGTCAAGGAGCTCGAGACATGTATCATTGCGTTTGGCAGAGATTGTCAAAGGACCAAGGACATCGAGGCCAAGTTGGAAGCACACCAAGCCGGGAGGAGCATCTGACGTGGGCCCGGCGTTGCAATTTGCTACGATTTGGCTCTGTTCCATAATTTAGAAAGTAGACTAGACCTAGACCGTATAGAATTAGAACGGGAGCAATCCTGAGTAGGGTGATGTTGGTCAAGCGACTCACACATGGTTTCTCGTTACTCGCTCTAAGCGTACTCGTTCTATATCTACCGTGTACATACCTAGGTACCTTAGGTAGGCAGAGTAGCTAACCCTTCTGCGCTTTCAGTTTATACGCCGCCTCCTCCAACTCGACGAGCAACTCCATGCACAAGGGATCGCCGGCGGGGACGATCTGGTTGAACAACGTGCCAGCCATGCCGCCCTTGCGGTCGACCCACCAGAACAAGTTAGGCAAGCCGCCCCAATTGACGGTGCCGCTCTGTCTGCGGCCGGGGACGTCCTCGAGGTTCACGGCCCCGGCAAGGGAGTGGCCCGCGGGGACGGAGCCTTGTTCCTTGGCGGAGCCGTCGGTGGCGGCGGCCGTGGCGGCCGTGGCGGCGGCGCTGGCGGTCGACGAAGACCACAGGCGGTCGCGCCCGCTGTTCCGGACGGTGGTGTGGAACGCCTCGGTGCTGAGCTTGCCGATCTGTGGGCGGAACATCTCGTCCACGCTCTCCGTTTTGAGAAGCGGGCCACCCCCACGAAGCAGGCAGCCTAGGAGCTTGATGTAGTCGTCCGCGGTGCTGTAGAGGCCCGCGCCGCCGATCGCGTCGCGCGGCGACAACGGCCACAGCGACGTCGCGGGCTTCGAGGCGACCGCTTTCCCGGTTTCCGCCGGGTCGGTGCGTTGCGCTGTCTCGTGCAACGCCGGCATGGGCTCCGGGTCGAAGTGCTTGGTCGGGTAGAAGGTCGTCGACTTGGCCCCGAGTGGGCCCCAGATGTTTTCTTGCATGTACGTGTCGAGGTTTTGTTTCGTGAGAGCCTCGACCTGGGTAAGTGGCCGCACAGTCAGTAATGCACACGGGTGGGTTGGAAGATCAAACAAGTGAGGTTTCTTTTTTCTTGAGATCTACAGGATGAGGGGGCCTTGGGAGAAACCACAATGGACAAAAACGCACCACTTGTCCAGCCCAGTCAAGGCCATCGCTATACATCCATGATTCACCTGGTTGATAGAGCAATGGATGTAATGAGCCTTCCTGGAGTACGACTGGTCATCAGTTTCCACATCCGTCTGGTCCGAAGCAGAGATGAGCAGTCTCACAATCTTGCCACTGAACATGTTATCTGTTCTCCCCATCGCAGCTGACCATTTCATGAGCAGCGGACTGCTTAGGTCATAGCAGAACCCCGATGTGTGGGACATGAGCTGTCTGAAAGGTCACAGGGTTAGTCGATGCCAGATTACCCAGAGTTGTCGGTCCCTCTAGGCTGCACAGGGAGAGAAAGGGCGCTCCAGACCGTAGAGTGATCTTCCCCTTGACGTCTTCCAGGATGGGCTTTCCGGAAGGCTTCATCTTGCCCAGATCCACGCCACCACCGGGCTTTGAAATGGATTGGAGGTCCGGCTCGACCGCTTGGTCATCTCCTTCGAAGCCAAGGAGGACTTTCACGTCCTTCAACACCGGGAGCACTTGGCGCACGTCGTCGTCCAGACCAATGAGGCCTTTCTCAACTAGCTGCATCACCGCGACAGAAGTCACAAGCTTGCTCTGGCTGGCGATCCATGTCAGGGTTTCTGGTGTCAGTGGATCCGATCTGTCGACGGTTCGACCCCCGGACGAGCCGCGGTAAAGGGTATTGCCTTGGAAATGTCAATGGTCGTAAGGCCAGAGACACTGGTGGCACGATTAATGATGGCCATATGGGACTTGCTCACCTGCACTGTCGACGGCGATGAAGGTGGCGCCGTGCACGCTACCCGTCGCAGGATCGGTGTATTTTCGGAGAATCTCGTCGAGCTCAGCCATTGTCGTGTTTGTCCGTGTGGTATCAGAGACTTGTTCCAGAGAGGATGTCAATTACGCGCAAGATCAACTGCTGAGATGCATTATTAATACATACGTAGCCTTTGAAAACGAAATACCGGATTTATACCCTCCATCGCCGAGGCCGCTGGGACCGGTGGCCGGATGTCGAGTTGCTCCTGGTCGTACGACGCTTCTCTCCAACCTTCAAACTCCACCTCAGGATCCTGTTTCGCCGTTTCCGGTTGTAGGTTTGATGCTTACCGGCGGAATGTCACGACAGAACCTCGGCGAATGGAACCAATCATACGAAGGCCAAATACATTTCTGGTCAGACTTGAAAAGCCGAACCGAAGAAGTATCCAGTCCCGTCATACTGGGGCTTGTGAACTGAGGCTGGTAAAAGAATACATGCCTATGACCTTCAATGCCGTGTGAGGATCTTGGGGAGTCGATAGGTCTGGGGAAATGCAAGTCTGAAAAAAGATTTATCTCCCAATTTCATGTGCGTGAAAAGGCAATGCTTCCTTTTCTGTCTCATGCCCAATATGGCGTACACTGTCCACTAAGCAAGGCTTTGGAACCGTGTGGCGATGGTTCCATCCCTCTCTTAGCGACCTAGGCAATGGCTAGCCTGGCTCTAGTCCCGACAGTCTGCTTTGTGTCATAAATCTATGGCTAACCTAGGGATATGTTCTGAGCCGGTAGCAGCCCTGAGCAGGCATAACGTTGCAGCACCGGTAATGCTCGCACTGGTCTCGAAGTCCCATTCATGAGTCGTCGAATTCTTGCCAAGTCGCTGCCTCCCTGTTGTCTACTCTCACAGTCCCTTTACCCATAGCCGTAGACCACTGGCTGCGGCACCGATCTCGCAGACGTCGCAAATCTTGCACACTTGTCCCTTGAACTGGGTCTGATACTTGGACCCGTCGAACGAACATGACACGCTCTGTGCTCCAGTGTAGATTGGGCTAAAAGACGCTGCGCATACGTCAAAATCTGCGAATTGGTCGTACTCAATTTGGATCCTGTCGCTTGACCCAAGACGTTCAGCCTGTTGTTTGATCTTCTTCGCCTGCAGAGGAAGTTAGCAACAAAGACAGACAGGTTTTCCGCATATACTGACCTGGTCAACCAATTTGACCGCACCACCGTTGGCAAGGATTCGATTTGCAAAAGACAATGCACTTGAGTACTGTCTATTCGAGAAGGCCAACTTCATAGCTGCCATAAGTGCCAGTTGTCGATGAGCGACCTCAAGTTTCGGCATGGTGAAGTATGCAGAAAGCTCGAGCTGTCGCTGAAGCTGCGCTTCTTCATCACCGCCTGCAGCTGCAAGCCGACGTCTTTCAAGCTCGATGCTCATTGCCAGCGTGTATTCCATCGCTTTCGTAACGAGCGCTTTGGCTTCATCGACTTGTGCCTGCGAACTAACAACATTGACGAGAAGCGATTGCAGCAGCTTCCGGAACGTGAGAACACCATGCTCCAGTCTGTTTGTCCTCATGGCCGTGTATCCTTCCTGAAGGTCAACGTTCGTCAGAGTCTCTAGGTTTCTGGGGATGACAGGAAGGAGCTTTCTGTTGTCCGTCTCTTCAGTGGTGCGCCGAACGTAGTTCACAAGAGGAGGCAAGCCAGCATTGGCGGGCAAGAATGTTTTAGACGCCTGGTAAATTTCCAGGAACCTTGACTTGAGCGGCTCAAAATGCACTGCGCCAACTTGGCGGTTCAGCAGCTGCATGGCACTGTCGAAAGCGCCTGCTGCAACGTGGTCTGCTGCCAGAGGAGAGTTTCTGGACCACATATCTGCTTCTGAGCTGCCCGGTCCAGCAGCCTCCGCAGGTGCATCCGGGTTGTCGACATTGACGAAATCGGAATCATTCCCTGCGGCCTCAAGCCCGATGTCGTCACCCATGTCCCAGCCTTCGCCAGCATCCACCTCCTCGTCTGCCGCGAGTCCGTCACCGTCTGCAGCGACGGGCACTTCTTCTGTGAGGAGATCAGGGCTAGTTTCGTCTTCAACTGCCACTCCAACCTCGCCGAGGAGTGCTCTTTCGAAAGAGGAATGTGACGCTTCCTTAACAGGCCAGTTTGCTCTATAGGTAGGAACAATGACCTTGGGAAGAGCGAGCCCTTCTCCAGACTCAGGCATCGAGATTTGATCCTCCGTCAACCCGCAAATCTCGAGTATTGACTGACATTCTTCGGTCAGCCCATGAGACTTTGCTGTAAGATAAGCCAAGGGATATTGATCGATCTCCTTGAACATTTGTATCCGGCTCTCCACATCGCCGAGGTATAGCGCGTTCTGGAATCTAGAGACAAAATCCCCTCGATGCTCTGCAATTTTGGCCATTCTCGTCAGTTTCTCCTCGTCACCCGTGCAAAGGTACAAGAATGAGAGTTTGTCGAAGTTTCGAAGTTTTTGATAGGTCATTTCCACAGTTTGATGATTGCCGTGTACTAAAGCCTCGGCGCCTAAGCGTGTCCAAATCTTGGGCCTGTCCAACTCTTTGGCCATTTCTGTCGCAACTTCCAGGTTGCCGCATTCGATGGCGAGTTCGAATCTCGTCTGGGGATCTTGCACAAACTGTAAAGCAATCTCGGGATAGCCCTTCTTTTGTAGGTAAGAGATGATGCTCTGCCCAACCAGAGGTGAAGTCTTGATGATCTGGAGCATTTCATCATAGTTACGCTTCACAAGCGCCAATTTAAATCGGTATTCCGTCGGGTCAATCGTGAGGACTCGGGGCTTGGAGGATCTGTCAAGGCAGTAGACATTTCGACCTTTCACTTTGACAAGATAAACCGTCTGGTCAAGTGTCCTAACGATGCCGTTGTCACCATTGAGCAGAGTGTACTTGATATGGTTGAGTGTCGAGTAGAGCAGGACGCCAGAGTCGTCCCAGGCGGCGCTCTTGATTCTGATCGTCTCGTGCAGGGTGCTGACTTGTTCCAGGGTTTTGTTTACAATGGTGACATTGTGCTTGCTAAGCAGGGCAGCATATAGACCATCATTTGACCACGCAACATATTTGACGCCGGTAACGCTCAGTTCTGCCAGCTGCTTCTTCTGTTGAAAATCGTAGAGGACAACGTTCGTGGGAGAAATGAGAAGGAGACAGCTAGTGCCACCATATGAGATATCGGTCGTGCCGGCAGGTGCTTTGAAGGATTTGGTTGTCGAATTGCTGAGATCTTTGATTTCGACCAACTGAGTGGAAGTGCTGAAAACGGCAAAGCGGTTGCGGGCCACAAAGACTGCTGCGTTGCCTGCTCCACGCTTGATGTCTGTTGGATCCGTAGCTCCTGTGGCATCTCGCGGAAGTGCAATCAACTCGAAAGTGCCATTATCAGTGGGTGAGGTGACCAGGATTGACCGCTCTGCTGGATTGTAAGAAAGTGTGCGAGGAGGCACCCAATTGCTGCCAAACTTCCTAAGCGACAGAAGTGACGGAGACTCGACATTTTTGGTGAAGTCGTAAGATCGGACATGCTTATCCTTTGTGATATAGAATAGCTGATTCTGGTACACTGAGGATGCAGGTCGCTCTCGTTCGAGTTTGAAGACCATGACACCGTTGTCATGGCCGGCAGCAAAGAGATTGATTTCAGGATGGGCGGCAATAACCCAAAAACGATCATTCTCCCGCTTGAAGGATTGGACGGAAGTTCTCTTGTTCAAGTCCCAGACACGAATAGTTTTATCCTCACCCACGGACAAAATGAGATCTTGATGCGGATGGAACAAGCATGCAGAGACATTCTGGAAGTGCCCTCGGCATGTGTCAACCTCCCACGCCTTGGTCTCGCTCATTCTCCACAGCTTGACGAGCCGGTCATCGCCTGCGGAGACGATCAAAGGTAGGGTCGGGTGGAAAGCCACCCAATTGACACCTCGATCGTGCCCTTCGAGAACAAATTTGACGACGGCATCAGTATTGCCAAACATATCCGCCTGTTGTTGGTTTGCTCGGGCCATCTGATCCTCGAAGCTCATCGATGTTGGCGCCGAGTGCTTTTTCCGTAGTCCTGAGATATCCCACACTCGGACGGATTGATCAAGAGAGGCGGAAACGATGAGGTCTTCCTTAGGATGGAACTGGGCGCACATGGCATAGTGATTGTGACCCGTCATTGTGCAGACTATTATGTGCGTCAGAGACAATCGAGGACCATTGTGGGTAGAACATACTCAAAGACCGGTTCTGCCAGTTCCAGATCCTAATTGTCTGGTCGTCAGAGGCAGACAGAATCCAGGGCAGCTCATGGTGGAAAAAGACTGTTCGCACATAGTCCAGATGACCATTGAGGGTGAACAGACACCTCCTCGTCTGGTAGGACCAAACTTTGATCTTGTAGTCGTCTCCTCCTGACACAAAGAGCGGCTGTGTCTTGTGAAAGTCGATGCCACGGACCGGTCCATCATGCTCTTCGAAGCGGTCAATCAAGGTTCCCATGCGATAATCCCATAGTCTGTCGAGCGGTTAGTTTGGGCGCCGGAAGAAATGGGGTCTAGGGACTGTACTGGATGGTGCTGCTATGCAAGCTGACGAGTATCCATGGTCGTTTTGGGTGGAAAGCTAGGCCCTTTGCGCGACTGCTCTTACTCTCAAACTGTACTCGAAGGTCAGAGACATTGAAACAGAAGACAGAAGGCCAAGGCTTGCCTTTGTGAGCATTGAAGGGGCCGCCATGCTGGCCACTTTGAGACGACTTCAATTTGCGGAATTCCTCAACGACGGGTTGTAATCATGCTGCACCCCTCCTATACTGCGTCGGTATCAGGATCTGCCGGCGAGAACTGTTGCGTTTGTGTTATTTGTGTCCCAGTCGGAAAGGCATAGGTGGCTCCCTATGGGGTGTGGGTGCGGTGCTCAATTCAGTGACAGGCAAATGTCCGCAGCCTGACAGCGATGCGCAAAAAGGAAGGTACGGCGAGGCTGCGCTGCGCAATGTGGGGACTTGGCCAGTTTATCGATTTCGACGGCTTGTTAGTATTAGTCCACCGTCGATTTCACCCCGAACTTGCCAGAGTGGCTCACTTTTGTTGTAGAAGTCCATCACCACTTTGATCTGGCAGTGTAGTCCTTGATACTTTTGGTATTCAGCTGGAACGGATAGGTGGCTTTCTACTATCCTTCTTCAGCCCAGACCGACGAACCTGCGGTTCCATCTCCTAGCCACTCGCTCACTCGGTCCTATTTCCATCAGCATGTGCTTGTGACGGATTAGAGACACCTACGACAATGGACCAGGCTCAGTACGACGCGATCAAAGACAACTGGGGGGAAGTTGAGGATAGGGATGGCGTCAGACTCAGTTGGAACGTCATTCCATCGACGCGCATGGTACTATAGGAGACTCAGCGACAGTCCTGAAATAAACTAACAGCTATTCTTCAGGAAGCAAACCGACTGGTGGTCCCTGTGAGCTGTTTGCTCACTCCGCTCAAAGTGAGTGCCTCGAATGCAAAAGAGTTCCTCGTGCTGACGTTAGGATAGGAACTGGGCAAACCACCACTTCCGTATGAGCCAGTCACCTGCAAAGCGCCGTGTCGGGCGGTCCTCAACCCTTTCGCTAATGTCGATGTCCGAGCCAAACTATGGATTTGTCCCTTCTGTCTGCAACGCAATCCGCTGCCTCGCCACTATGGAGATATCAGTGCCGAGAACATCCCGCCAGAGATGCACCCCACGAACACTACCGTCGAATACAAGCTAGCGCGACCTGCTCCTGCCCCTCCCATTTTTGTGTACGTTGTCGATACTGCGATCGAGGAAGATGGCTTGCAGGCATTGAAGGAAACTCTGGTCATGAGTTTGTCATTACTTCCTGCGAATGCGCTAGTGGGACTTGTTACATTCGGAACAAATGTTGCTGTGCATGAGATTGGCTATACCGAGTGCCAGAAGTCATATGTCTTTAGGGGCAGCAAAGACTATGCCGCAAAGCAGGTTCAGGAGATGCTGGGCTTAGCCGCGCCTGGCCTGAGACCTAATGTGCCACCAGTGCAAGGACGACCACCCCCACCAATGGGCCCTGCTGCCCGATTCCTCCTTCCTGTCCAGCAAGCGGAATTCCAGATCACCAATGCAATTGAACAGCTGCAAAAGGACCCTTGGCCTGTTGCGAACGACCGCCGGCCACTTCGCTGTACCGGTGTTGCCATGAGTATTGCAGTCGGCTTGCTGGAGACATCATTCCAAAACGCTGGAGCCAGGATCATGCTCTTCGCTGGTGGTCCGGCCACCGAAGGACCTGGTATGGTTGTTGCCCCAGAACTGCGCGAGCCTATCCGATCGCATCACGATATCGATCGAGATAACGTCAAGTACTTCAAGAAGGCCATCAAATTCTACGATGGTCTGGCGAAACGCACTGCCCACAACGGACACATCATCGATCTATACGTCGGTTGTCTTGACCAAGTGGGCTTGCTTGAAATGAAGGGATTGGCGAATTCAACTGGGGGGCATATGGTCTTGACGGACAGTTTCACCTCATCGCAGTTCAAGCAGTCTTTCGTACGAGTCTTTGATAAAGATGAGACCGACAACCTCTTGATGGGATTCAATGCATCTCTTGAGGTCGTTACAACGAAAGAGCTCAAGGTAACCGGTCTGATTGGCCACGCTGTTTCCCAGAATAAGAAGTCTAGCTCTGTTGGCGAGACAGAATGTGGTATTGGCAATACTTGCCTCTGGAAAATGTGCGGCATTGATCCCACGTCCAGCTACGGCATTTACTTTGAGGTTGCAAATCAGGGTGGTCCAGCACCTGTGCAGCAAGGCCCTCAAAGGGGGATGATGCAGTTCTTGACATATTACCAGCATTCTTCTGGACAGTATCACCTACGTGTGACCACTGTTGCTCGCAATTTGAGCGGACCAACTGGTGATCAAGCCTTGGCACAATCTTTCGATCAGGAAGCTGCAGCCGTGCTCATGGCAAGGATTGCAGTCTTTAAAGCAGAGGTTGACGATGGACCAGATGTGCTCAGATGGGTGGACCGAATGCTCATACGGCTCTGCTCACGCTTCGCAGACTACCGCAAAGATGACCCAACATCCTTCCGACTTGACAAGAACTTCACCCTCTATCCTCAGTTCATGTTCCACCTGCGCAGATCGCAATTCCTCCAGGTATTCAACAACTCCCCCGACGAGACGGCATTCTATCGACACGTGCTCAATCATGAATACGTGGGAGATTCGCTGATCATGATTCAACCCACCCTGGACTCGTACGGTCTTGACCACGAAGGTGGCCAACCGGTCTTGCTCGACTCCGCCTCCATCCAACCGCAGACCATTCTCCTTCTAGATACATTCTTCCAGATTCTCATCTTCCATGGCGAAACGATGGCTGAATGGCGTAAAGCAGGCTATCATGAACAGGAAGGCTATGAGAATTTCCGGGCTGTTCTTGACGCACCAAAGGAAGACGCACGAGAACTCGTACAGGACCGATTCCCCCTGCCACGATTTATCATTTGCGATGCTGGTGGTTCACAAGCCCGTTTCCTCCTATCAAAGTTGAATCCTTCGACCACCCACGCGACTGGTGGTTACGGTGGTGTTTCACAGTCCGCGCAGACGATTTTCACTGATGATGTTTCATTGCAAACATTTATGGACCATCTGATGAAGTAAGTTCCCTCTCGTTATAACTCTTGACTTGTACTAATTCTGTTCAGACTGGCGGTATCTGGGTCTAGCTAGAGGCATGCAGAAGGAACAATGATGATGGCGTGGATGGGCACGTGGAAGTCCGTCTCTGCGATGTGGCCTCTCATGTTGGACGTTTCTCCCCAGGTCCCTAGGAACCTGTTCAAGGGTCGGTCGCAGCTCTTTTACAAGCGACTAAGTTGAGCGGCCAGATAGCGGTAGAAGGTTGGCACGACATGAAACGAGTTCACACAATGTACTTGATAAAAGCGCTCTGTGGATCTGCCGAACGGCATCTGCGCGAACCATGTTGACCTTTCCGTATTTGGAATAATTTCACCCACAAGTCGAAGTCTTGGCAGCAACCGAAAAAAGTTGCTAGTCTTGTTCAATTTCGCGAAACGGCCCTGCTTAGTTTTCTATTCCCTCCAGCTCACGTCAATTACCTCAAGAGAGACTGACTACCTTTCGCACTCGCCATGCGTAAGTATCGTCTTCTTGAGCAGCATCAGCTCGGCGGCTAACGTTACTCTTTCAGCTCCCAAGTTAGATCCCAATGAGGTGAAGGTCATGTATGTTCGAACGCCCCGGCCAATATCCTACAACCTGCCAATCTCCAATTCGCAAAGAGACTGACATGGCTATCTCTACAGCCACCTCCGCGCCACTGGCGGTGAGGTCGGGTCTTCTGCAACCCTCGCTCCCAAGATCGGTCCTCTCGGTCTCTCACCCAAGAAGGTCGGAGAAGACATTGCGAAAGCCACCGGTGACTGGGTACGTCTATCTATCTAGAACAAAGCTGTAACCCAAGTCATGGAAAGGACCCAGCTAACAATTTTGTGTGTGTGTGTGATATTTGTAGAAAGGTCTCCGCGTCACCGTCAAGCTGACGATTCAAAACCGACAAGCTGCCGTCAGCGTCGTCCCCTCTGCCTCGTCCCTGGTCATCAGAGCCCTGAAGGAGCCTCCTCGAGACCGAAAGAAGGAGAAGAACATCAAACACTCCAAGTCGATCCCCCTCGATGAGATCTTCGACATTGCCCGGACCATGCGTGGTGCGAACAAGTCGCTCGCTCGCGAGTTGAAGGGTACAATCCTGGAGATTCTGGGCACGGCATTCAGTGTCGGTTGCCAGGTTGACGGGAGAAGTCCCAAGGACATCAGTGATGAGATCAAGGAAGGGTCAATTGAGGGTTCGTTCTCGCCGTATTCGACCCGACACCTTTTGTTGGGGCTTTTTTGCTAACTCTTATATACGACAGTGCCGGATGAATAGATCTAGATGCAATGTCCATGTCTGCTGAAGAACCCGCGAATCTCCTCCGGTCGAGGTGGCGTAGTGCAGCAGAGACGTGTCATTCCACGAACGATGCCCGGAAGTCATGTCTAAGTCCCTCATCAAAACCCAGTAATGAGGATAACGAGAAAAAAGAATTGAAAAAAATCAAACAGGCAAGGGCAGGGTCAGGCGTTTGGCTGGCCGATACCCATTCATTTCTTGTTCCTGGTCCAAAAGCTTGCTCTACTTGCCCTTTCCATCCATTCATTTCTCCCCTCCCCTTTCCCTTTCCCTTTCCCTTTCCCATCCTCACCCACCCTCTTTTACTCTTACAAGCCCACAGAGACAAAAAGAAAACACACAAAACAACCTTTGCCAACACTCTGGCCTTTATCCCTTTCCGTCATCGGAAAACCCTCCTAGGATAATGTTGCCTATTTTGATGCAAAGAAGATCAATCCGCAAAGTTGACACTCTACTCACCACGGCATTTCCATATCTCCATCCATGGATGCAGTGGTCCATCATCCTTCGTGTCTACAAAACACGCTTCATAAATTCCCCTTATTACGATGTACGCATGTGAAAGAAAGGAAGTAAGGGTTCGTGATGACGGCCGCCTGCAGCTTCTTTTTAAATACCCAGAGTATGCAAACAACGCCAATGTCAATGTCATTCGAGTCTAATGTCTGGAGGTTTCTTTTTGTTTGCCGTTTCGACAGCACGTCGATGGCGTGGTACTCGCCTAGTCCGTGCATATCGATATGGAGGAAGAGGTAATCAGATCTATATTGAAAGGTGAAGGATACATAAGTTTCTTCCTCCTTCTCCTTCTCCTTCTCCTTCTCCTTCTCCTTCTCCTTCTCCTTCTCC